>NC_064557.1:10925667-11277939 GCF_023856365.1 Brienomyrus brachyistius | reverse complement strand
ATTTTCAATGAAAAATAAATATTAAGTTTTTACAAATCTAACTATTATTTATCTAGAATACCTGTCACGTCCAGTAAAATAACAGCCTATGTAAAAACGAATATATTTCTCACCGTTGGTCTAGCTTCCGATCCTGGGTTACTCCGTGCCTTGCGCCTGTAGCTTTGGGAGATGCTCCTGATGCCCGCGAGCAGGGCTATTGGAGGGGCACGGATGCCCAGGCAGATTTAGGGGGCCCAGCAATATAGAAAATTAAGTGGGGGGCAAGGAGACATTTTGTCAGGTGGGCCCAGAATTTTTAGGTACACCCCTGTCTGTGATCCTGCGAAGGATTAGAGGGTGTGGAAAATGGGCTGATGGCAATGAGTAACACTGTAGATGTGTGATGTGTGTGAAGCGGCCATTTAAATGAACACCCTACCTTCGGCAAGGATTTCACCATTTTCAGTCAAGGTTACAAAACTAACCCTTAGTTTAAATAAAATCAAGAATTTAGTTATTTTTTCTCCATTGAGGGGTGGGGGGACAGGTACCTTACAGACAATAAAGAAATGAAAGTCCTATGTGAAATCAACACTGGCATGTGGCCGCAGGTTTGCTTCAGGTTCTCCGCTTAATACAGACATTTAACTGAGCGGAGACACAAATTTAACTGCCCTTTCAGTTCCCGACTGATCTCAGACTAAATTACTGAACTACAATTTGAACTGCCAAAAGATGAGAGCCATCAGCAGGCACCATTTACTTCTGCTTCCAAGAGATCTACTTATATCTAATCAAGAAAAATCTGATCACCTTTTCAATAAAAGGAAAAAAAAAAATCAGATTGATGAATGAATTAAAATAACTTGTTACAATGAGTTGAGTGCAGAAAGGATTAACACTTACAGAAAAATAAATTATTACCAAAAAAGCTATTTAAATGCCCTTTTGTCACTTTAAACCAAGCTCTGTTCCTTCCGTTTTCGTTGAACAGCAGACACACATGCATAAGTTCAAAGGAAACCAGTCAACTATCATGGCTGTGGCACAACAGAATGTGTGAAGATCTCTTTGATCACCAATAACCTCTGAGAAATCATGCACCTTTGCCATTTATTGTCTTTGTCAGTTTGCAGGGCACATAAATGCAGCTCGCTTGCTCACCCCCCCGGAAGATGACCTACCTCCCGCACAAAACCCTCGCACCCCATGGGGGAGGGTCTCCGTTTTACTGCACGCAGGGACCACACAGGTGCAGCTGACGTAGTGACAGGAAGACTAACATTTGTTGGGGACACAGATTTTACTTTTAATGTGTATAAAAGAGAGAATAAAACATTGCTTATTACAGGAGAATTTCCAACCACATATGAAATTAACATCACTGGAGGCATCGGGGGCAGAATCTTACCCAGATTCTACTTTTGGGTGTCCCATCCATTCATCTGTCCCATCAAACACTCAGGGCAGGATGCCCACTCATCACACAGCTTACACAACGACAATGACACAGTTTGGGCAATGTAGACATGCCAGTTAGCCTACCTGTGTGACCTGACTGCAAGAGGCAATCTACACGACACAGGGAGAACATGCAAACCGTCCCCAGACACAGAACGTAGCTGAGGCCTAAACGCCCAAAAAGTTTACGACAGTAAACAAAGCTGAAAAGTTCTGGCGACTCCATCTTAGAAGACAGAGACTCCAGTCAACCAGAACATTTTCCATCTTCAACACAATTAGAGAAATCACATTCATAATCCTTCTAATGTGCTAATGCAACCAAATTAAAGTTACACATTCCACTCAAGACAGCAATGAAGAGGGAAAGTTTCACTTCCGATAACACTCATTTCATGAGGAGGGCACCCAGAGAGACAGACGGATAGACCTTTGACCCTGTGCCTTTAACTTCTGGTTTCACATTGTAGTTAGGGAGACCCCGAACATGCCATCCAGCGACATCTGTGATTTGTTTACATTTGACAAAATAGTATAGTGTTAGGCAGCATTTCTGAAATCACCTATGGGTTTCCCAAAGGCAAGAAAAGGTAGTCTGACCATCTGCAAGTTCTGCTTTAATGGACATGACCATTTTAGTGCTTCTTCAGTACACAAATTTTTCAGTCTTTAGGTTGAGTGCAGCCAGAGAGAGATTCACAGTCACGTCCTCCATCATGTTCCAGAGACAGTCCACAAAGTATTTCAGACGTGTACCATTCCCATAAGATTGTTTCAAAAGCCAAAGAACTACTGGACACATAAAAAATAAAATTAAAAAAAAAAGAGCAGCAGAAATCACTACCTCGACCTTCGGTCCTTCTTGGGTTTTTCGAGACTCCTCTCCATCGTTTTTTCACTGTCTCCCCTACACTTTGGGCAGTACCACTTCCCTTTCGGCTTGTAGGTTAGTCCAACACAGGAGAAGTGGAACCATTCAATGGGACACTGTTCATTGTCGCAGCCAATCATCTCGCCATAGGAGACCTGGTCGCACAGGCAGTAGGTGGGCTCGTCGGGGTCGATGGCGTACTCCGCCGGAGAGGCTTCGCGCTCCTGCTTGGCGCGAGAACGCTTCTTCTTCTTAGCTGACTTGGACCGCTTCTCTCGGACAGGCGGGTGGCGGCGGAGGCGGTGGCGGAGGGGGAGATGGTTCCTTGCCTGGCTCGTCTACGCCGTTGGCTGCGTGGCAGGAGTCGCGGCTCTCGCTGTGCCGCTGGCGTCGGGGCCGCCGCGCTGATGATCGTTCAGGGGGCACAGCCTCCTGCCTGAGCCGTTCACTGGTCCGCTCCGTCTCGGTCGGCTCCTGAAAGCAGTGCACGTGGGAGTCCATCTGGCGCGCTCGATTCTCCACCAGCTCCATCATCTGCGTCACCACGTGTATCTTCTCGTCACCCAGCTCCTGGCTGCAGATGAGGGCACGCTGCAGCTGGTTCTGCAGGCGACGCCTCTGGGCCCCATCTGACTCTTTCTTGTACTTCTCATACACATCGTCCAGCTCTTTCAGCACCTCTACAGGGAGAGAATGGGGTCAGAGAAAGAGGAACATGAAATATTAATGAGAATTGCAGCTTAGATTAACACTGCATTTAAAAAAATTTTAGGACACGTCAAGGACAAATCCCGCCGGTTGTTTTTCTTTCCTTTTTTAAAACTCCAGCTAAAATCAAAACTAATAATCTTAAAAGTACATTACATTAAAATCTGAAATACATTTTTTTCCCAAAGTGGCGTACAAGTTAAGGCAACCAGCACATTACAAACATACAGCTGCCACAGAGTCGACTAGGCATAGCAAGTGTCGCACAACATCTTCCAAATAATCAAGAATCTGAAATGTCTACTTTTCAAATAAGCAAAACATTACGGACATTCAGAGAACATGGAATGGTATAAACTAGTATTAATATTCCTCGAAAAGTTGGGTGTTGAAGCGTTTCTTGAAGGTGGAGAGCCCCAATATACCCAACAAGCACATCTTGACAGAAGTCCCTAAAGCGTCAGCTGAGTCCACGCTGCAACACCACTTCCGGGATCCCGCCCCGGAAGCGACGACACAACCACTTCCGGCCCGACAGTACGTTTATATTTAGGCGTCTTGCGTCGCTGCGTTAAAGCGAATAAAATCCATGTGCAGAATGGGTATCGGGTGTTTTCACAGTAGCCGTAGAGCAGTACCGCTCTTAAGTCATTAACCTGTCCCTCGGCCAATATGACAACTTCTACTGCGCACTTTTTGACCCACACCCACCGTTTTCTCCTCCGCGGTGAAAGAGCCAAGGCCAGAAAAAAACGATACTGCTACACCCATTTTCACTGCGCTTAAAAAAAACATACTTCGCATGTTCAACACGACAAGGAAGGGAAGTTTCAACAAAACGGTGCTTCGGACAAAGACCAGTCTCAGCTTAAAAGGGACCAACAGAAACGACTAGGCAACATTATACAAGGTTAATAAAAAATTCCTTGCCATGATATGCTGAAAAAACGTCACCGAGATACAGTAGGAAAAACGAGGCGACCAGCCATTCAGAGGACATCAGCGAATTTTTAATCACTCACCAAAACGACTAATCCTTAACGCCTGCCCTGACTTCAGAAAACTGCAAATTAATACTTTAGATGCACAGTGAAAACGCGTTTACACCCGGGAATGATTATACAGAGGCTTATTACTGAATCCATAACCAGTGGCATTAAAGAACTAACTCATTCCGCCCCAACACTGACAGATATACCGCAGCGTCGCAGTGTAACACACATACGCATGAAATGATTTTCAGCCGCGGCCGATTTTCGTTTCCAATCCCCCGTGGTACGCGGAAGGGCCAGCAGATTTGTTCGCATACCTTGATATTTCGAGTCGATCTCGCGCAAGATTGAAACATTCCTTTGAATGTCCAATGGCAGTGACTCCACACACTCAAGGTAGTCCTCCACATAGCTGAGCAGTTGTGTCTTTTCCACGTTTGGATAGTGTCCCAACATTGTGATCCCGGTGCATTAAATAGCCCAGCCGCACATGCAAAAGAAGAACCGGAATTTTTTACCACACGAGCATTTGGGAACTCTGATAACTAGTCCTTCAGATCCCTTACAACCCGACTCGCGCTACTGCCTTCTATGTAGCCCAATCCTCCACAACGACTGCGACTGCTTCAAACAAAAAACGTCCTTGGTGCGCATGTACGGATGTTTTCCTTATAAGGTCACACACTGCATGTTCGCGTTTCCCGGGGTTTTGAGCCGACCGTAGCCCCATGGGTCAAAGTTAATGTGCGCTACTCTCTTAAAGGCACAACGCACTCGTTGTACCAGTGTCCGTTATGTGCTCCCCCTAGGACTCCCAACATTAGTTAGCTTTAATGATAAATGTGGTGAACGTATACAAAGTTAGAACTGAACTGGCATCGTGTTCTCGCGTGAGAAAAACACAGTTTGATATTTATTATTGTCACCAGTAAAAGCGGCATTCTGGGAATGAGCCCCGTTCTGTTAATGAACAGACATTACCTGCATTACTATTGCATTGACAATGTAGTTTCGCTGTCACCGGGCTCTGCTCTGGTTGAGCGTCTCAGCCCTGAAAGCGGTGACGCGCGAACCGTCGTGGGCGATCACGCCGGGCACTTTCTGCCATGAGTCCGGGGACTTTCCCCTAGGCACGAGTGAGAAACCAGGTCCTCTGCATGTAGCCTAGCGAACAGGTTTTCAGAATGCCTACGCAAACAGCGTAGGTCAATGTGCATATAAGCCCCCCACATGTGACAGAGAGGAGATTCACGGTGGGTTTAAATATGTCAAATGATTTTTAGGTTGCAATAAAGGAATATGGAGTCAGCGGTTACAATGTAATTAAGCCATGTCCTATAAAGCTCTAAAGAACGATTGGGAAAGTTAGAAGGAGCAAGAGTCCTTCGGATTTCCGCAGATGAATAAATTATGCAAATTATGAAAAGGCGGCGTCCCAGAAGTAACAGAGCAATGGACAACAGACAACACTGAAAAATTGTAGAAATTATGTTGACCAACCGTAATTTCAGACTCCTTTTTTATGGCGTCGACAGCATTTTCTACCTGCCGCATTTAATAAAAGGATCATGGGAAAGACTTTAATAGGAGACGGACAGATTTTTTCACTGCTTAAAAAGCCGAGTTGGACGTACCAGTTTAAAGGGTTTAATTCGGTCTTTTAAGGGCGAGTCATGGTCAACCAGTGCCAATGTAATGTACATTCATGGAAAAAATACATTTCACGGTTGGAATTTTATTACCTTTCGTAACATATATACATATGTTCACTGCATATGTATGTAACTTGTATATTTATATCACTGCAATATCCGTACCTGTATTTGGGTTATTCTTCTGTCCAATATGTGTAATTGTGTGCGCTAATTCTTCTTATTTATTTCTATTTTATATATAGTATCCTTTGGTCAGTTTTTTTTATCTGTAGGCTGTTGTGTGGGATCCGTAAAGTACCCCTAAATCGCACTAAAAGTTTTTAACTGAGTTTTTTCCTAAAACGTATTCACAAAGTGGTTGAGAGCAACGTGCAAGTAAAAATTGCATGAACGCAAAATTAAATCGTGTAGGTAAGAATGTGCGTTCAATAGACCATATAATGGATATGTTAATAGAAACATATAATAACGGTGTAATTCTTTATATAGTTCTATACTGAGCTGTCCGGGGTCTTGAACTCCCGAAATTCATAGCGTTTCGCTTCTTTTGCTTAACTTGCTCCATGTCAGCCATATAATTCAGCATGTCAGACAAAACAATGAACCTCTTCGTCAAAATTTTCAGAAATTTTGAGCTTCCTTGGTTATGATTAAAAGCCGAAATATTATCATATGACAACCAAAATAACGGATTGCAGACTGAACCCTGGGGATTGATTGATGAGAGGCCAGTATATACGTGCTGATAAAAATGTATCATCCCATAAACACGAATACGGTGGAAACCGCTTGTAGTGATCATGGTTATATTGATCAAAAGCTTGGGACGGAATGCGTTGAATTGTATGACGTTCCGTTTGTGCCAAAAATGCGTCGATTGCATATGAGTTTTGCAGTTGTGCCAACAACATGTCAATAGCACACAGTCCATGTCGACTGACCATGTAACAAAAGATTCGTCCGTGAGAAATCAATTTTGACAATTAGCTTGTCTATGTCTATTGCTCACCTGATAAAACATTTGTCCGCGTGAATTCAACTTTACACGGTGCATCCGTCGTCTCAGCGCCCCCTGTCTTTTGACCTGTTATATTGCATGTCATTATGATGTGTCGTTCTCTTCGTCTTCTGATTCAGTTGTTATGCTTGCCGTCCTGATGTGTCGTCTTACTGTGTTGTTATGAATGTTGTCTGGATGTGATGTACTGTGATGTAAAAAACTGCACATTCCAGGGTGGCCTTTTATTGTGGGCAGTATAAGGTACACCTGTGCACTACCCATGATGTCAGATCAGCATCTTAATGTGGCACACCTGTGAGGTGGGATGGATTATCTCAGCAAAGCAGAAGTGCTCACTATCACACATTTAGACTGATTTGTGAGAAATGTTTGAGAGAAATGGTAATATTGTGTATCTGGAATGAATTGTAGATCTTTAAGTCCATCTCATGAAAAATGGGAGCAAAAACAAAAGTGTTGCGTTTATATTTTTGTTCAGTGTATATATATATAGACAAAGTCAGCTTAGAAACATCTCCAAAACAGCATCTGTAAACTTTTAGTTAGTAACTATGTCGGAACACCTTCATTATTGTGATAAATGTGTACGAACAAACACAGGTAATGTGATATACATAAAAGCGATTTCATAAATAGATTGTAATAGAAACAAATTAATTTTGAAATGATTACAGTGTATTACAATTTATACATATTACATGAAATTACAGACTATGACACTATAAAATAACTGGTAAGGCTTTACATTAACTGCACCTTCATAATGCATTCATTATACATTCATAGAACATTCAGTGCACCTTTATAATGCATTCAAAGAACGTTCATAAGCTGGACGGAAGTATACTTTAACATCACAACATACTTTATCATGTATACTGCATGTAAATATATTGTAACACTTTAAAATACCTTAAAAGCTTTAATACTCATTAATAAAGGACATTATATGGTGATAATAACAAAAAATATAATCATATAATGTTTGTTATAAATGTACATTAAAGCTGTTAAGGTATGATAGAATGTTAAGGTATACTTACATGCTGCTTATGAATGCATTATGAAGGTGCACGGAATGTTCTACCAATGCATTATAAAGGCATTATGAAAGTGCAGTTAATGTAAAGCATTGGCAAATAATAATTACAACACTGTTATCATACGTTCAGAGTGGGTAGGATGCCATGTGCAGACACATTCAGTTGTACTGACCCTGAGAAAGTAATGCTGTGTAACATGCAGTGCTTGTGGCTGCTCTGGGTGATGAAACACCAAAAAATGCAGCAGACAGTAAACAGGACAGAGTTAATACTAATTTTCTCGTGTTCTTTGCTTCCACTGTGGTTTTTCCCTCCATCTGAATCGTGACTCATTTTTGAAAAGAAGGGCTGGGGTAGGAACATCCAACACCTGTAAAACACACATAACCGTTTTCCTGGCATCATCTGACATATAACTGTTTGCGACCTATAGGCAATAAAATACTTTGGTTTCCTTGGGTGTCTGCTAATAACTCTCCTTCCTCCCAGAATGTTACATTTATGCAGGTACCGAACATAGTGCTGTATGTTATACAACCGGCGTGTATTCATTTATCCCGCCTGCTTCAGTTTGACGATAAAACATATTTTTTCTCAGTGGTTCTACTATAAAGTGCAATGAAAGCCTCCACAGACCATACATTGCATACTGTACCTAGAGGAGGAAAATGAGCTTCTAACCTGGCCAATGTAGCAGATGTATGAGACGAATCTCTTTGAGTAGCTGAGGCAGCAGCAGGTTCCTTGTGCATTTTTCTCATCCAAGGAAAGACGGAAAACTGAAAGAAAATTGGTAATGCTTCACTTGAGGGGGCACAAGCAATGTAGTAGTACACTGTTACTTAATGTATTAATTAACCAGAAACTACATCTTAGTTACATATAGATTCCATGTTAACGGTCCATGTATTTCATGTCATTAAATGTTTAGTTACGTCAGAAACAGTCGGCTACTAGCTTATAACTTCTTTTTTTTTTTTGTAAACTTCACTTTCACCTTTCAAACATTTTTTTTTCTTTTTTTACATTTTCGTTCACTTTTTAGAAGAATACTCTTACCTCTTAATATAACCTATTCACACGAGATATTAACCAGCCACCTGTGTGGGGTGACAACGTTACAGTGTCCATCGTTACGGGAAGCAATTTGAAACTGTCTCACGACATGGTTCCGTTCGTTTAAAGGTGCATTTATTCAACCTCTTTGACTGAATGCGACCCCAGTTGGGATGAAGCGGTTTCAGATAATGGATGGATGGGTTCCAAATGAAAAACGTTTTGAACTCAAAGGTGACAAATAACATCAGAGGGTGTTGTGAGGCTGCTCACGGTGCCAAGAGGAACCGCTAAGTATTAAAAGAGAACCATTAAAACTTTCCAGTTTTAGCAGTGCATGATAGACCAGTGGTCAAATCACCTAGCAAGGAACCGGGTAAGTGTGTGTATCTAGCAGGTAGTAAGAGCAGATGCTGTTTTTACACTATTACTGACTGACTACCATAGATAATGTGATTTAGGAGGGTACTTTCATTTTTAGTAAGCTTTAAGTATAAAAACCGTCTCTTTTACTACTTCAGGGGCAGTGAGTGGCTCAGCCTGTGATCAGATCAGTCACATGACCATGGACCATGGAGCAAGGCCCTTAACGCCCAGCACCCATTCAATTCAATTTATTTTTATATAGCGCCTTTCACACCATCATTAAGACAGACTAATACAAAAATGGGGAAAAGGAAAGACAAAGAGATGAAAGAAATCAGCCAGATGACAATGGAGCACTGGACAGTGACCGAGCCTGTGCTGTAACCCCCAAGCTATGGAGAGCAAGATGGGGTAGACAAAGAGAGGAATTCCAGTGTACCTGTACTCCTTGGCAATGGCAAATAAGGGATTTTTCATTGTTGCATATGTGATACACACACTTACCTATGACTGACTGACTGCATTTAATTTGTGCAGAAAATGACAAATCAGACTGGTCGGTATGAACCTAGGCTGGTCCTTGTGGCTCAGATTTTAGGTTATCTGACCACTGGTCTATCATGTGTAGCCCATATATTGCCATGGAATGTGACCATTGAGGTAAAGTGATAATATGTATGAAAGTATATCTGTGATTATTGTTTCCAAATCCACATGGATATTGTGATTTAGGGGGTATTTTCATTGTTATTTAGCTTTAAGTGCAAAAACAGTGTATTTTCCTGCTATACCCGCCTAATATACACACTGACCAATGACTGACTGACCACCTTTAATTCGTGAAAGAAATCACAAATCAAACTGGCCAGTATGACCCCAGTTTGGACGCGTCAAGTTTTATTTATTATTCACGTTTGAAAATAAAAAGGCAAAGTACAATGACGGCATCCGAATTCATTGTGAATCATTGTCATTTCCCTGTAAATATCGACCCGCCACGTGTTTGCGTGGTACTTGCTTTATACACATACATTTTAGAATAGCTCTATTTTAAAATTGCAGTCGAGGTTGGTTTTTGTTACATTCTCCCAATTCAGAGGAAGACTCGGGGAATAACCCGGTACGGGGCGCCTTCTAATCACAGGAGACTCGTGCAATTTGGCTACTGCTATTCATATTAGCATGTTTTTGGACTTTAGGGAAAAGAACCCGATGAGACGGGGAGAGCATGCAAACTCCACATACGGGCGGAGACATGCAAAAATGGGGTATGCCGTATATGCGGTGCATGTGGGCGCACCGCCAGAGGGGCGCCAAAACAAGGGAGGGAAAAAATATCATTTACATCTATGTTTTAAAACTGTTCTTGTGCTTTTAACTCATAGCCCTAAATATGCTGTTTAAATATTTAAGAAACGTAAGGCCTGGCCACTGGCAGTAGACGTTGTGAGCAGTGATGTTGCTGCGACAGGCACCGTCTCCGTTACTGTCCTCAGTGTTTGGGCGGGGGGGGCGCTGTTGAGTGTCTGTTTAGTAGTAGCCAGAGTGGTAGTTGCCTGTCGCTCATTGACGTGGTGGGGCATCTATTTGCGGCAGGATGGAGGGAGCAAAGACGTTATCAGGTGCTCAAGGCAGAAAGAGAAAAAGAGAAAAGGTGAAGGCGCGCGAGGGGATGCGGCAAAAATGCTGATGTGGGTGAAAGACAGCAACAGGTATGAACTGTGATGGAAACAAATGTCACTTATGTGCAAGATTGTACCCAGCGTCAGGGATTAGGCTATGAACTTCACAGAAAACTCGGCTAGATAGTGCTGCTGCTGGCTATCTTACTTGGGTTAGGCAAGCTGAAATTGTATAGCGATTTCCTGCTGGTGCACACAGGCTATAGACAGGAGTTAAAAACTATTTTGTATACCTTTCTTTGGGGGAGGGGGGGGGCAAATTGATGTTGCGTACACCCCAAAAAGTGAGTAGTTGCTCCCCTGCATGCGGGGACTGAACCCCCGATCCCCAGAGATGTGAAACTACCCATGGTACAACCGTCCAGCGGCGGAAAACGCCGAACTTCATGGAGCACAGCGGAGTATATAAATAATCGTACCAGTAGATGGCAGAATAACACCACTATTGCAGGGTTGTTTGGCACTAAGTATACGCGCTGAGGTAAGAACGGCCGCCAAAAGAAACATAACGTGATTTATGCATCAGTTTAACGGGATGGCTTAATAGGCACCGTGACACGAATAAACTGTTCCTGAAATGACTCCAGATGCTTAACGTTTTAACTGTAAAATATTGTGTAAATTTCGGCGAGGAGTCCGGGAAATCTGCAGTTTACCTGGAATTAAAGTAAATCATAGACAATTGTATGAAAATGGACTTCAGCAGTATACCATACCGAAAAAATACAATTTCAGTCTGGAGTTTTCTGGCGAGACCCACTATTCCTACGCTTCAAGAGCCTGAAATGGCTTTCTGGGTTCAATAAAAACAGAAATTCATGTCACCTATTTTCGCACTGGACTTGCGATATAATAGACTATCATTTTAAAAGAAATGGTAGAGCCAACAGCCAGACAGCTTATCAACCAACGAAATCCCCACCTGGTCTGCCGCTCGGCCGGTCCCACAGCCCCCTGCAAAGTCACGATACCCCGCTTCCTCGCGGAGCATCTCACCAGTACGACGCTAGCCTGTTTGACTGGTATGAATTAAACACAATTTCACTATAGATGCCCAATTTAGAAGAAACATTTCTAAATTATATATATTTTTTTAAATCTCGACATGTAGTGGTTTGGGAATGCGGGTTTAAGTGAATAGCGTAGCTGTTAGAAGTAGTTTTATTTTGAAATTGTGTGGTGGCTCCTTTCATTCTTACCGATTCTTGGCGAATCACCTTAGTTTTTCATGTTTTTCGCTTTGGAGCTAAAACGCATTTATAAATCTGCTCGCGAAGAGCGAAGGCAGCGCGGCGCGTCACCATGGAAACCTCGCCGGCTTCCTTCGGCAGCCGCGCCGCCGGAGGCCCCTGCCTCTCGCCATGCCTCCATCTGCTGCTGATGGCATTTGACGGTGCCATTTCAAACCTCCGCTACCCCAGCATATTGAAACTGCTATCACTTCCATCTGGGCGCCTTAAACAAAGTTTAAGAAAAAAAAGCGGCATCTGAAGTAAGAGCTTAGTGGTTTTATTATTCAAGAGCTGAGACGTCGCTGGAAACAATCGAGTTAGGTTTCTGTTTACAAAGGACCAGATGGATTATATATATATATATATATATATATATATATATATATATATATATATATATATATATATAAATAAAATACCGGTGCAGCATCGTTCATATCTTGCTGTGATTTTGTCTGACATAAACTTCTCTCACAAATAAGAAATCGAAGAGTCGGTGATGAATTGGGGGAAGATATCAACATTAGTTATAGGAAGTTACCTTATCAGACCCTATTTACATGCAGTGTAGTGCAGGTTAAGGCTAAAGGGATCACTGAATAGCAAACTTAAGCTGTAGAGTCTATGTCATTGGACAATTCCTGCTATACTACCCCTGTATAAATGTATAAAACCATAAGGCTCTTTTGGATGAGCGGTGAAACGTCCTCAAGAAATCGAAAAAGAAGTTCAGTTTCCTCCGATTCAACCCCTAAGCATGATCATGTCTTGGACGACGGAGAACATACACAGACATACGGTCCATCCATTTCTCTGCCAACTGCGTATTCTTACAGGATTGTGGGGAAAATGGCAAGATGTAGGATAAAAAAAGATTCAACCCAGCAACAAAATCTTGATAGTATCAGCACATGGGTGTAACAGCGGGTCACCTACAACCCAATATGGCCGAAATCCTGCCGTGCAGATATTTACTCCGTCAAATTTTGTTTTTACTCCCATTTCTCCTCATGAAGACAAAAGCCTGCGGCAAATCCACCAAAGTGCATCCCACAGCAGTCAACTGGGCCGTGGTGGTTTTGGGCTGAGGAACAGATGCCCTGAGGGTCCAAATCGAGGCTTCGGCAAGTTAGTGGGGGATAATCGGAGGACACACAGTGCAGTCAAGACCAATTTTGGGTTAACGCATGAAAGCGGTACCCTGCACGACCCACGGGAGGCGGTTCTGGTCCTGCTGGGTTTTCCAAGAAGCCTACGTCATTTGGACCGTTACCGTCCAGAGTGCAGCTGGGACAGCCGTGTGATGGCGAGAGGCAGAAACGCAGTGTGTCCTATTGTCACCTATGACACAAATCTCAAGGAAGCTGGGTAGAGGAACAGTGGGGTGACCTTACCGTGCGGAGATTCTCTTGGCAGTGACCTCATTAACGTTACGCTTTAAATTTGCTGGGGAATTCACACAAGCTTATTGCACAGCACGGGTATTGGCTGTGTGTGAAAATGCCTGGTTCTGATAACAGAAGGACTAAATCACACAGAATCACAGCAGTTTTGGGGATTTCAGTTGGAGGATCACCTGCGAGAGGCAGACAACCTTGAAGAGAGGGTGATTAGAAGCGGAAATAACAGCACACACGCTGAGAAATGGCTGTCCCACTGGCTTGCCAGTCAAAGCAACTGATTTACAAGTTGTGAAACAGGGACAAGGCAGCTTTGAATAAAGTGTGTGAATTATGGACCCTCGGTCTGGCCATGTTCCAGACCCATTACAAAAGCTTTTGGAATCAAAACACATTTCACAACAGCTGCCCTAATAGATGAGGCTACATGACAACTAACTTTGAATTAATGTTCTCTTCCCCATCACACTTTGTTAGCCTGCTTGTATGGGACTTTGACAATTCCACCCCCCCTCACTGCGACTTCCTAGCAGGATCCGCATTTTCCTGTCAATTACGGGCGCAATTGGCTCAGTTGGACAGCAGGGGGCACTGCCTGCTGGGGGCTTCATGCTGCTGGGTGATTCTGAAACATTAAAGGCTCCTGGCAGTTCCGTTGGGGAAGCCGATTCTAACGGCGGCAATTTCTGTGTGATATAAACCCAGCATGGCACAAATGAGAGGTTGTGATCCGAGTGAGGGATTATTTATATATATTAAAACTAGCGGCCACTTTCTGGGTTTCTTTTCTGCAGTTTGTTTCGTTTTACCCAGTGACTGGAACGAGGAAAAGGGGCACATGGGTTAACTGGCTGCATACTGGCATCCATAAATCATTCTGCACTCCACTCCTAAACAAATGCACTAATCCGCCAGGCTCGTCATGCAGCTCAGTCGCGACTCCATTTATTCTGAGGTTAGAAGACAGCGAGGCATTAATCAAAAGGCCAGGGTTTTATTTCCCTCGAGTCTAAGTGTTTTCGGTGCATTTGACTAGTTCCCTGCGTGATAACGGCCAGCAGATCCTCCAGGGCTACTGACCACTGAAAGAAAACGCGTGACTATGCCCAAGTCAAATGGGCAAATACACATTACAGGCATCGGGCAAATTATGAAGGGACGATTTCATTCACGTCTGTATTTTTCCACACATTCTGCTTTTTTTGAAGTTAGTTAACACATCATGTACTTACCAGTAAGAACTGAACTCAATATTTAAATAGTGGAATGTATTTTTTTGTGCTTTTGTTTAAAGGTTAAAAGATTTGAGGTCAAACACTGATACAAGTGATACCACACTGACACTAGTTTGCACATGAATCCAAAGCAACTTGCTTCCAGCATGTGTGTGTTTCCTGGACAGTGTTATGCTATCAGGAAGGTCTCGCTGCAACTTTCAGCAATAAATCACAGAGGGAAGTACACTTCGCAGAGGATAGCGAGTTTTATTCAGAATCAAAATAAGGTCCATGCCTATTTCCTCAACAAAGATTAAATAAAACGTCATCATGGGGCCAAGCCTGCACACCATTTCCGATGGTGATTTAATTTGGATTTAAATACTGATTTGAAACCACAGCCAAAGTCAGAATTGCCGACCGTGGAGCCAGAAGCACTAAGGAGTATTCGGAGGAGGACGATTCGCATGTGCAACGCAGGCGGAAAAAGTCGGACAGGTCTCTTACAATTAAGTGGAATCCGTGTCACCTTTATGCACCATCGGAGCAAATGAGCACTAACAGCCAAATGAGAAAAAAGGTGGGTAATTTAAACACGAACCGCGCAAAGACGGCAGCGACAATTCTAGTGACAGCACGACATCTAAAAGGGACTGATCTGGTCTAACACCAGTTCCATCACGGAGGACACATTAAACATGAGCGTTGACAATTAAAAAAAAAAAAAAAAAGCTCTAGAAATCAGCTGTACATAACTACACATAAATACACCAAATAAATAAGGGGGAAAGGATAGGAGAGAACAGATGACGCCAAATACCCCCCCCCCCCCCCCCACAAAATAGGCACCCTCACATTGCTGTTAATTAATCCTTACATGATGCTCAAACAATTCCTTTGAATAGCATCAGGGGGCGCTGTGGAGCAGGTTGGCCAAGCTGGATGGGCACAGCGTGGACGAAGAAAGACTTTGACAGGCACTCGGGCCTGCAAGTACACGCAGCGTGAGCACCTCACGTCACTAAGAAACTGTCACCATCTTCTGTTTTTTCTTTAAAAAGAGGGGAGAAACAGGTCCTCGTTGTTCTTTAGTGCTCAGCCTTGCAGGTTAGACCAGCAACGGAAAACAGTGCTTGTTTATTCCAGATGAAACGAACTGAAAAACAGACTTAAAAAAAAAGAGGATTACAGCAATATATGCTCACAGCCAGCCAATCAGATCAGGCCTGCTGTTCAGATGGAGGGAAAAAGGTCTCTGTCAAACAATCAAAAAACGGTTATGTCCTAAAACAAATTTGCAGTGTAAAAATAAATATCTCAATGTTGACAACATAGTACTAATTTGCAGGATTTCTTCTCTTCTCTGGACATCCTTCATGTGGAAAGTTCTAGGCAGGAGGCGGAATTTCAAACAGTCCCCGCCTGCTTCATGTGCCCCCGCTTGTTATTTGGGGGGAAAAAGAAAATTAAAAAAATCTCCATGCGGAACTGTCTGCGACAGAACATCTCTTAAGCGCACAGCTATATGAGTTTTCGCACCCTTTACGAAAAGAACACTGAAGCGTCCATAGGCACAGGACAGGAAATGACTTTTGATTTTAGCTAATGGGGATTTATGCTAATGTGGCATTACGCTAGCAGACAGAATACTGACCAAGTGGAGAGGCTTCTGTAAAATGTGCAACGTCACAAAAAAAAACAAACAGGACGCAGAGATCAGTGCAGTAATAAAAAGACCAAGGGACCATGGTTTACATTCACAAAGTATGTCTTTCGTTTTGATATTTTGATTAAAAAGGGGGAGGGGTTTGGGGCAAGGCTTCAGGATCCAAACAGAAGGCGAGGCAGCCTCACCTCTCCCACATTCGCACCCCAGACTTAACACTGACACGCTCGCCCACACTGCAGTCCTCGTGTCGGACACCAGGGGGCGACACAGAGCGCTGGAGCAGGCTGTAGCTATCTCAGTTTGTTCCGAGCGACTCAACTTTACGAAACACATCATGACATGTGTGCAGAAACCGTACAGACAAGTCATTAGCACACACGTACCAAAATCTACTTTGGTTTTCTCTTAAAAAAAAGAAAGCCTTTTTTACATGATAGCTTCAATTACAACTTATATAAATACATCTATGGTGTAAAACTATTGGAATCTTTTTTTTTTTTTTAATTGAAGGGGCAACACTATTAAAAAATACTCTGCTATAAAGGTGGAAAAAATACTTTGATATTTTCTATAAAGAGAGGTTCATACATCATCTGCAGGTAGTGAGGGTATGAGTATCTTAGCTCTTGTGAAGTAGGCCATCTTCTCCCTGCGGGGGTGGGGGGGGGGGTGGCATACTATTAGGGATGGGCACCCATTTTAATATCACACGTTACGTCTCCATAACAAATAAGTCCCCCCGCCCAGACGAATTTAGCTAGAAAAAAATTAAACATCCCAAGACACATTCACAAAACACAAGTGATACTAAAAATCAGGTGGGTAGGTGGGGGGTGGGTTACATAAACTGTAACTTACAGGAGCAGGAGGTTATTTCCATTGACCCTGGGGGGGTCTCACTGTGAAACGAGCCAGAAACCTTACATTTGGACCTCTTATTCTCCAAATGAGTCCCCGTTTATCTGAGTGATTCCTGAACATGCCCGGGGGGGGGGGGGGGGGGGGGGTTACAGTATGGTGCTAGGGGGGTCTGCTATGCCAGTGTGCAGGAGTGGGCCTTCATTTGTCACATGGGTAAACAGAAGAGAGAGGCTCCTGAAAGTGGGGCGTTCAGACCACTGCTTCTACCCCTAAAAGCACGTCCATTATTGGTGTGCGTGGGGGGGGGGCTAAAGCTTTCACATGCTGTGAGGGGCGGCCATCCGGTGCCCGCCATTCACCGGGCTCCCTGCTGTGCTCGCCAATCCACCCCCCGGCGGCTGCACCAAAGCCAAGCCAGCAGGCGGCTTGCAGTGGCGCAGCGGCACAAAGACGCACGGAACTGGAACGCAGCCTGGACATTCTGGGCTGACCCCCTGCCCCCCGTGGCGAAGGGAGAGATGAGACCAAATGCCAGGTCACTGCTGTTACTATGGTGACGCCACACACTGAGTCTTCACTGGAGGCACCATTTAACCAATCTGTCAGGTCCTGCCCAGAGGTGAGTGGTTACATGGCCTGGCTTCCTATTGACCTTAAAACACACGGCATGCTGGGACATCTGGCCTTTGTGGTACTGAAGCTGTGAGATAATTAATGTTCTATGAAAAAGGCAGATTTTTGAGGGGGGGGGTATGCTCGTGTAATCTGACCCCCAAACTATTTGGTTGGGAAGGAACCAGACGCACTAACCTGAACGACTGCACCTGCAGGGGCACCTTCTGGCTCTGCTCCCGCAGACGACACACATCCTTGGAGGCCTTCCTCAGAAGCTTCTCTGCCTTCAAGCCCTGCTTCTGCTCCTCCTTTGACTGCTCCGCCTAAGGGGTGGTCAGGGAAGGAGACGGATAAGAGGAGGAGTCAAAAACACCACCGGGAAGTGGGAGGCAGCAACCTGGAAACATGAGCAGACAGTAGCAGTAACGGGAAAGGGGTGTGGTCAGACTAAGCATGGTGAGGAAGTGGGAGTGATCAGAGTGGGTGGCACCCAGGGCGGCACTGGCCTGCTTCTCGGCCTGCTGGAGCAGCCTGTGAAATCGCTCGTCCTCCAGCACGGCGGAGGGCAGCTCCGTCTCCCCACGCGCCTTCAGAGCCTCCAGCCGTATCTTGAGCTCGCGCAGCTGCCGCAGCTCCTCTTCCAGGTGGTTCTGACGGGTCCTCACAGCCTGGAGGTCCAGCTCCAGGTCCAGAGAGGTCCGTGTTGGGCGGTCCGCCACTGGCCCTCGCAGCGTGGGCTGTCGGATGGTCTGGGGACAACACGTTACACAATGAGAATCAACGTAGCAGCGGCAGATGCTAATCCACCATCGGCATCCGCTTACGGGACGACACAGGGGTTGGCTGTGTAGATGCACACATTGGAGCTTGACCCTGTCATGGCCAAACTACCGGCGTAAGTCACTTGAGGGATGCAGCCATTGCGTCATAAGAATGCTGCCCGTACCTGCTTGACTCTCAGGCTCCGTCTCTCTGAAGCATTCCGGATGAAAGGAGACTTCCGGGTCAACGTGGAACTGTCGCTGTCACTGCGGCTCAACTGCGACGGAAGAGAGAGACGGATCACACAGCTGGGAGAAAAACATCCGTCGTCCTGTGATGGCACTGCCAGGACAGGGGGAGGGCGATCGCTGGGAGGTCACTCACCCTGCAGATGTACTGGTTGCGCTCCCCAGGGGAGAAGGTGTGGGAGCGCATTACTGAGCTGTTCCGTGCAAAGGCCCTCGGCCTGGGCCCAGCCCCCCCGCGCTCCTTGGGCCGCACCGCTGCCCCTGCCTCCTCCGTGTTTGTTTCCTTGTCCACCTGGGAGGGAGAGATGGATGGATGGACACACACACGCACACCCCATCAGAGAATGTCTGGCTACCCCCACCCTGCAGAGACAGCGGCTCACACTGCCACAAAACCCCACCCTCCCCAGACCACCCCATGGCCCATATGCCCCCGCGGATCTGAGCCGCTGACTCCCAACTGTTGCTGCCCCCTCACTGGGCCCCCGTCAAGGAGACCACCAACTGAGGAATTACCTTGTTTTTCTCCTAATGAAATTTGACCGTTTTTATTGGCCGCAACATGGGAGTTTAATAGTCACTGCCCCCCCCGCAGGCAAAATGATTTCACCCTGGAAGCTCCCAGTGTGGTGTGGCAGAAAAAAAGCAACTTGTGTTTTTCAATTCCCAGCCCCCCTAGCCAGGCAGAGGGTTACTGCTCACCAGTGTTGGTCCTCCAGCACCTGGGGGGTTGCTCTCCTGGCTCACTTCTGCTTCTCTCTCCACAACCTCATCTTCCTCCTTATAGTGTTGGTCGCTGCAGGCATCTCCCAATAGAGCTTCCTCCGCCTCCTCCTGTTCCTCCTCTCCTTCAACCTCTACCTCCCCCTTTTCTCCCAGCAGCTCCAACCTGGAAGAGAAGATGAAACCATGATGTTAGCCAACAAGCAGGAGGACCCAGGCAAGCCCACTGACGGGGGCGGGGCCGTGACAGCGAAGGGACACCATGGTGATCGGGGGGGGGGGGGGGATGGTGATCGGGGGCGACAGACAACAAGGGGACACCGTGATGGATGACGGGGTCGGGGACCATACCATTTCTCCCCCACACCCAGCTGGCTCTCCCTCTCCTCCAGGGCCAGCTCCTGCTCCACTGCCTGCAGCTCTGTGGAGGTCCTCTGCAGGAGGGCCGACACCGCATCCTGGGAGAAGGAGGGATGCGCACACACACACACACACACACATTCAAACACATGCACACAGAGTATTGGGTCAGTGACTCCATACTTTGAACCGCAAGGCTGACCTGTTCAGGTCTGTGGGCACTAAAAAGGGAGTGACACATGACTGCAACACCCGTTCACACCGTGGATAGAAGGAGATGCTGTCTGGAACCTACCAGGTCCACGGCACCCCCACAGGTGTGCTGCCCCCCATCACGGGGGACAGGCCTGTCCTCGCGTAGCTCCTTGCTCCTTCTGTGGGCATGCAACTCGTACCACTGAGTGGACAGGTCCCCGGAGAGCTGCAGGTCTGATAAGCTGACGAGCGCCCCCGCCTGTGACAGACCACCCCGTTAACCGCAAAACTAGGCCATCAGCGGCAGCCACCCCCCATCGGCAACAAATCAAAAGACAGGAACTGAACACTGGGATATGGAGCTGATCTCCAACACTAAAGGAGGCAATCCTTAATCCTTAAATGGGGGGGGGGGGGGGGCGGGGGATGCCCGCCGGCACTCACCAGGCACTCCTCCTGCCGTGACTGGCCCACGCGGCACAGGTCCACCCGCAGAGTCTTACACCAAAGCGCATCCCAGGTGCCAGTTGCCCGGAAGATGTCACTGAAGGCCATGCCCTCCGCCAGGCTCAGCACCCGAGTGCGGAACAGGCAGCTGGTGTCGCTGGAGGAGGGGAGCAGGACGAGCCGCAGATACCTGCCAGAAGGGGGCATGCCAGAGCGCCAGCTTGGATGGAGAGGTACACGGTATCCAGGTATCGGATCCAGTGAGAAGAGCCTTCCTTACGAGTCCCGCTGGGAACCCAAAAAGCCCGTTTCCTGTCCTCACCTGGGTACAGGTGCAGACACCCCGTTATGGCACCATCTCTCACACAAGAAAACTCCGCAGCACACCGACGCCTCGAGAGCCCGTTACGGGAGAGGAGTCACACAGCTGTCCCCCAGAAGCAGACTCCATGCTCGTACAGCTTAGTCAGGAAATCTGCCACACGGCACATTAATCTCTGCCGTCCCTAGTCGTGCTCTGGGATTCCAGTTCTGCCCCCTGTGATTTATGACCCCACTATGTAGGACACCTGGAACTCACCACGCTCAAGGCCAATTCATACTTCACTTTTCTGTTCGCGTTTTCGGTTGCGGATCAGGGGACGTGATGTAAAATCCGTCATCAGGGGCTGGCTGCGGACGGCGCACATGTATCCCAGATTTTTATGTCTAGCAGAAACCATGTGCATCCGTGTGCACTGACAGTGCATGTGCAAGATAATTGATTAGGTGCTTCCAGTAGGTGGCAGCCTGGACTTCAGTAGTCAACCTCTGGAGGAAGAATATTGTAGCAGTTACGGTGAGCAGCTGTATGAGGACTGGAGGAACCTGCATATTTAATTTGTCATACTGCCTAGACATCATATCGTATACTGAAAGGAAGCACCACTGAAATCGTGGAGGTAAAATTCGCCGAGCAGGTTGGGGTCCCAGCTAATTTTGCCTTAAGGATTTCAAAATACCACGTATACCTTATTACCATAACACCGTCCAAGCCTTGACTGGTAACTTTAAATAAAAGTTCATCCGTTTCACTATACTGCTTGTATTTATGTTTGTTACAATTCATCTGCCCTCTTCTGGCCTGGTGGAGTATCACTGCTATATGCAGCACCGACTGCAACCATCCGCAGCCAAGTGTAGTATGACCATAAGCGACCGCGCGCGCACGACCGTCCGCAGCACGAAACCGCAGCTGGAAAAGTGGAGTATGAGCGGCCTTCACACAGGGACGGGCGCCCGGCTGTTACAGCAAGTCACTATTAAATGTACACACACCTGGTACTGCTGGAACAGCTTTATATCACCACAAAAGCTCCTCTGAAATGCTTCCGTTTAATAGCACAAGAACACTGCCCACTGTAGGATTTCAATTAGGAGCTACTTGGCAGCAAATCCAGCCGCTTAATCACAGCGCCACCTGCTGCTCCGGGGGATGCCACTACATCCAGAGTCATTGCACGATCATTAGCCTGGATTACACCATCCCAGCGTCCCACGGCCTGCGCCGGTTTCTCTGGCGACATGCGGCGCGGGCGGGCTTTGGATTACCATTTGAGAAGGTCCTCCCCCGTCAAGTTTTATCTTATTTTCGGAACAGGCTTCAGCACATGTGGAATTCAAAGCACATTCCCCGCTGGCCAATTTGACACGCGTGTCTTCACAAGGAACACCACCAAGAGGACAGTTTAATGTAGCTTCTATTACCCCTTTCAGCCAAGAAGGAAACTCCACAGGTGAGACAGAGTAAAAATTCAAAGAAAAAAGCCAGCATTAGCTCTTCCAAACTGAGCATGACAGGTACCTCTCTAACAACTCCCCCGCCCTGAAGAATGGACTCTCCCAGCAGATGATTGGCATGGGGAATCGACCAATAAGAATCTTGCATGGTGCCTAAGTGGTGGTACTAAGTGGTCCAGCTCAATTTGGGCCACAACCAGGGAGGAATAACATGTACTCCCTGCGCACAATGCAGAGACTCTACAACCACACACACACAGCCTCCTGAATCAATGAAATTCACAGACATACTCCTGATAAAAACCAGGCTGTGGGGCATCCCCAGTGGACGAGAGCGGTCTGCATACTCACACTTTGGTACCGGAGGAACCGGCACGGCGCCCTGACACTGTAGCTGAATGACGACGATGACCAACCCGGAGTTTGCCGCGTCATACCTGCAGAAGAGAATGGAACCCATCACAGGAGGCGCAGTCACGAGGTCGACCAGTCACTTTCCGGGTGAGGGCGTGAGAGCCAATACCCAGGAGGTAGAGAGAAATCAAGCGGAGGGCGACTGTCTGTTCCACTTAAGGAAATAAGGTCATTAAGCATGGTGTGACATGGTCCGCGTGCGGCTGGCCTCCGGGGGACGCTGGTACTCTGTTTTGTTCCAGTGTGATGAGAGCAGGCCGGTCTGAGGCCGATTAAATTCACATCATTACAGAGGGCAGCAAGTGTGCTACCAGAGGCATGGCCTTTTGAGACTCCTCTGACCTCAACAGGGGTGAGAAGGGGGGCGGGGCCTCAAAATGGACAGGGATAAATGGGAAGATTACGTGGGTCGCAAGCATGAAGGGGGCGTGGCAAAAGATTTAAGAGGCGGCCCTTACTTCAGCCCGAGTTGGAGTTGCACTGCCTCCAGGGGGGTGGGTTCATCCTCAGTGTAGGCCGGGTCTTCCAGCTCATTGGACCTGCCAACAAGAGTTCAGCTAGTACAATGACAAACAGAGCTCTCTCAAGACGGATGGTGTTATGGTCAGAATGACACCCCAAAAAACATTTAGCATGAGTAAACTGGTGGCAGAGTGACATTAAAGAGCATGGAAAACCTCGATGGAGCAAAGTCATCTGTGAAAGCTGTCTCAGATCCACAGAGGCTCCATTAAAGAAACACCAGCTGATTCCACACACAGAGCGGGAGATGTTCACGGCTGTGGAAATGTTCTCCGCAAAAGAACTGTGAGGAGCGTCTAGCTAAATGCTAAGCGGCTCACCGTTTGACCGACGCCTCGTAAACGCCACTGTCACCTGCCACAGACTCATCAGAGATGGCAGCCGACACGCAGGCTGGCTGCTCCTGCAGCAGGGGGTTCTGCAGATCCATGCCTGGGGGGGGGGGAAGATTGCATGAGAGGCTTCTTACGAGTCCCGCTGGGAACCTCACCCACTGAGCCACACTTCCTAAAACCTCACCCATAAGTCATTAGCAGGCCATTAACCCTCTGGGGTCTAGGGGTAGGAAACACACTGTCACTGACTGGGCATCAAATATCATAAACTTAACTCACGGCAAATAAATTATTTCTTATATTTGTTTTGCCATTACACTAATCTTAATCTCAGCGTGCTTCGTAAATATGTCAGATTTATGTTAAGTTTGTAATTTGACATCAAAAGTATAGACATTGCAAAATGCAGGTTGGAACACCTGCAGAAACATTATAAAAGTACATAGTAAGGAATGGTGGCAGATTGGGATCAAAACAAATATCTGATCACCAAAGTCTTGTTTACATGAAGGTGACTAAATGATGTAGTTGCAACATTCAGTTGGATAAATAAATAAGGAAAAAACCGAACGTGTCACTATTTCTGGCTCCCTGCATTGAATATGCAGCAACTTTCATGTGTATGAATGAGCCATTGACACCTGGCCACGTCCCCCCCCCCCTTTTATGGCGCTGATGGGGATGTATCTGGATTGTGTGTCACCGTTGCGTTGCTCATCAAATTACCATGTGAATGCGATTTGAATATGCTGTAATGCAGCTATTTAGAATGTGAATAGCGATCTTCAGGTGAGGGCGGCACTACACACACCCGATGCAGGCAAAGCAAAATAAGGTGAGATGGTTCAACTAATTTTAATACTTCTGACAATGGATGTTTTGAAAAGAAGACAGATTACGGATTTAGTCAGTGTTTTTTTCATGATTCTACAGAAAGATTTCAGCGAGATATAAACTGAAATAGACGCGGAAAGTATGCTGCCTCGCCAATGATGCACTCGACCCCAGAGGGTTAACTAGCACCGTTAATGGCCAAGTTTTGATGCTATTTGTAAGACAGCCAGCAGGGGGCAGACCGGTACAGAATTACAGGGGTAGAAGACGATGGAAGACGGTGGCCATTTGGGCCACTCTGCTGTCAGCTGTTAATCTTTTGGAAAAAGCAGAGAATAAGGCTCAATATGTAGGTATGCCAGGTGCCCCCCCCACCCCACCGGCCAGGTGCCCCCTTTCCTCCCCACCTGCCATTCCCTCCTGGAGAGCTGCCAGCGTCCCCCGCCGCGGAGCATCCCCCGACTCCCTGTCCGCACTCTCGACCTCCCGCAGCGGCTGGCTCTCGTAGAAACTCAGGCCAGCGAATTCGCTGCCAGCCGCCATGGCCTCACACTCCCCAAAGTCGATGGGCAGGTCCCGCGCTGACGAGAAGACAGCATCTAGCACCAGGGGTGACCCAGGGGGCGACAGCGAGGACAGCGAGGAGCGCGAGGACAGCGAGGCCAAAGACTTGGGCGGCTGGTCAGGGGCGGGGCCGTCGCGGCTGCCCCGGACCACCTCGTGCTCGTGGATGGTGGTGATGGCGCCGGGCGGCGCGTAGGAGCCGCCGCGCTCCTGCAGCAGCAGCTCGAGGTCCAGAGGAGGCTCCGCAGGGCTGTAGTAGAGCTCGGCCGAGCTCAGCGAGTTCAGCGAGCCGCGGCTGGACGCGTTCAGGGAGCCACGGCTAGAGGCCAGTGAGCCCAGGCTGCTGCCCGACGACACAGACAGAGTGCTGGCAGAAAGGCTGTGGGGGGGGGCACAGACGGGGACAGCCACCTCATCAGGACAAGGACATCATTCGAGACAGAAAGCCCAGAGGGCAGCGTAAATGTGGGCGTGGCGTTTCCCGTAACCCCGCCCATGAGCTTCCAGCCACCTTTTCAGCTGAGACTGCAGCACCGTGGCCAGCCGGGTCGATTCCTCCAGCTTCTGCACCAAGACCCGCCGCCTCTCCTGCACCTTCAGCCTGCCCCATCGCCACGATGGCCAAGGGAGAGCACCAATCAGCATGCAGTACAAGTAGCTTCATCACTTCCTGTTCTACGGCAGGCAGCAGTGCTCCGATGGCGGAGAGGGGAAGAGCTGCGCGTGCTCGTCACTAAAACACGGGCCTCTCCTAATGGAGCTTCTTCGGCATGCGGCAAGGCAGTTACACGGTGATTAATTATGCAAACCGACGGTATAATTATCAGTGCTTACAGTCTAGCTAATATGTAGAATCAGTGCGATCACGACTGTATGTAATTACAAATTACAGACAAAAACAATGCCCCCCCCTTCTAGAGCTGCCGTTATTTTCCCGCCCATACGTCATGGTTAAGATCTACCACATGCTGGACACAATAATTACTGAACAATTAGCATGCAAATTTAGGGCAATTAGAAAAAAAACCTACAGTGTTTACTCCTCAGAATGCTCATTAAATAAGAAGCAGCAAACGATCTGTCTGTGTGCGATTAGCTCCACCAGGCCCCAGAGCATTTCGGCGCAGCGGGGAGGGTAGCTGACCTCTGGGCCAGAGCCTGGCTGGGGCTGGTTCGGGCTGACAGGAGCTCCTCCTCCAGGCGGAGTCTCTCGGCCTCCAGGCGCCGCAGGTCGCCGGCCGAGCGCCTGCGCGGCGTGACGAACTGCAGCTCCTTCAGCAGCTCCTCCTTCTCGTTGAGCAGCAGGAGGCGCTCACGCTCTGCGTCCAGCTCACCCGGCCACGCCTCCCCATCCAGTTTGGCGAGCTCGATCTTCACGTTGGCCATGCTGCACACGCGCGCACGGGAAAGGGGCACACAGACAGACGGGGACGGCTGTTAAGGTATGATTTGTAGTCCAACCAAACAGAATAATCACACAGTGCTACAGACATAGAAAACAAAGACAATGGATGGTGGCAGTGGGGAGGGACTTTGCTGCGTGCCCTGTGTGTTTTCACGTGTTAGCAGCTGGATTGGCGTCTAGGCCAGTGATTTCCAGTCCATGTTTTTACTTCTTCCCAGCTCAACGTTGACCGTCTGGCCAGGACCTGGGAGGGAGCAAAACCAAGGACCAGCTGTGGGTCTCTGAGGACCGGGTTGGGAATCACTGGTCTAGGCCTTCACTAATTTAACATGCAGTCACTCCTAGCTCAAATCGGACCAGAAGCCCCCCCCCCACACCTCCTACTGCCCAGGCAGCTTTCTGGTCACTCTGCCAAACCACCGCACATCCAGCCGGCCGCGACTGACTGAGGCTGCTGGCTGGGCGTGGACTTGCGAGCAGAAACCGGGCATTCGATGAGGACACCGCTGACCACGCCTGCAGGAAGCGCTTAGCGCACAGTGACCCGGGGGGTGTCAGAGGAGCTGCACCGGCTAGCAGATTCACTTAAAAAAAAAATTTACATCTGTGATATGAAAAGCAAAGGCCAAAATGCTTCATGGACAACGGCAAAAACCACAACAGGCCAGCAGAGGGGGCTGTTGATCAAGGCTTCAGCCCTTAAATCAGGGCTGTCCAATCGTGTCTGCAAAGGGCCGGTGTGTATGCGGATTTTTGGGATAACCTTTAGGTCAGCTGCTCACACCCAGGTGTGAGGACTCTTCAGCCAATCAGTCCTCTAATTCACGATCTAATTAGGCAGCGAAAACCTGCACACGCAGCGGACCTTTGCGGATAAGACTGGACACCCCTGCCTTAAATCCTTAGCTGGCAAAGACTTTTGTCCATTTTTTGTCTTTGGTCAGGACCCTCTAATATTTCATTTAGATCCCCGGCTTGAAGCAGCCAAACATATATTTTTGTTATCGAGGTCCTAGTCTGAGAAGCAAGGCAGAGGTACACGAGGATTATTTGGAGGAGGGTCAATTCTAGGAGGACAGGTCAGTTTTAGGTTTGGTGGGGGCATCTGTGAGAAGCCAACTCAGCTGCCATTGTGGAGGTGGAGGAGGAGGAAAAGATAATGCGTGGGAGAGAGAGAGTGAGCACGAAGAGAGTGGCCTCCAGCCTGGTGCCCTGCCGCTGAGCATCCCTGGGCCTGCTTGGGCGTCAGGGACGGACACCGGCCGGAGGTCATCACTGGCTGCAAGGAGTTCATGGCACCTGACTGGGCAGCCTGAGGGTCAGTGTGGAAGGTTGGGGGGGGGGGCAAGAACAGGAAAGCAAGACGAGGAGAGACTAAACGCAGACAGGTACCTTCTCTTGGCTTCTTCATACTGTAGACTGAGTCGCACCTTTTCAGCCAGAGTGGAGCCACCGCACATCCCAGCCTGTGCCGATGGGGGGGGGGGGAGATGACAGCCATTTAGCCAGCAGTCCACTCGCAATGCTGCGGTGATATCTACAGACTTCACTCAGAAGAACGGTGTGAGAAGCCAGGACTCAGAACATCACACCCTCAACACACAGTCCAAGCCAGGCAGCACCTGCATATCACCCAAGGGTCACACAAGCGTTCCGGCATCCTCTCCGCCTTTCCTTGGGTGTCTCCATTGCACTCATCCTGTTCACGCAATAAGCTTGGCTTTTCACAGAGAAATAACATCATATGATCATATGATGCTGCTTCAAGTGAGGGGTTTGATATCATTAGAAGTATTGCACCCCCCCCAAATAAGCATTCCCACGAGGAGCCCAGGTCTAAAGCCTGCCACACTAAGCTGCTTACCCAGGGCCTAACAGCATACCACGGTGAGTGCCAAGTGTCATAGGTTGTCCCGCTAAAGACCCATCAAACGCTTCCTGAACTCCAACCAAAAACCCATCAAACACCTCCCAAAGACCCAAACACCTCTCGAACACCAACCGAAGTACCGTCACACCGCCTGAAGGCCCAAAGACAGTTTGAACACCTCCTAAAGACCCATCAAACACCTCCTAAAGACCCTTTCAAACAACTCCCAAAGACCCGCCGAAGACCCAAAGACCCACCAAAGCAACACCACACAACTCCTAAAGACTTGCCATAGATCTGTCAAACACCTGCTGAAGTCCCATTAAACGTCCTGACAAGATTCCAGAAGAATCATCTCCATCCAGAATTACAAAACTGTCAAACTCTCTCTGGGAGAGTGACAGAAAACAAGGCCGGTGGTTGCATACAGCCCAGCCACCAACCTGCTTTTCCCGTTGCCTTAATTCTCACAGCAGTACTAACTGCTAATAGCAAGCAGTCTTCTGTGTTTGCTTTTGAAGCACATTAAATAAATGATGTTTTCAGATTAGCGTAAACATTTGATCATGGGGGGCGTGGGGGTTCTTGGAGTTTAAAAAAAAAAAATCCCAGAAAAAAACTAAAGCTGTAACCATGACTATCACTGCTGTGCAGAGAGGACAGTTTAGTAATGTTTCACTGAGTGATTTTGACTGTATGGTTTTCACTCCCGGGAACCAGCATGGCCTAGCATTTCTTCCTTATGTGTGATTTCCTATGTTGCAGAGGGGAGGAGCCCCAGGAGGCCAGATGACAATGAGGTCGATTCCCACAAAGAAGCACCAGAGTGGAATCCATTCTGTCCCTATTCTCTGTCCTTGGGTTTCTACACCCCAAGTTCAAAGACAGGATGAGTACTGACTGAGACTGCTGGCGCATTTGTCTCGGGCTTTTGTGTATTCTCAGGCTCCATCACACCAGATAAGCTCCTCAGCTATAAAATCCCCTACGAAACATCACAAAATAAACCCAAAATGACCGCTCCCCTCACCTCTCCAGAGACGTCCGTCTGGGACCCCACGTCCAGGGTGCGTCGGAACAGTATTTGGGAGGTGGGCGGGTGCCGCAGGTCTGGTTCTGAGAGGCCGACGCTCTGGTCCGGGTGGAAGCGACCTTTCAGCTTGGCCAGACACTGGATGGATCCCACAGAAGCCCACAGAGAAGGGAAGCAGAAGTACAAAAGACAGGAAGGGGATGAGAAACAGCAAAAGCACCAAGCTGGTCGACGTCTGCTCAAGTGTTTCCAAAAAAAAAAAAAAAAGTTCCAGAAGCTTCTCATGGCCTGAACGCTAACCTCCCCCACACCCCCCTTCTGCAAACGCCCATGAGAAGCTTGTACTCCAAGGCCAGCAGCGGGCTGTTAGACCCCTTGCATTCGACGGCCACACGGGTACCTGCATGAGGTCCAGCCGCTCCTTCTCTCCCGTGCTGATGGCTCGCCGGATGGACTTCAGCTCGCTCACGATGGCCTTGGCCTCCTTCAGACGGTAACCACTCTGGCCACCGCACATTTTTTGGTCAATTCTACAAAACAACCAGTCACTATTAAAATCCCATGGATTCCAGTCCAGGTTCAGGTCCAATTATTTAATGATTCAGGAGCACACAGACTGCAGGGACTCATAGAGATCTCTGACTGGACGTGTTAATTAGAAGCCCAGCAAACAGCTCTGTGCGTCTGGAGTCTGCTGTGCTGTACATGAAACCGAATAAAATTTTGAAGGATCCGTCTCCATGACTGGACCCAAACCCACGGCGCAAAGCGCCAACTGCTCCCGGCCTGAGTACCTGTCGAAGTGACGGCTCAATCTATGTCTTCACATCAGGACTCCTGGGCCAGAAGTCCTGGCTCTCTCGCCAGCATCTCTCATACTTGGCTAAGCGGCTAATGACTGAGTGCTGAGAGTGTGTTGGGAGGGGTGGGGGGGCGACTGACAGGTCTTAAAAACTCCTTGATAACCACAGGCAATTCCAGTCACCTGGGCATCCCAACAGCCACATCATATAAATTAATACACAAAGTGGGTGGGGGGGCAGAAAAAAACATTAGGGACTGATTTGACTGTAAACGAATGGAGTTTATCTGTAACCAAAGACTCCCCGGATCGACACGGGTCTTCAAAACCCAGCAGGCTCCTCCTCCATCAGCGAGTCGTTCCACCACAGCGGCGGTGTGATGCTATCGACCGCACCCCCCTGCCCCCAGGCGCTACACCACAGGTACAGAGATGCCACTGCCCGCCTTCGGCCATAACAAGCACGGACCGCGCTGACTGATTTCTCAGGAGCCTGTGCCTGTTAGCAAGGGACTGCTGCGATACGTACTGCTGCAGGGTTTCGAAGCCCTGCTCCTTGTAGAAGAGGTCCTGCTTCATCTGCGAGAGCTCGCGCTTCAGGTTGCTCACCTGGAAAAGTGAGCGAGACCCAAGTCACAGTCGTGGTAAATTGGGGGCCGCTGATAGGGCCCAGGAGCGTGGGAGGGGGGGGGGATACTCACTCGCACTTTCGTGGTTGATATTTCTGCTTTTAAGATGTCCGGGTCGTACTTGGTGCTCGAGGAGGAGCCGGAGAACACTGCAGGGAGGGAGGGTTGGGTCAGAGCTCTGCAGGACCTGGGTCAGACCCACCTACAGGGAAAGTCGCTCCCATACTCACGGCTGGTGCGGGAGCTGGACTTCTCCTTGTAGGCATCATTGAGGCGCACGTACTGATCCAGGGCCAGAGCCAGCCTCTGCTCCTTGACCTGGTACAGCTCCTTCTGGGCCTGCAGTGCGTCCTGGGCCACCGCCAGGTAGTCTTTCAGCATGCGCTCCTGCTCTTTGCGCCATTCTTTGCGGGGGTCCTCCAGCTGGGTGGTCTCTGGGGATTGGGGGGGGCACCAGGTCATTCATCTCATAGGTCACCGCTGAAATATCTCTGCGCCCAGGCTGGCTTCATGGCCCATCTCCTCTCTGCATCATTCGCAACGACGTTCAGAACATTTCAGAACAATCACTTGCACTGAACACAGAGGTTAATCATTAATGATGCACAAATAAAGGAAAAGGGGAGTCCTGGTGTCGCAGCAAACCCACGCTGCACAAACACGCACTGCCGTCGGATTAATGCCTTTCCTTATAACCAGGCACTTAACATCCTGCCTTCCTGTAGGTGTCCAGGAGGTGGAAGTATAACAAAGGAGGAAAAGTACCACAGAAACCCACCTGCAGGACCTGTGCCCCCCCCCCCCCCCCCCGCCCCCAGTACCCCCCGACACACTCTGAGCACACCGGCAGCGAGCAGGTTAACCTCAGATAATTCCCAACCCCCAGATCACTATAGTATCCCAGCAATGCAGGGATCGTCTGGTATGAAGACAAACCGGATTTCTGAGGCTCTTGCAGACTCCACACAATTGCCGTCTTCACCTGTGGCTGTTTCAGGCCTCCGCTTAAGTTCAGATCCGTCTTTGGCGAGAACAAAAACAGCGGGCTTAGGGAACGGAGCAAGCGTGGTACCACGGCGAGGTTCTCTCCATACCGCCGGTGTCAAACTCTGGCCAGGATGGCTGAACTCCCGGTGTGGAGTGATCAGCCAGAGTGGCTGGTGCAGACAGGTGGTGCCCGCCTCTCCACCTCTGAACGACCTGCCTCGATCATGTCTAGGCAAGCATGACACCTGTCAGTAACTATTGGTGACCAAATCCACTGACGGCACAACGCATTACTCAGAACCACCAGTCCCACAGCCTATTTCCCAGCACCCTTACAGGGCTCTTCTGCACGCCAGCAGACACCACCTTCAGAACCCCAAGCCAAAAAAATGCACAACCTCCACCGGTACCATTGGAACGCGGTGACACAGGGCGCAGCAAAAACGCTTGACCAACTAGAACTTCCATAAAACTTGTCCAGTTACCAAGTTCAGGACAGTCTGAAGCGGCAACCTCATGTCGAGCCCCCAAAACCTGCCCCAGGAACCATAGGGTTTTGTGTAAACTGGCCCTATCAGCAGGGTCCTGACAAGGAACGGACATGGTACAAGGACATCACTGCGCTACCACTACAACATCGCGGCGGGACAACCAGCGGGCCGGACGACATACAGAGAGAAAGAAATTATATTTCAAACAATTTTTACAGCTCATCTTACTGAAGCAATCCAAGTGAAATAGGTTTGTGTGTGTGTGTGTTTATACCCAGGCAGCCGCCACAGCAGCAGCATTAAGCAGGAATTGGCTAATAAGGGACAGAAATCTATCCTGAAATCCGTTGTTGTAAATACAGGCTCTTCCTATACACCATTTAAATGTGATGTGTTTACCGTATCATGGGAAAATGCAAAATAAACAAAGCTATAGTGTAAATTACTCAAGGCATCCTGGGAATGAAGGGGGGAAAAAAAAAGTCTTCAGCTGTGGAGAATGCATTCGCCTCAGTGCGATCCAATTTCGATAACGGGAAAATAAAACTATTTCTCTCTCCCAACGCGAGTGGAGGCGGGGTGCTGAAGTCCAATATGCAGTTAAAGTTTGTTAGTCATCTGGCTCTCTGGGGTACATGCAGCTCATGAGCAGGGGCACATGTCCGAAACGAGGTAGACGATCTAAAACAATACACGGTAATCAAACGGAAACGACGCGTCTACGCTCTCAGCGGCGCGCCGCTCTAGAGTGTGATAAGGGCGCTGCACATGGGACGGAGGCAACAGCAATTAATCAGACAACACAGGGTCTCAGGCGTGGCATCCTAGCACAAACGGTGATGAGGAGCCTGCCAACCTGCGGCCAAGCCCCCAGCAGCACAGCCCCTGAATATTTCCGTTTGATTATGGAGAGCAGCCGAGGGGGACTTATTGCTGGTGTGCCCCGCCACCCACCCCGTGACTTGAAGTGCGTCAGTGGTGAAAGAGTAGAAGCTGATCGCGTTGATGGGTTTCCATGCATTGTAACGGCGGAAGGCGACACACTCAGTCACTCAGTTCCAGGCACCATGTTAAACCGCTATCGGGGCGCTTAATGAGTGGTCTCCCCCACCAATGACTTCCTTTAAGCCACAAAGGCCGTCCACATACCCAACAAGGTTACTGTATTTTTAAAACCGTTAACTATGAGGTAACATGGCCAGAGGCAGGACACGAGACTGCCATGGAATTCAAGCGTGCATATTTTCCAAGTCTCATAAGAGAACGCTGACACCAACACAACATGCTTCCCAGTAAATCTACATCCAACCCCACCCATTTAGATGTGACCCATCTGTGGGATCTGTCAGCCTCTTTGGGAGAGGGGCGGGGGTTTAATGTTCAGATGACATAATCAAAGAGTGCCATGGATTTGGAATCGTGCAGAATTCAGGGTGAATCCATGTTCCGGTCAACAGGGAAGAAGCAAGCACACTCACTGTTGATGTGGTCGACGTAGTAGATCCCAATCTGGGGGTCGTAGGCAGCTTCCCAGCCCCATGGGAGCTCGTCCCCTACGCAGTCCGCAAACGACAGGGGCTTCGTCAGCCTGCAGGGACGGGGAAGAAAAACAAGAGTTAGTTACACAAAGAACAAAATCATGACCATGCCAAACACTTAGCAGCACACCAATGCTGCAGTACAATCTCAAAATTCAGTAAAGCGGTGCATTGGTGAGGCTATGTCTGACGTCAACCACAGTAACTCAACATGTCCAAAAGAATAATAACGGGCGGGTGAATGATCCGGAGATACGGCCAATCCCCGAGAGCAGGCGAACAAACTGTCGCCTGCTACCGCAAAACCCAGAGAGCAGGCGAACAAACTGTCGCCTGCTACCGCAAAACCCGGAGAGCAGGCGAACAAACTGTCGCCTGCTACCGCAAAACCCGGAGAGCAGGCGAACAAACTGTCGCCTGCTACCGCAAAACCCCGAGAGCAGGCGAACAAACTGTCGCCTGCTACCGCAAAACCCGGAGAGCAGGCGAACAAACTGTCGCCTGCTACCGCAAAACCCGGAGAGCAGGCGAACAAACTGTCGCCTGCTACCGCAAAACCCGGAGAGCAGGCGAACAAACTGTCGCCTGCTACCGCAAAACCCCGAGAGCAGGCGAACAAACTGTCGCCTGCTACCGCTTGGGAGACTTTTCTCTTTGAGAGCCAGAGACTCTTGTTCATCATTCCCCCTGGGTTGAGAATTTGGTTGAGCTCCAGACAGGAGGCAGCTCACTTCAGTGCCCTCTCCAGCATTCAGCTACACTTGAACCTCCATTCATAGGGGCTCTTCGTTCACATGGAGGTTCTGTTAGATAGTATTTACACCTATGAGCTTTCTTCTAGCTGAAAGCCCATCTCAGTGCCTGTCAAGCCTACACGTCGTGTTGATTTGTTCCTGCTGTCACACTGAGGTGCCAGACTTATTAGTGTGAATTGGGCAGATTAAGAACATCCTTCTATTGGGGAGATGGGGGGGGGGGGGTACAAAAATATAAAAGAAAACTGAGGAGGCAACAGAAACAGAAGGAATGGAAAGGAGTATTATTTCGGGGGGGGGGGGGGGCGACATTTAGAATTAGGCATATGGAGTCACAGGCAGGTGGCCAAGGTGTGACACCTGTCAATGGGTCATAGGATAATTCTTGACGTTGCAGCAGATCTGGATTTGTGCGTCTCGGTGAAGGAGATCCCACTGAAAGATTGGCTAATCTACATTTAACCACCTGACCATGTCACTATGCAGGACAGCACATGCTTCACACAAAATGTACGCGAGTGGGCCATGTCAATAATGCCCAACAAACCACATGGGCGCTATCAAGAGAGGATCCCCAACTCCACCCAGCAAAATATGCCTGACAGAACAAACGCTAAACAGCATTTGTCTCATCTATGATTTTTAAGGAGCTGAGTCACAAAAAATGATACAGGGGCCAACCTAGGAAAAATCTGAGGGGTGGATATTGGCAAGGTAAGTTGGGAGCAACGGCGTACACCATAAATGTTAAAGATTAGACAGTGGGAATGCGAGGAATGCTCAATCGACTGGCTACGCGGATGCCGTCGCCATAGTGATGGGAGAGTGTGCGGACTTCGGACTCCATGGGGGAGGAGACTGATGGCTGAACTTGACCAGCAGCGGTGGCCGGCAGAGACCACAGATCCTGCCCTGAAAGCGCAAAGAAACATGGACAAAACACGATAGTAGGAAGCGACTGCGACACCAAAACCCGCACTAAAAGCTAAAAATCCAGATCAGATACGGCGCTCCTCATCTCCCTGGGCATCTCGCAGGAAAGTGACCCCCCACTTGCACAACCAGGCCCGGGCGAACGTCGGCGCTCTCTCCTGTTGTGTGTCCACCACAGGATGATCTCCTTCAACTCAAAAAAGGCAAGTCCCGGCATGGCTATCACCCAGACCCATAAAGGGGGACGACATCCCAGCTCCTCTGGGCACGAGGAGCAAGAACCAGGACAGATCCAGGCCTTATGTGCCATTAAACAGAACCAGCATGCACCAAAGGGCCCAGTACGAGCCCAGCGGGCTGATAAGTTATCTGCTCATAGACAGAGCCCAAACCAGTGGGCTAAAGGGCCCATTTCCACTGCTTCCAGAACGCATGGGAAAGAGAGATAAGTCACATTTGTTGGGGGGGGGGGGGGGGGGCAGGGAGGAGGTTTCACTGTGATTCCCCAAAGCTGCCATGTCTGTATTCCTCAGTTTCGCTCTTAGGGTGCTTTTCCACTGCACCAGGTGCCATACTTTTGGTACTTTCCCTTTCCCATTGACTTCCAGTTGAGTACAAATACCAAAAATTCCAGTATCTAAAGCGCTAAACCAGCAAGGGTACTTTTTTTTGGTACTTCGGCACTTTGGAGCGGGACTTGAAATGCTTTCTTTGTCGACTGGTTATGCAAAAGACATGGGGAAAAAAACTAAGAACTTGGAAAACAGCAGCGAACAAAGTAATAATAATGGATGCGTGGACAAATGAAGAGACTCCGCCCTTAACTGCGATCTGGTCAGAACAACAGATACAACAAGATCAGGAAGGCAGGACAACTAAGTATTTGCTATAAAATACAGGGCAGTCAAAAGTCAAACTATAATAAGATTGTTGCTAGATAAATATTGGGATATTTATATCATGAAAAATTAGTTCAAAATAAAATTTCACAAACCTAGTAATACATATCTAGGAATGATTTAAGCAGCAAGGGTGAAAATGATTATGATTGTCTCGCTTTGACTAACCCTTTAGGCTACAGCGTCACCTCATAGTTGACGAATGCAGCATTCATGTAAAAGCAGCGGAGGTAAACTTTAAAAAGATTTCTAAACATCCATAAAAGGAAAAATAATTTTAAATTGTCATGCGAAGCAAAACCTGGCAAGTTCAGCAAAGTAAAAATGTTTTAGCAAAACTTACTACCCACCCCTAGGCCATATTGTCCGGACAATATTAAGGTATGGAAAAACTCTGATATCAACCCAGCTGACTACTGCAGTCCTTGTGATGTGAGAACTGGATGTGCATAACATGTGACAGCCCGATAATAAACCATAAACCAGTTTTCAGATGAATTTTGTAAAACCGATCTTGAAATAGGGTATGTTTGGTACATTTCTGAAGTACCAAATGTACAGTACCTGGTGTAGTGGGAAAGCACCCTTAAATTCAAAGGGCATACAGACAACCAATGAAATACTCTTTGGCTCACGGGAGTTGTATAGGAGGTGGGTCAAAGCAACTAGAGGAGGTGGGCCCAAGACATCTGATTGGTTGGTCCCACCTCCTCTAATTGCTTAGTCCCACCTTCTCTACAATTTCATTGGTTCTCTCTCGGAACCAATCATTGTTCCTAACGCTCTCAAACCATTTTTGTGTAAATAAAACTCCCATGAGCTAAAAACAGCCAATGAATGGTCTACAGACACCTGGAATGGAGAAATGAGGTTGGTACCAAAGGTACTAGAGTGGTACGAAGTTCACATTTTGTCAAGTTTGTGACACATCTGGTGTCGGCGCCAAGAGGAACCTGGAGGTTTCCAAACACCCTGCAAAACCAAAGCAAGATGGCGTCTGTCATTGGCTACAGCTTCCAGGTGGGGGAGACCCCACCCAGCAGGACCAGCCCAGTACAGCTACACATGCCTCACACTGCAGGGGCTGCCATGCTTGCAGGTCTCTATGGCGACTGTCTGGCCTTGTTTTTGTCCTCCCCTCCCCCCCACCTCCCTAACTCGCTCATTCAGCTTCACCCAGAGATACTGAACTCCTTTCAGACCACATGATTTACATCACTTCTTAAGGGGGAAAAAAAACCTCTACAAATTCTCCCTCATTAAAACCTGTCAAGCACCATTTAACCACACGGGTTAAAGAATGTGAGGGAACCTGGACAGGAATCTTATCCATTTTCCCTTTTTCCCCCCTAAATCAACACGTTTGGCCAAGGCACTGGGTCATTCAGCCAAGGCTATTAAATATTCCCTTTCTCCGCCTCCTGGCAGCGACACGCTGGAATGCACTGGGTCCAGCGCAAACCGTCAGCCGCAGCCTCCCAGGGCTTAAAATCTGGTATTTGGGGCATCAAGACCTCAGACTGTGTGTGTAGAGATAGAGAGAGAGAGAGAGAGTGAGGGAGGGAAAGAGGGATCCCTTGGCAGAATGTCTCCCTCCACTGACTAGGGCACGTCTGCTTCATTGAGCAGGCCCCGGTTGCCATGGGGACCAGAGGTGGAATTCCACATGGGAGAGTCCCCACTTGGGAAACACATACGTCTGAAAACACAAGGCTGGCAGGTGGCAGAGGCGCAAAGGACCGGAGCCTCGCCGCTAAAAGGTCACACGTTCAAGTCCAAGAAGTATTAGGCTTGATCAGTACCGCTTCAATAAAAATGTACCAAAATTTATACATTTATTATTACTGGTAGGAGAGATGAGAGATTCAGCCATGTAGTTTCCATAAGACGTATTTCAGTGAGTGCCAAGGAGATGCAAAATAGGGGGACTGCAGACAACAAAAAGCCTGTCCTTCAAAGGGCACTCACACTACGGACAATCCAGAGGTGCTATTTCTCATAAACATGTTTGCAGACAACGGGAGAAAGCCCACATGAACACGAGAAGAACATGCAAACTCCACCCTCCTGATCCAGGGCAGGGAACCAGCCCCACAACCCTGGGGATACTGGGACACTTGGAAGACAAATTTTAGACCACAGTGGTACTGGACAGCTTAGAGCTCCTGGCAAATATAGTTGAGGTATGTAAACGAAATGAAATTATCCAAATGTCAGGAACACCTAAAAATAGGCATCATAACGCCAAACATCCAAGACAACACACACCGCATCATGGTTCCAGAAGGTTCATTTCTGCCATTGGAAACCATACGGGGGGTTAGATCAGCTTAGGTTTAGAGACTGAAGTGCCATGGCTGGACCCCTGAACCCTCAGCAGTGATTCCGGGACCATGCCTTGCCGGGGGGGGCAACCTTCACAAAGCCTGTTTAACTAGGATCCATGACACAAGCATCCATTGGGTTCTTGGTAGCCAGAGCCAGCCCTGCTAGGCTGTTAGCGCATACCAGAAAACCCGAGAGCTGAAGTTCATATGGACCACAGTCCTCAGTTCTACCGAGCTTTGTGCCTGCCGCACCTGACAGCGGCCGCACACGCCCAGCCCTGCTCTTAGACTTATGCATTCTCATGACTGAGGGATCACGCCATGCAATCGGGGTGAAATATCTGCGAAGTTGAGAAGAACAAGAGGGTCTCAGCCTCGGGTCTGATTAAGGAAGCCTCTCATCAGGACACAACCTTCACCACTGGGTGATTCCTGACAGATTCAGTCAAACAACAGATGGATGGAGGTTCCTTTGGGGAAGAAGCTTATAACTACCATGGTGAAGTTCTCACATCTACACTCCCCCATTCCCCCCCCAAGCGTCAAGGCCTTTTCTAAGCAGCTGTCAGTCCAACAAGACAAACCAGAGTCTTGCTTCTTGGCACCCCTTCAAAGAGAATCTTGTTTCGTCCTGGTCCGACCACACACCTCCTGCTTCAGGTTGTCAGGAGAACCCCATTGGAGCCATCAGGCTTGCTCACGTCCTAGAAGTATGTTTTGTAAACAACTGAGTGATAGTCGCAAATTTATCCTGAACGAGTCTTCATCCATGTTCAATTTGAATCACTGTCATCATTTCGTCACTAGTACCTGCAGCTACCTACGATTTTATTCAGCTGTATTTCTCCCAGAGAAGCTCAGATAAAATACCTGGACAGGCTTAAGGAGACAAAAGCAAACCCCTATCCACAGCCTCGAACCAACAACCATCAATTCAGAAGTCTGTGTCCTTAACTCACCGGCTGCTTTTACCAAATTGATCCTGACTCTCTCGATAGGCATTTGACCGTGTGTTTCTGAGATGACTCCAGCGTTTGGCCGATAGCCTAGCCGGGGCTGGCACCGGCTTCCCCTGACAGCAGGCAGTTCCTGTTACAGGCCCCCTTTCCACTGCTCCCCCAGGATGAAAATCTCCCAGTAGGCACCCCTACAACACTCCAACTGCTGCAAACCCTGCCAGTGAAAAGATTAAGGGCTGCACCTGTACAAGAGACCATTGCAAGCTATCCGACCAACAGCAAAACCGTGACAAATATTTGGTCAACGGCCACAAAATGCCTTTTGGTGACCAGTTCCTGTGCGCTTTTCTCCCCTCAGTCATTCTGGATAGTTTGATACGTTTCTGAGAAAATTATCTAGAGCAAGTCAAACAGAACGAGTGCTCATACAAAAACAGCAGCAGTAAACTTCAGACACTCGGCCATTTTAAAAAGGAAGGGTCATTACCCCATAATGTTGTTTCCTATGACAGAGCAAAAAAAGTTTCAAACTTATTAATGGTCTCAACCCAACTGACTATCATAGTCCTGGCAATAAGACAACTGCGTATGTCTGACATGCCGTAGTAACATTAAACTAAGCCTGTGCAACATGTTGTATTTCAGACACATAAATAGCCGAAGTTGAACAGAAAGCACCAATAACTACATTATTCCAAAGCTGTTCATATGCTCAGTCTCCTAATTCCAAAGAAAGAGAAATTCCTGAGAGTGAGAAGTACAAGGCAACTCCCAGAGGAGTCAGGAGTCCCCAGTTCAAAAGCACAAGGCGAAATTAACAACATTTTAGCCAAACCTAAGCTATTTGTGCATAGCTGCACAGTACTGTTCACAACAAAGAGCAGAGTCCAAGAAATTCTATTTCTGAGGATGCAGATCTTTGGACCTAAATAAGACCCAGGAGCTAGTCTAGAGAAGATTTCAACTGGGAAACACAGTTTCAGCCAATAGCGAACCAAAAACATGTCACGATTCATGTGAGCCTCATTCATAGGTGATGCACAACACGTATAGATACCAAAAGATGAAGAGATGGGGTTTGGGCTACAGAGCATCAAAAATTCCCAGCTACCAGCAGGACCAGCTTGAAGCCAAGCAAACCGGGGTGTCAAAGCAGGAGGGCTGGACCATCATCCCTGAATGAAAAGATGGCACCAGGTGAGAGAGTGCTGGGCCTCCACAGGGGAGCCGTGACCCCAAATCCTGTAAGGTGTGGGTGAAGTCCATAGTCCAGCCTGTAAGAATCAGGGACCGTGCTGGTAAAATAAAAAACTGCACTGCTGCAGATGTCAGCAGAGCTTCTGTGGCTGCATCTGAACTAGCTACACTGTCACGCTCGTTAGGAAGTTTCAGGAAGTTTGGACACCTATAGGACAGAAACGTCTCTTTTGTAGCTGTTAAGGTAACTGACCGAAATTTCAGACTCTCTTTGGAAATCAAGCAGCCCTGCATGAGTGCATCCTTCCCGATGAAAGCTCAGCAGACTCTTCGATGACTGACTACGACGGGAAATCACGCTCCTATACAACACCCGCCAGCCAGCCTCCCCTGTGGTAACCAGAAAAGGCACACATCCAGAACCACACCGCGCGAGCCGCTCCAAACCCACACGGGTCAGGGAATGACCGTAACGGTGCCATGTGCTACACGCTCTTCACCTCCCTTGGAGGCAAGGTCTTCATGCCATAACTGTCTGAAGCGTTTCCAGCCTACTCCATACGACAGACGCCGGCTTTGTTTCAGACAAAGCCATCATCTGTACACATACCTGAATCTCCTTTTTGCTTATTCTACCACACGTTTTACACCTCACGTTTTAAGTGTTCCGTTTGTAGATTAACAGGTTAGAATTAAATTAAATCACTACATCCAAACTAATGAGTTCATTTGTTTCCAGTTTTAAAAGCCCTACTGAAATTGCGAGGGGTTATGTAAAGAAGGCCGTACAGAGGGGGGTTTATATATAGGCCATTTGGAGAAACAAAACTATGGGAAACTTGCGGCGCCAATGACTGACTGAGAGGAGTGTGTAAGTCCGTGTCCCGGAGCGTCCCCGACTGAATGCCACGGTTCTCTCTTATCAAATCGCTGTCAAAATGTCACGACGAGTCACAATCCCGCTAAAGGCGGCTGTTCCCGGCCGGTATTAAACCTACAGCTGCCCGTTTCGCTGTCAATACGCCCCAGAGCTGGCCGTTCATAACGGGCGAAGCAGTACGGAGCAGGCAGCCGCCCTCTTTTCCGGCGCCTACTTCGCCACCGCTCCGCTGCAGGGACACGAGAGGCAGAAAACGACGAAACCAAGCGCCATTTGGTTTGAAAAGGCCGGCGGGGCCTGCGGAGACGTGGCGGCGGGGAGGCCCGGCGTTGGGGGGACACGCAGCCCGGAGCGCCGAACTGCTAGTTAATAAAGTTAGCTTGACGTTAATCAGCGGCGACACCCGCCCGCCCATCTGAAACGCGACGTAGTCTGACTAGTTAGCCACATGCAGTGTACGGGGCTCCGGAGAAAATAAAGTGGCATAAACTTAAGTTTGAAAAGTATTCAAAGAGCCACTAGACATCTTACACCAACGGGAAATAAAGCAAATAAAGTTTATACTAACGTCCTGGAACTAACTATTCGTGCGATCAAGAATTCCATTCAGCACTATGCATTTTCATAACGGTGTGATACTACAACTACTAGTTAGCAGGTTTTATACCAGGTCAGCCTAAGTTTACCAAAAACTCACAGTGCACTAAAGATTAACTAGGTAGACCAGGGTTTTAATGGTAAACTGCGAATCATCACTGATCCAATCTTGCAAAATATGCAGCGAATAGTCCCGGTGAAGCAAAACAAAGTAGTGGTTACGCCAGAGGGGAAAACTGGGGATGTTGCAGCTCACAGCCCGAAACAGAACCGCCGGGCGGAACAATCGGCCCATTGTGTCGGTGAGAAGGGCTCGGGTCCCGTGCGCGTTCCAGCCTCCGCTCCATAACCCCGGCGGCCCCGCTAGCTGCTCACGAGCTCCGGCCGCGGAATGTAACGCAGCAGCGCAACTTGGCGCTCGTTACATTGTTTCAGAGCCGAAACTACGCGGCCGTGCCCCCGCCGATCGCCCAGCTCCGCGTTAAAAACACCCGTGTGTGCCTATTCATCCAAGCAGAGACCCATCGACATATTAACGCGACGTGAAAATCAAAATACCTCCCGCATTCACTTGGACCACTTTACTTCCAGTTTCGCCTCCGAGTTTAGGATATGCTTGGGGAAAAAATCTTACCTGTCCCTTGGGTCAATCCAGCTGGTTTGTTTAGTGTTATGGTCGATATAAAACACTTTGCCATCGTAATCCCTCGCCTCTTCCCAACCGTCGGGTAACGGAAGCTGTCCATTTCCCTTTCTAGGCATGATCAGCTTCTAAAAGTTCCTCCATAAGTACAACGGGAAACACGAAATCTTCGGGTCTGTCTACAAAACTCTGTACAGATCCATATTTCGCTTTCCCCAGTCCTCCATCTTAGTTCCCAACAGCCTGGATAGACACGGCTCCGTTCCCAACCAATAGCTCATTAGCATGTCATTAGCATAAATCTATTTGCATGCACATTCCTGAGCGCCACATTCCTCCGGCTTAACCCTTCGGGGCGTCACCAGCAGCGCATGTGTGTTGACAAGACAACTTGTTGCGCCGACTGCATCTTTCTCAGCATACAAGTCTCTACCGGCTTATATAGTTAAAAACTACTACCGTGTTTCTTAAAAAGCAACATTATTTATCATTAAAACACAGTAATTATTCCGTAGAAGCAAAAAATATGAAGATGACAGTGAATTGTTTAATAGACAACGGCTAATGCGCGCAAATGAAATTATTTAATCAATAAGCCATTATTGTAGAGTGACCTAATATTAATGTCGATCTATGAATAGCAGTAAAGTAGAATTATATTAATATTTTTTGTTGAAAAAAATTGAAAACTATAAAATACCTCGATGTAATTTTCATATTAATATGTTTAATTAAAACTTTGAGTATAAGTGTTTTTGTGGAGCATTTCAACGTAGCAGGAGCAAACAGCGACGCCATCTCCTCCCTGCTTGCGCACTCCGCGGTGACTTGCGGATTGTATTTCCAGTCCGGCTCGCCTCCCGTCGCCATAAAAACACACAGGTGGGGCGCTCATTCCCAAATAATTAGTAAAACGCTGACTGTGTACGTATAATGACTATCTCTCTAATGCTTTTGTGGTTGATGGACTGTGAAACAACCACTTTGGGTTTCGCTCCTGGAGGAAAACACGTATTTAACGGCGTGTGAACCGATAACATCTTATAAGGAAAAAGAAACTTCGCAGTAACTCGGGGAAAATGCCCAGGGGCGTAGGAACCGGGGAGGGGGCGTGTCCCCCCGGTATTTAATTTGGTTTAATTTACCCACCCAATAAACAGACCTCTGTACTTAATTTACATCGTGCACCCCCCGCACCCGAAACTCTCATACGCCCCGAAGTAGGGTGCTAGCTATTTTATTTTATTTATTTATTTTGCTAATTTTGAGCTGGAGTGGAATTGAAGTAGTAGTATTTACACGTCACGGTCCTCTGGCGTTCCATTAACCGACGGCACATTTCGGGTTTAGGGCCACCGTCCTTCCCGGGGACAAACATGATCCACCTGCGCTAGACTGTACAACGTAGCGGTCGTGCAAGCGGCAAAGGCAGCGAACCTAGGTGACATGACAAATGCTACACTTTCTAGCATATGCGGTTCTAGACCCTGTGTAGTAGGGCTTCAGCCCATATAAAAATATGTTTTCTAAAACCCTCCACCACTGCTCGAGAAATGTAATGGTTGTGGGGGGGGTGTCTTGTATTTCTTCAGGGGGCTGAGCGCCCTAAGGGTCAAATCCTAGAATCGCCGCTGCTTTTCTGCACGCAGTTTCGATAGCATTGCACGATATTGCACTACACTTGCAGAGCAGCCGCAACAACCATACAAACTAGCAAACAGAATCAGCGGTCGCGATAGACTGTATCCACGTCTCTACTGCTCTTCTTTGTGTAACGCTCTTAATAATAATAATAATAATAATAATAATAATAATAATAACAATAATAATAATTGCTGTTATTGTTGGTGTTATAATTTTTTAAAAATAACTGCAGTAGTATAGCTCATTTTCTTTTTAATGTTATTTTGTTTTCATTACCCAGAGGGTAAACTTAACATTTAATGATAAAGTCTTCTCGGGGCATATTTCTGGTGTCTGAGAAAACGTCTGAAACCTAAAGTGTTACCAGATCGGTTGCAGTTCTATGTCCCGCCATACCATGTATCTGAGAGTAGTGTTACATCTGCAGTTCATCGCCCATAAGAACCGTATAAGCAGTTGTTCAAACCAGCAGAAACGACCTGGAAGCCAGCTGCCATCGAGTCACGCACACCCAGTCCCCCTACACCAAGCAATGTCCCCAAAAGGCCCCATTAAAATCACACATAGGTACTCAGACTCCTCAGTGAACAGACTGGTGAGGACACCGTACCCAGGTATGCCGCAATGCGAGGTGCAGCGTTGCAGCGTTAACAGCGACAGACCATGTGGTTGAAAAAGTATCAGTACAAGTCACCGGGACTTCTGGATAAACCATGATGCTGTATAATATATATACTCTGGAAGAATCTGCCCTTGTGGACTGCAGTGTAAAAGCAGAGACCATAACAGGAAAGCCGAACACAACACACAACACTGCAGAGGACTCTACCAGTTTACTGCAAGCTAACTGTAATCAGAGAGGACATCTACCAGCACAAACAAGAGGATTTATAGGTGCCAGAGGTGCACAGGCAGTCAGATCCTATTTACTGAGACATCCTGTTACAGATCAATGTGTGTATGTGTGTGTCGGACACCACAGTTTGTTTATAAAGGCACAGTGTCGGCCTGCAGGCCGGGCAGAGCCGTGACCCAGAGAGGGATGGCCAATGAGCTCACAGCAGACACGGATCCAGAGAGGAAACAGGCGCGTGACAGCTCAGGGGGGGGTCCCCAGCGAGGAGTGGTCGAGCATACCTGACACATGCTCTAAAAATGGCCGCAGGTTTTCTGAAGGGGCCATAATTCACAGGATAATATTCCTCCCAGGCCACTGGTGCAGCTTTAGAGCAGACAAAAATGCTTTCCTGTATGACAGGATTACTTTCTTCTAAAAGACAAGCATACAGTTGTGGAAACATACCGGGGGACTTGTTACGGCAGGAGGGCGGTGCTCTGCAGCCGGTGGTGAGGATGGAGAGGATGGGAGTCTTTGAGCCACGCTGACAGGCAGCTTCTCATCATGGAGAACGGCTTTGGCACCTCAGGGGGCTCATGTGCGCGGGGAAGGGCAGGTCAGATGTCCAGGGGTACGTGCCAGTGCCAGGATGGCCTCTTTGAAATTTGGACCTGGCCTGGAGAAGGGGGGGGGGGGGGGTGCGGGGGCGAGAGAGCGAGGAGCGGAAGGCATGATCGAGGGGAAGGGGCAGCGCGGGTCGCAGGGAGAGAGACCCCCCAGAGGAAAGAGACGCGATTCCAGCCCACAGCGGCTGCATGGAGGGAGTCCGCGTCTGGAGCGCGGTTCTCTCCGTTAGAACCTGCCAAGACGATCCATCCTGTCGATCAAATCCGTCATATGCGCCAAACCGATGTTTACTTATGCGATTTGATAAAGCGGAGGGAACGCAGACATTCTGTGGCAGCACAGAGAGGCAGTGACTTTATATTAGAGATGGTCGATTTCGCACGGACTCGGTGTGTGTTGGACAATTTTGTTAGGGATGGGAGGGAGCAGCCCAGCTCGCAGTCAGCGAGAGCGGAGGCTCCTTCAGCCCGGCCGCCGTGCCGCGCACAGGGCGCAAGTCCAGCAGGTTCATCCTGCTGTTTTAATTCCGCACACCTCCAAGGCTTGACTTTATTTTTATTTTTTGAAGGAAGGAAGTAAGATTGGCATCGGGGTTGAAATACTCGGGTGTGGGATTAAAATATACGGGGCTATAACCCTGAGTAACCGGACCGGTGCGTTCGGAAACGCCGAACTACCTCGCCAATAGCCCGCCATTATGGTCACTCCACATGCACGCTGTACGCCGGCTTCGTGGTTGCTCGTTTGATGATCAGCCGGCCACACCGTCAGCGTCAGCAGCTCTCCGAGCTAAAGCCGCAGCCGACTTACATGTCCTGCTGCACGAGTGCAGCTGTTAAACCAGCCTGATCCTACGGGAGTTATCGGGGTGACAGGCGGAGGTCCGGGCCAGCCGATAATGCACACGATTTATGTTGGGTCTTCCTGGGTCTCCTGTATGAAATACTCTGGGCTCATGGAGAAAGGCAATGCCGGGGGAAAATAAAGCAAAATGATCACCAGGAGAGCAGCAAGTCAGGGGCTATGGTGAGCACGCTCAGTGGACAGGGACCACTCTCCTCCAGTGCACGGTACAGCCCGAGTCACTATGGCAACCCTCAGGATCTGCGGGAAGGGGGCCACACTGGAAGCTCGGTCATGCTGGTGCTCTGTCTACGCATCGGTTAACCAATGTCATATAAAATACATCATAGCGGTGGGTCGGGGGGGATTTAAATCACGGTTCCATGTGATTTTTCAAATGTCAGCACAAGTAACCTGAACAAAGCGAAAACAACTCAAATTTAGTGAAACATCCATCCATTCATCCATCTAACTGCTTATTTTGATTAGGGTCGCGGGGGGGCTCGACCCTATCCCAGGCACCATAGGTAGTGAAATATTGCCCGTATAATTCTTACCAGACAGAGACAAGAAAGTGTAGAAAGGAACATATAAAATGATGTGGCGCGGAGGTTTGGGGTGTAAGCGCGGTAAAGGATTAATGCTGCGAGGTGGGCGCTTTAGCGAGCTGCGTAAGTAACCAACAAAAGTCTCGGCTTATATATAATAACCATAAATGTTCAGAACTGTAGCCACCTGTAAAGCCGATTTGGACAAAACACGAAATGATCGACACGTGGTAATGTGCTGTAAAGCTTGTAAAAGCCGATGTACTTGCAGAGCCCGTCACCAAAATGTGATTCTTCTCACGGCGCTGGAGTTATACGTTGCTGCGGGTGACGGGCACTTTATTTCTTTCACTTTAAATTAGCACGGCTCCTTTATTATTATAGGCCTACTTACGTTTTATTTGGGTCTCCAGTCTCTCCTGTTTGTGCACGGAATGATATTAGTGTAAAGGTACAGCGAAATATCTGTCAGCAAACATCCGCCATGTTTAACAAACTTCTCAAAAGATAATTCATAACTTTGGTATTAGAAGGTATGGACGAATGAATCAATTAACCAAGCTAATCCTTTCGCTTTTTCTAACACGGCATCTCACTTTCTTTCAAACCACACCACTGCCCCATAGCGGCAGGGACAGGTATCGCATCTGTTTAAAATCCTCTTGCAAAGTGCTCCGCAATTGTGCCCATTTCGGATTCCTAAGCACGTAATCATAGATTTATACTTGCCAGATATAATTCGCACAAACGTCGATTAAATAAAACACTCGAAGCATTATTATGCTAATTTTATGTGTACACCGTTCATTGTTACACCATTTTTTTTTACAAAGTTAATATGTTGTTCATATACTGTAGACTTTTTGTCTGTTATTGTTGATAGTGTCTGGGAAGTCAGCAGAATTCAGACGCAGAATGTTCTACATTCCTCTCTGGGGTCTTCATGGGTTCCATGAAATTTTACCGAAGGTATCAATAAACCCACCAGCCTCAGACCTCAATGATGCCGCTGGGCTTTGTAAAACAGCCCCAGCACCACCCCCCTCCATTTCCACCCCCCATTCCAGTCTCTGGATCTGTAAGAGTTATACAAAACAAGACCTACGCCTCCTACTCTCTAAGTCCCAACAAGAAAGGTATCTTTTCAGAAACGGCAGATTTACCTGCGTGGGGTGAGAGGGGCCGGACTGCTGCTGGATGACTGGGAGTTGAACGCTGTGTTAGGGGCAGGGTGTGAGATGTGAGACTGGGGGTGGGGGGGTGGGGGGGACAGATTCACCACCCACAGCAGAGCAGGCATAGAGGAGCAGTCCCGAAACGCCTGCGGGGCTGCGAACCACAGCCACGTCTGGCCAGCGCATTTACTGCGATTTGCTGCCAGTAGGACTGCAGTGTGCACGAGCTTGGAATGGAAAGGCGTGTATTTTTAGATGCGATTTGTAGCAGACCTTTGTGCCTAGCCCCGGGAAATGGTCGACAGAATGCAGTGGTTTCATTTCCCTTTTACTCTGGGTATTTCCGTTGTGCTCCATTCGTATCCCAGGGAAATTCATAGCGGAAGCAGCTCTGACACCAGAATCATGCTTAATGTGAGAAAGTTAAAGGTTTTTTCTTTCCCTCCCAGCGTTGTTTTTTGGAATCTCTCCTCCTGTCTGATTTCTTTTCCTGGTCATAGGTCTTTAGTAAACTAGTACATTTTCCTTCTAAACTCACCACGAGGGCCCCCGCGGTCCAGGCCATGGGCTAACGAGGCGGCACACCCCTACGTTAAGCTGCACACAGATCTCCTTCCCCCCCCCCCCTCCGTGGCCCTCAGACATGACCCCAGCCGGCTGCCCATTTGCTGTTTAGGTTGCAGCTCACGGACGGCCGCGCAGGGCATGCCTGAGTGGTCATTATGGCTAAACCCGACCAGCTCCACCCAGCTAACTAGCTGTGAGTTTGGGAGGCTGCGTTCCCAGGTGGCCTGACAGATCAGTGGGTTCATTTAAGCTGACACACACCTGTGCTTTGGACCGCCATCTTACCAACCAGAAAACAGTCCTCCCGCTTACTAAAGAGGCCCATTTTAGGGAAGCTTTTCCTTCAGACAGCAGTAGAGGATCCTTATGTGGTGTGTAGAAATCTGCATACAGTGATCGCCTGCTATATCACGGATTTTTCCCCGATGCATCACAGTTCTCTGCGATGTGTGTATATATATTCATATACATTAAATATTATTATTATTATGTTACTCACATTCTTAGCCCGACATCCACATATCATATGTATTTATTAAGTGTGTTTTAATAAGTTTACATGTGTTTAAAGCATGTGGGAAGGGTATTTTAAGGGTTAAACTATAAAAAAAATGTTTACGTATATGGTCTTTCTGTATCGCGGATTTTCACCTATCGCTGATGGGTCTGGAACGTAACTTCCACGACAGGCGGGGGATCACTGTATTCTGCTGGCTATTTGGAGTGGAATTTGAACCCACACTTTTTAGGCCTGATGACCACTAAACACACCAACAGTACATTTGCAAACGATCGTTCTTTATGCATTTTGATTTACTCGCTTTGCTGGATAATTGAGTGAAGACTCTCAAGGTAAATATTTCACTGAACAGAACCACAGTCCTTCCCCTGGGATTCAAACCTGCAATCTCCTGGTTTTGAATTCTTTGTGTATTATATGTGTATATGTTGTGTTTATTACCTGGGGTCTGTACCTTGCAGGAGATTCTACAGCTGAAACCTCAAACTTTCTCCATTGCTTGTTTTTTCAATTCAAATTCTCTAGTTTAATAGATGGAGAACTCAGGGCCGACAGGGAAAGCTGTATGTATTGAGGATATGTTCGCAGTTGCTTTGGTCTAGATTAGTTTTTCAGGCATCAGGCTGTCAGTCTGTCCTTCCGTATCGGCCCCTTCTGTTTGTCCTTCCATATCGGCACAAACTGGAGAGACCGGACATTCCCAATCTTGCAGTACCGCCACACACATTCTCCCACACTATTCCAGAGGGTGCGAGGGACTCTGAGCCACTTCCCTGGAATAGCATGAAACTGCCGGAGACCCTATGACTGTCTGACGCCTGTTCTACACGCCTTTGTATGTCAGCGGCTGAATTAAGGATGATAGGGGACCCCAGCCAATGTGTGAACACCGCTGCCCAGTTGCGGCAGGGATTCCAGCCAGTGAGAGACCACTGCTGCCTAATGGGGGTGGAGACTCCAGCCAATGAGTGACCACCGCTGCTCAATGGGGGCGGGGACTCCAGCCAGTGAGCGACTTCCGCTGCCCAATGGGGGTAAGGACCCCAGCCAATGCGTGACCACCGCTGCCCAATTGCGGCGGGGATTCCAGCCAGTGAGTGACCACTGCTGCCTAATGAGGGCGGGGAATCCAGCCAGTGAGTGACCACCGTGCCCAATGGGGGCGGGGATTCCAGCCAGTGAGTGACCTCTGCTGCCCAATGGGGGTAAGGACGCCAAGCCCGAAAAAGGGCAACTTTCTGGGTGTGTCTTCCTGGTAGAACTGGGTCCCCATGGTGCCTGGGGAGTCACCATGTATAAGCATGACCAAAACGCAGCCAGAATGCATGGCATCCCGTGTTCCTAGGGAAAGAAGATGAACGGGTCCATCTGGCATCACTGCCGAACTCAGCTGGGGGCCTGGATCCAGTGCCACCCAGGACACTGCCGCCTTCCAAAGCAATACAGGAGAGTACAGGAGTCGAGGGTAGAGGTGTGTTTTTCAGATGGGGCACTTTAACTCTCTGTGAGGTGTGACTCCGCTGCTTAAATCTGCTTTGCATATGAGTCGAATCGTGTGATGGAGCCATGATGAACAGGAGGCTGCACGTTTGGCCCCAGGCTCGTGTCTAGTGTGGGATTGGCAGCGTCCACCATTGCTCAGGACCATGCGGTCCGTCATCTTGCTAACAAGGCTCCCCAACGTGCCTCAGCGACAAGCCTGAGCGTGTGTGTCAGCCAACCCCTGAATCTGGGCAGCCTGCATGCCGGGCGGGACGTCGACCTCAGAGGAGGCAGAAACGTGCACCAAGACGATGCCAGGCCCATTCCACAGCTCAGGCTCCGCCCACAGAGGCCCACGGGACCCTAGCATTCTCGGCTGCCTGCTGCTGGTTACCAGGGAAACTGAAAGCGCAGAGGATTCTGTGTGCGCCCCCGCCGCAGCGGGCCGCATGCTCCCGCGGAGAACACCATTTGCACCCCACATCTCCTGCCGTGTGCAGTGTCATGTTCTCGACACCCCAGCATAAGCGACAGTCCGAAGGCTGGGTAGAAAGGGGACAAAGGATCAAGACCGGTTGGATAATGGCAGGGGGGGCCTGGATGCTGCTACTTACCCACCCTGCCCGTTCCGAACACCCATGGTCCAGAAGACGGAACCCTCAGCCCGGCTGAAGAGCGCCGCCCTCCTGGGGGGGGGGCAGCGATGGCTGTAATGTCATTGAGATGATGGGGAAGCAGCTTCATGCCCATCAAGGAAGAAAATTGCAGCTGTTGTGCTGGTACTGAGAGAAATAATGTAGTTTAAATGGCCTCTGCATTCCAGATCTTCACTCCTGACTAAACACGGGCAGCGATGAGGGAACAAACATTTTCTTTAAATTCAGAAGGTTCTGGTCTGGACGGAAGATCCTTGATCGCTCAGCTAGGAAAAGGATATCTGCTGCCTGAGTCGTTTGGAGAAGTGTCAGCTTTTGTCCTGTAGAGGGCGCTGGTCCCCAAAATATTCCAGCAGAGATCAATAAGCACCGCTTAGTCTGGCTTGTAGTTCTGTCGCTGTCTGCAGTGTGAGTCTTACCCGCATCCCTCCTCCTCCACAAGCGCTTCTGACCTCTCTAGATGTTTCCCATTTGAGTAGGATGTGTGCCAAGGTGACACAGTTGCAGAGAAGCAGCAGCAGACAGGCAGTTTTGGGGGAGGGGGGGGGACATTAGGTTGACATGACGTTAGTTTGTGTTTGTCCAAAGCAACATGCACTGAATGCAGCTGTATACTCAACTCTGTGGATTCCAGGCTCAAAGGTACAACAGATGCGATCCTGAAGGTCTTTGCAGCCACTCCGTGGGATGTCCCCCAGCCCTGTCATCTCCAATCAGAGTCCCGGCTCCCGCAAGGTCACTCCCCAGCTGCCGGTCATGGATAAACCATTAAGTCCGATTCATGTTGGACAGGCGACTTACGGTTAAACAGATAACGAGACTCCTGGATTCCCATGGCAACCTGCAGGTGTCGCTACGAGAAACACACACTTTCACGCACAGATACGTAGTTCAGACTTCAACCAAGACGGCGAAGTGGCGATGCCAGTGGCAATACGCTGTCGTCGGCTGTGCCTGTGCATGTCCAGCAGGGAGATGAGAGGTCAGCCACAACGCACCACACCACGCTGCACCATGCCACACTGCCTAGCTCTCATCCAGTGCTGTAAGGCTGGACCCGGCCCACTCGCTCCTCTGCTGCACAGCGCCCCCTAGAGGAGGATGCAGAAATGCGGGTGAAGGAGCGGACAGCCCGGAGCGTACTTACCTGCCAGCCGCAGCCTGCATTCATGCACTGCCTCAAACGCTGCCTTGCTGGGCTTAAGGCGCTGTAAGTATCGTCACGGTAACCGCAGGCATTTCGTATCATCAGCCCTGGGTCAGGAGCATCGATGGCGGGACCGTGAGCGCAGAAATCCCCTGAAGAAGTGCAGATGATTCAGCGGGCTCTACTTGGGACCTTGTTACTTGGCCGGAATTTTATAAAGGTCTCCTCCGTATGTTTACCGGCTCTCATTCGAATGAATGCTTTTCCAGATGTCCTTCCCGCTCCACCCAGACGGCCCCAGGTTCTCCGGTGGCTGCCAGGGGTGTAGTTTTTGGCGGGATTTCCCAGTTCCCATGTAACTTGGTAACGGCACATTAGCGGCGGATACAGAACCTACGAAAATGTAAAGGCTATCACAGAGCCGGCACCGTGACCTGCTAACCTACCCTAGCTTTGCGCTTTATTGCTCATTGCCCTTGAAATGATTGGACTGGCTCTTTTCAGACTCAACCATTCCTCCTTCTGAGAGAGGTGGGATGAAGTCATGCGAAAGTCCACAGACTGGCCCATGTGGCGGCGTTTTAGGGGCGCCTTCTTACTGTAAGTGCACGTGAATGCCGCTCACCACACACACTGCCCTCGTTAAGGGAGCCACCAAGTCAGTAAAAGGCAGGTGATGATGTCATCAGTCAGCCACTGTCCGGGCCTGAACTGGTGCCAGTTGGCTTCTGGCCAGAACTGGCCGGTTTATATGGGGTGACAAGGCAGTTCATTTTTTGACAATTAGTGGCTTAACAAGCAAAAGTGTTTCTCCTTTAACACAGCTGGTAGCATCTGAAGCGGCTTATTTTGCAGAACGTCAAACATGGCCCCCCGACACAAGAATGTGTGGCTGCTGATTGGCTCGTGCTGGATTGTTTAATGGGTAGGAACCACTGAAATGATCCGGCTCTCACTCCCCTACCCTGCAGCCATGACGGTGCCATATCACCACTTCCTCCTTCCTCCATTGGGTGGGATGATCTTGAGATTTGGATGTTTCTTTGACAGCCTGACCTTGATTGACCGCTGGTCCAAAACAAGCTCTCCATACCAGCAGAAGGACTGCCACCCCAGGCTGTAGGTTGCCATTGACTGGGACTCTCCCCCCCAGGCCCTGTCCCGTGCGCATGGAGCCCCACCCTCATTAAGGTTTGCTGCTCCTTCTCTCCGACACCCCCCTGAATCCCCCCCCCCCCAGCCTCCGCCGTGCGTGCCGCCATTCCAGATGGAGCTCATTATGTGCGCCCTTCAGCTCCCCCACCCAGTACAGTGCCTTTTTTCGGGCCGCCTTGTTGTGGAGACGGCGCCACCACTACTGCCACCCCCCACCCCCCCCAGCTCCAGCGAGGACGCGGTGCGTAGGCCGGCGAGGAAGGAGCGCTCGCTGTCAGCCCTGCTCTCCATCGCTGCCTCGCTCGCCTTCCTCTGCACCTCATCACAAACGAAATTCATCTGAAAAGAAAACAAAGAAGCAGTGGAGAGCCCGCTTAACCGCCGCCTGCTCCCTTCCCAGATGTTCCGCCTGCAAGCCGATGCGAGCCGGCAGCCTGCCAGCAGCCTCTCACTGCGCCATAGTGCGCTCGGACCTGGGGGCAGCTCGCTGGGGGCAGCTCGCTGACTGTGCAGGCCGTGTCCCTGCAGCACAGAGACGCACACTGGACCCTGAGTGCTTTAACAGTGCAAGAGTGGCCTGAAAGCAACCGCTGACAGATGAGTGGACTCTAGGGGGCGCTGTGGCCTCATCCCTGTATTTAAGCTGGACCGCCTGACCCCTCCCATCCACTAGCAACCCTGGGTGCCTTCGATCGACGTTTGACCACATCTCACAAACGATTTGTTTGGAACTGGAGTGAAATGTATTGTGTCCCCCTTCACGAAACCCCCCCCCCCCCCCCCCCCCACACACACGGGACTCTTTATTTTTAATGTTCCCTGTTACAAAATCAGCAGGGTTCACCCTGTCTCCCCTGCCACATGAGGGCGTCACTCGTTCCAGCCCTCCGGCATCGTGCTCCGTTCGCTTCCGAGCAACGGGGCGGACAGTCATAACTTGTCACGATCGTTTAGAGGATAAATCACACCTGATACAACGGCGGTGAGATAATTAGCGCTGCTGCATGATAAATGTTTTCTCTGGCTCTGGCACCCGCGCTGAGCCCGGCCCCCATCTGTGGCGGGTGTCTGTTTGGGTTTCGGTGATCCAAGTGTTTTGGGGGGGCGGGGGGGGTGAGGCTGATGGCATCTAAACACCTTTAGTCCCGCCTCTCAGCTCCAGTCTCCCTTAGAGCTCCTGTTAGCCAGGCGGCTGTCTTTGTGGGTTATTTTTGATAACAAAATGAAAACTATAAGAAAACACGTTTGTAAAATAAAGACAGGGAAATAAAATAACAAACTACAACTAAACGAAAACTATGCATTTTGTTTCCCATTAAATAAACTAACCGAAATAAAATAGATACAAATATTAATACTTTCAATCGCCGTTTTAGATACTATTTAGCTAAAACAAATCATTCCTTATCTTCACATTGCAATTGATAACACCTGGAACATGTTTTGCCCGAGGACGTTAGTTAATAATGTACCCTGATGGATCAGGTAAGATTCTCTAAAGATCAGACATTCAACCTTCAGTCTGAAGCTTTAACTAAATATAAATATATAAAAACTGAATAGAAATGCATTTTAAAAATAAAAACGAATAAAATATTTAAAAAACACAGTGAAGACTAACTAAAACTAAAGTATTTCAAATGAAAATTGGAAATATGAAAATATAAATTAAAAATCTACATTAAGTAAAAAAACAAAACAAAAAAAAAGAATTAAATCTGTAATCCCAGCAGGAAAATGCCCTTTCCTGTTGGGCTGGGAGGTGTGGCTCCCTCCTGTTAGGGCCCCCACCCCCTGGCACTCACATGTACATTCCCACCATGCTGCCCATTTTTGGGAATTGAGTTTGGAACCACTGAGGTTTGCTGGTAAATCCATCCTCTGCTTGGAGCCAGACAGATGTGTCAATGCTGTAATTCTGCCGCCCCCAGCAGGGGGCAGTGCAGTGGGTGATTTTGATATCCCTTGGGGAAGATACTGCACCAATCTTCTGTGCTCAAGGGCAGGGCTGTACTGCAGTGGTACAGTCCGCTCCCCTCAGAAAAAAAGGGGGGGGGCAGTCGTGTGATGGTTTAGCCCATTGTTCCTTTGTGGGTGTGTCAGAAACCACAGTACTATGGGGCAGAGCGATTGGGTAAGGTCATCTACCCCCTAGAGAGGTTTGGAAATTGGCATCTTGGACAGGGCATTAGGAGAAAAGACACAAGGCGGGAACAAGGAGTGGCTGTTGTAGCCTTTGTTCTAGGGAATGGTGGCGGTGGCATTATGTCTCTACATGAATGACTACCTGAGAAGTCACCGCGGTGTGTAGCTGAGAAAACACATTGGCTGGGGTACAAAACGTGACGAACAGCAGCGCATTAAACATCCGTGGAGATAAATAATAATTTCTCACAGGTTTGAATAACAATCCCTTCGGCTCCTTTGTTGTTCTCCCTCCTGGTGCATTTGAAATCTATTAAAAACGGTTCCCTATCTGTGCAAAAAGCGCTGTGAAGATTTCATTAATGGGCTTCATTTCGGATATAATGCTTAATTAACATTTCTGCCTCTGCAAGTAAGGAGTAAAATAAGGAAGCTAATTAGGTCAACAAAAGGGATGCGTCCATTTAAGGCACTCGTGACGCATAATGTGGAAAACAAAAGTGAGCCACAATGGCTCTCGGTGCGTGATAATTCATGCTGATGTGTTCGTTGGTCCCCTCTTTTTCTAATTAAACTGCACCGAAAGGCTCGCTGGAGCGCCGAGCGGGTCGCCTGCCCCCTTGGCCACGGAGTTATGAGCGCTGCACGGAGCAGTTACTCAATGGGGCTGTGATCCTATTGGCGTGCTGGAGAAAGTCGCGGTCCATTATTGGGTGCGGAGGTGCCCCCCGCCAAATCCCCCGCTTCCTCACTTTGTCACCGCCGGGGTCTCTCTCGTCTGTGATGTCACGTGTTCTTCTGTGAATGGGGGGGCAAGTGAGAAGGCCTGACACACACGGTAACGGGATTGACAGACACTGACCCCTACCTGAAAGCTGGACCCTAACCCTAACCCTCAGCCATCAGTGTGTATCAGGGGCACTTATAGCTGCTGGTAAAACATTCACATTCCGGAAATTCTGTGTTCCTTTTGCGGGCGTGTGTGACGGGAGAGTGTGTGGGGGAGCACAGGGCCCACACGGGACTTTCAGGAAGGCGTCTGAAGGAGGCGCCGCTCCACTGTTTGTGTCCAACTTTTCCTGCAGTTTGTAAAACTCAGAGGCCTCAACAGATCAGAGGAAAGATGGGAAAAAAACGTAAGACTGGCTGACACAGACAGACACACAGACAGACAGACAGACAGACAGACTCACACACACAGACAGACAGACAGACACACAGACAGACAGACAGACAGACAGACTCACACAGACAGACAGACTCACACACACAGACAGACTGACAGACAGATAGACAGACAGACTCACACAGACAGACAGACTGACAGACAGACACACACACAGACAGACAGATACACAGACAGAGACAGACACACAGACAGCCAGAAACATAGATATACACACAGACACAGATAGACAGACACACAGACACACACACACACACAGGCAAACACACAGAGACAGACACACAAACAGACACACACACAGACACACACAATCAAAGACAGACAGAGACACAGACAGACAGGCAAACACACAGAGACAGACAGACAGACAGCCAGAGACATAGACATACACACAGACACAGATAGACACACACACACAGACACCACGGCTATCACTGGTGACAGTACCAGGGCTACCGGCAACAGCAGCCTCAGCCTTGAGACTCCTTGGACATGGCTGTTACCCCATGAACAGTGTACGTGCTTGAGAGCATGTGGGCTGTTGACTATCTGCTGTTTACATGCGTGACAGCGCACGGGCTGTTGACTATCTGCTGTGTACGTGCATGAGAGCGTGCGGGCTGTTGACTCTCTGCTGTGTACGTGCGTGAGAGTGTGCGGGCTGTTGACTATCTGCTGTGTACGTGTTGAGAGCGCGGGGGCTATGGACTATCTGCTGTGTACGTGCGTGTGAGTGCGCGGGCTGTGGACTATCTGCTGTGTACGTGTTGAGAGCGCGTGGGCTATGGACTATCTGCTGTGTACGTGCGTGTGAGCGCGCGGGCTGTGGACTATCTGCTGTGTACGTGCGTGTGAGCGCGTGGGCTGTGGAGTATCTGCTGTTTACGTGCGTGAGAGCGTGCGGGCTGTGGACTATCTGCTGTGTGCATGCGTGAGAGCGTGCGGGCTGTTGAATATCTGCTGTGTACGTGCGTGAGAGCGTGCAGGCTGTGGACTATCTGCTGTGTGCGTGCGTGAGAGCGCGCGGGTTGTTGAATATCTGCTGTGTACGTGCGTGTGAGCGCGCGGGCTGTGGACTATCTGCTGTGTGCGTGCGTGAGAGCGTGTGGGCTGTGGACTATCTGCTGTGTACGTGTTGAGAGCGCGGGGGCTATGGACTATCTGCTGTGTACGTGCGTGTGAGCGCGCGGGCTGTTGACTCTCTGCTGTGTACGTGCGTGTGAGCGCGTGGGCTGTGGACTATCTGCTGTTTACGTGCGTGAGAGCGCGCGGGCTGTGGAGTATCTGCTGTGTGCATGCGTGAGAGCGTGCGGGCTGTTGAATATCTGCTGTGTGCGTGCGTGAGAGCGTGCGGGCTGTGGACTATCTGCTGTGTGCGTGCGTGAGAGCGTGCGGGCTGTGGACTATCTGCTGTGTACGTGCGTGTGAGCACGCGGGCTGTGGACTATCTGCTGTGTACGTGCATGAGAGCGTGCGGGCTGTTGACTCTCTGCTGTGTACGTGCGTGTGAGCGCGCGGGCTGTGGACTATCTGCTGTGTACGTGTTGAGAGCGCGGGGGTTATGGACTATCTGCTGTGTACGTGCGTGTGAGCGCACGGGCTGTGGACTATCTGCCGTGTGTGTGCGTGAGAGCGCGCGGGCTGTGGACTATCTGCTGTGTACGTGCGTGAGAGCGCGCGGGCTGTGGACTATCTGCTGTGTGCGTGCGTGAGAGCGCGCGGGCTATGGACTATCTGCCGTGTGCGTGCGTGTGAGCGCGCGGGCTATGGACTATCTGCTGTGTACGTGCGTGTGAGCGCGGGCTATGGACTATCTGCCGTGTGTGTGCGTGTGAGCGCGCGGGCTATGGACTATCTGCTGTGTACGTGCGTGAGAGCGCGCGGGCTGTGGACTATCTGCCGTGTGCGTGCGTGAGAGCGCGCAGGCTGTGGAGTATCTGCTGTGTGCGTGCGTGAGAGCGCGCGGGCTGTGGACTATCTGCTGTGTACGTGCGTGTGAGCACGCGGGCTGTGGACTATCTGCTGTGTACGTGCATGAGAGCGTGCGGGCTGTTGACTCTCTGCTGTGTACGTGCGTGTGAGCACGCGGGCTGTGGACTATCTGCTGTGTACGTGCATGAGAGCGTGCGGGCTGTTGACTCTCTGCTGTGTACATGCGTGTGAGCGCGCGGGCTGTGGACTATCTGCTGTGTATGTGTTGAGAGCGCGGGGGTTATGGACTATCTGCTGTGTACGTGCGTGTGAGCGCGCGGGCTATGGACTATCTGCCGTGTGCGTGCGTGAGAGCGCACGGGCTGTGGACTACCTGCCGTGTGCGTGCGTGTGAGCGCGCAGGCTATGGACTATCTGCCGTGTGCGTGCGTGTGAGCGCGTGGGCTGTGGACTATCTGCCGTGTGCGTGCGTGTGAGCGCGCGGGCTATGGACTATCTGCCGTGTGCGTGCGTGAGAGCGCGCGGGCTGTGGACTATCTGCCGTGTGTATGCGTGTGAGCGCGCGGGCTGTGGACTATCTGCCGTGTGCGTGCGTGTGAGCGCGCGGGCTGTGGACTATCTGCCGTGTACGTGCGTGTGAGCGCGCGGGCTGTCGACTATCTGCTGTGTGGGTTTTTTCTGTCCTTTATTTATGTTTATATATTGGGTATAACTCTATCTGCTGCCATTAGACCTTCTTATCACGCAAATCTCCATGCAGGCCCTTGTACCACAGCACAGATCTACTGAATGAGCTACATTTTATACTGGGGGGCAGGTGTTCCCTCACGCTCTCAAACCCTTGCCTGACCTAGAGACCTTGAGAAGAATATTTGGCTCACCAAGGGTTTGTTGCCTGGTCCTGGATGTTCCTGTGGGTCTGAAGGTGTCGGCTGTTGTACCCTTGAGGGAGATCTGCAGCCTGAAGTTGTGCTATGAAACATCCAGCTCCATGAGGAAGGTTTAAGTCTTTAGGCTGTGCAAGAAATTTTGAATAAAAAACTTTGCTAAGGAACTATGCACAAATTGATCACTGCAGCATCCTAGCTCTGAGTTGTGCATATTTATTCAAAGTTCATAGTATGGGGGATGGAGCTTAATCTGGTTGGCCACACAGCAGCTTATGGTGACCCCCGCCTCCACCCTGCCGCGCACGATCTGACTTCCCCCCCCCCACCGCCACCATTGGGAGAGCGCCAATTTTCAGCCGCAGGGAAGTCATGGTGCTATCAGATGGGGAGAGGCGCTGGAACCCCCCCCAGAGACGGAAAATAGGGTCTCGTGGGCCCCCCCAGCTCACTGTCACCTTGGTAAGATTGAAATCTCATTTTCGCCGATGACTGCCAGGGCCGGGGTTATATATAGGATCCAAACTTTTCATTTCAGACTCTATCTTTAGGCAGCTGGGAGGCGGTCCAAGCCGGTAAGCTCGGATCATGGCGGAGAGGGGGTCTTTGCTGTCCGTGCGAGGAATGCAGAGGCGGCCCCCAGGAGAAGATGCGTCCCGGCCCACCTCTGTGTGACCCTGGCTCCTAAAATCCTTTCCCCTAGCCGTTTCACTCGCGATCAGTGGGCTGAGCTGAGAGGTATCAGAATTCAGCTGCATCGCGACCGAAACACCCTTCCCCCGTCCCCTAAATGTATAGCTGGCTGACAGATTGTTTAATTAACGTGATATTGCAATACTTTTCTTCTTCTTCTTTTATCATCATTTCATTTGCCCACGGTTGGTCTGAAGATGGACAGATGACCCGGGCTCTTCCGAAGACCGGAATTTCATATTTCGAAAAGCTGGAGTGTGGCTGAATGTTAAGCACCGTGAATCCGTCTGAATGCACGTCCCATAAAAATAAAGGTCTAAGACTCCTACTGTGCATGTGGCTTGAAAGCAGCCCATCAGAGCCGCAAGAAGCATGAAAGTAAGAGCAGAGAGAGGCTTTGGAGGAAGGTCACCTCTGAAGACAGAGGCACGCAGGACGGCCGCCTTCACAGTGCCGGTCGCCTGGAGACTTCCCTCCACTGGTGAACCTTCTCAGAACGTCCTGCAAGCATCTGGTGTTTCTGCGGCTCCTGATGCTGGTCTGGTGCCAGGGTTTCGGTTCACATGGATCTCATGGTTGGCTTCATGTTGAAGGGCTACCCTTCATTCCCCCATTTAAGGCCACTCATGAAAAATTTCCTCCGTGGCACGGCTGACGGATACAGTGAATTACATTCGCAGGGATGACCGATCAGGAATAGAATGGTCCAGTACGGCCCAGTGCAGCATCAGATTAAGGGTAGGGTACTCCAGCTCACCACAGTGTGGCGCCATGGAGAGATGCGAATCTAAGTTGCAACTAATGGATAAAATTACCTCGGTCTAGAGCTCCAGCAGATGTTATGACCTAGTCCATATGGTCAAGTTATTAATATAATGTTTATTTAACCAACATGATCTAACCATGTGAGACCGGTTGAGAACAATTCTTACTGGAGGATTACTGAGGACCAGCATGCATTCAGCCAATCAGATGGGAGCAGGGAGAGAGAGTTCATGAGCTCCGGGTGAAGCATATATTAGACACCCAGAGAGCTGGGAGGGGGGGGGGGGGGTTCGGCCTACAACAACAAAAGCCAGCGAGACATCGTGCTCCACAGGGGGATCAGCAGTCAACATGACAAGGATAAATGAAAATGATGTATTACCTTCTGCTCATTGTTCGCAAGCACTTCATCAAAACAAGGCAAAAAGTCTGCATTGAGTTTGAATAAAATAACTAATGATATCAGACAAAACAGGAAGTCCTCATAAGCTTTCTGTACTGTAAACGGAAAGCATGACAGAGAAATCAAAAGTCTTCTTTCATTACAATTGTCATGTTTTTTTTTTCCTGCGTGTTTTTCCTTTCCGTTCTTGTTAAGCAGATTGTTGATCATTTAGAAGGAAATTAAACACTACAAACAGCACCATGTGCGGCCCGACTCTCAGCTTTACATTCCTGCCGCGTCCCCCTGCCAGTCATGCGCTGCCACGGTGGAATCAGGCGAGTCGCTCTGAAGTCCAGCGTCTTAGGATATTAGAGGAGACTTCTGGGGCCGTGTCACGGAATCCTTACATGAGGTCATTCCAAATTAGAATTTCAGAAGGAGTCTGTCTCACAGAAGAGCCAGGACCACATGTGGTGCCGGTGCCTGACATTTCTATCGTCTCCAACCTTGGAAATGAAGATAAAGAATAATTGATCAGCAGAATATTACCTCAGGATTCACAGAGTTTGTTGAAGGCCCAGGAGAGGCGATCTCAGGAAGCTTCTGTTTTCCGTGCCCGTCCTTCCCGATGAGGTTCGAAGGGCCCTTGTGGTTTCTTCAGACGCCATTTATTGTGCACGCGCTCATCCCGACGGACCTGAAAGCCTCTCAAGGCTCTGTGAAGAGTGGCTCTCGTCCAGGTGACCTTTCTCTCGGCCACTGGCTGGATGTCACTGTGAGTCAGGCCTGACAAAGGTGGCAGGACACCGGAATAAAAGCAAGAGTTAGACCAACTGAACAATAAGTCCACCTGTAGCACACAACCTGCACAGTCAGCGTTTGACATCCGCATAATGAACAAACAAACGAATAAATAAATACAACAACAACAACAATTATTACTAAGTCAATAATAATAAATAAGTGAATTAAATAATGACTTACTTATTTACTAGATATTTTGCTAAAGTAATTCAGGAGAAGTGCATTGTTCCAAAGTACAACACAAGGCTCTTAGGGGTTTTGAACTTGTTGCCATGTCCTGAATGCTCCAGACTGCCCTCCTATGAACAGATTGCCCTGATATCGCCCTCTGAACATGCCCAGACCTGAAATCGCCCTCTGAACATGCCCAGACCTCAAATTTCCCTCTGAACATGCCCAGACCTCAAATTGCCCTCGGAACATGCCCAGTCCTCAAATTGCCCTCTGAACATGCCCAGACCTCAAATTGCCCTCTGAACATGCCCAGACCTCAAATTTCCCTCTGAACATGCCCAGACCTGAAATTGCCCTCTGAACATGCCCAGTCCTCAAATTGCCCTCTGAACATGCCCAGACCTCAAATTGCCCTCTGAACATGCCCAGACCTCAAATTGCCCTCTGAACATGCCCAGACCTCAAATTTCCCATTGAACATGGCCAGACCTGAAATTGCCCTCTGAACATGCCCAGACCTCAAATTGCCCTCTGAACATGCCCAGACCTCAAATTGCCCTCTGAACATGGCCAGACCTCAAATTGCCCTCTGAACATGCCCCAACCTTGAACTGTCCTCTGAACATGCCTAGACCTCAAATTGCCCTCTGAACATGCTTGAATCTTGAACTGTCCTCTGAAAATGTCCAGACCTCGAGTCATCCTCTGAGCATGTGCAGACCTTGAGTCATCTGCTGAGCACGTCCAGACCACAAGCTGTGCTCAGAGCGTAACAGACAGTCCATGAAGTTTCAGCAGAAGTTCAGTCACGTCCATATCTTCCACTTTCCTGAGTCCCGGTTGACTCAGTGCCTCTTCTCTTTTCTCCCCTCCTTTGTTGTCTTACTGTATGATCACCGTGCCGACCACCCGGACAGCTTTCCCCGCCACCCTGCCATTCTCGTGGCACATTTCTGTTATGGCAGGAGGCCGGCTCAGTAGCAGCCAGTCCTCCGGACGACTTTAGAACAGGGGGGCAGTCGGGGGGGGGGTTATTAAAGGATATCGTTTGGCTCTGAGAGGCAGCGTGATTTGCGCACAAGCTGCCTGGGCGGGAACGACCTTGAGAACAAACCCGACGGGCCCCTGAGGGTCAGCCTGTCTGGAGGGCCGGGATGTTCCCTGGGCTGACAGGAGCCAAAAGCTCTCATGACTGACACTCTAGGCCCGCCTATCTCGAAATCAGGCTGTCGCCATGCGAAAAAATGGGGGGTGGGGGGAGGCACGCTGCAACTTTCAGAGATCATCAGCGACGTCTCCACCAAACTGCTCGGCTGGAAACTACACTGACTGTCAGCTCTTTATTTGCAGCGCTTGACAGCTGACACGGCTCGCCGCGGACACGCGGGGATAAGTGTGTAATGATGATCATTTCTGCAGCACTTTTCCACTTCCTGTTCTCAGGGAGGGACGCTTATTGAAAATGTCATAAATTGGTAGCCTGCGCCTGCCGGCCTCCCAGCGTGGGGGAGTGTGGCCGAGTGTGCGGATCACCTACGGGCGGGGGCTGCGGCAGGGTGGCCAACAGCAATTGGACACGACGCTTCTCCAGCTTATAATTGTCTAAGATTAAAAAATGTGACAGGTTGTGGACTCGGAAAAGGCACCGTCCTGCTCCGTTGTCATGGCGGGGCAAAGGGCACCAGGCGGTTAGTCAACGCGCTATAATTCTTTTCCCCAAAGAGACCCTGAGGCGACTGCCAAATGGTGCTGGGTAACGGCGAACACAGCGAGTCAGGACTATCTTTACGGGCCTACATCTTCCTTGACAGTTGCGTGTTGCAAGCAGGAGCTAGACAAAGCCGACCCCAGAGATCCTTCCAATGTTTGTGTCCCAAAACCTCTAAAACAAAAAGGTTAGATTCTGTCAAGCCAACGGTGTGTTTCCAACACCCTTTGCAGCATGCGCCCCGGAGCACGCCGCACTGACACATGACGGTGTTAGTGTCATGCCGTCAAGTCACGCCACTCGGATTTACTGTCAGGCGCTTCCCCAGAAGCCGTGATCCCGAGTTCCCCGGCATGCAAGGGGCTTGCAGGCACTCAACCAATTAGGGCAATGACCAAAGTTTCTCAACTAATCAGATTGGTTAAGCTTTCGTCCGTTGACTTCAACGGGGCCCCAATGTGGGCCGTTCGGCCTCGGGCTGTTTTGTGTTCTCCTAGACCGTTGGGCTCCTGCCGATCTTCCATTCCTGATGAACGACAGGGCTGATTTTTGGGAGAAGCAAACAGTGACAGCCAACAAGGACTGGGCTGGACAGAAGATTCAGAGTCTTTTTTTACCAAAAGTTTTTCACCCTTCTAAATGTTTGATTTCAAGGTTCCTGTGCCAAAAACCAACCCAGATTCAGCAGAGGAGCACGTTCCCCTAAACCGGTTTGTTCCGATTCATGAGGCGGCAGCGACGGAAGAAGGGGGTTATGCCTCAAAAAATCGATCCACCTTTGATTCACATGTCCCCTGGGATCTCGCTCAGAGCCTTTGCACAATTGAAATGGAGATGAAAGAAGCTTTGAAATATCTTTAGACTCATGATACTATGCACTCAAGTACATTCCCATACATTGTCAATAATTTATCTGTGTTATAAAAAAATGTCTGCACTGAATATTTTATTGGAGGTTTTAGTGTTTACATTGATACCCGAGAAGGTAAGATGCCCCTGCTTGGACTGCATCAGTAAAGCTGAATATTGGCGGATTGACTGTCATTCTGGACGCCACCTTCTCTTCTTATACCTAGGTTTAGCACATCAGTGGGAACAGACTCACACAATGCTAGTTCAATGTGCGTAACACACACTAGTTGTCGTCGGTTATTTCAGTACTAAAGTGGAAGGCAGCGGCCTCTAGCGTAGTGGAGGTGTCAAGGGTCCACAACACGCTAGGATGAGACTGACAACTACACCGTCGACGCATTTGAGCAGAGAAGGTGACACGCAAATGGCGAGACCTGCTTCACAAATGGGTGGCGGAATGTCTGGAATAGCTACTGTGTGTGGGAGTCTGCGTCAGCAATGAATGTTTGCCTACTGACAGCTTGCATTCAAACGTCAGTGATGAAAAGGCAACCTTTCCCAAAGGTAACAGTTGAAAATTATGGGGATTTAGATGTAGACTGTTTATCGCACCTGTTCATGGCTGAAGTGTTACCAGACCTGAATTTCGTGGTTTGTAAACCTTTAATATTCTTTTTGTGTTCTGTCAAAAGGCTACAAGAAAAGAAAATGAAATGGCTTGTTTCTGATTGATAAATGACTATATATAAGTATCCTCCCAGCTCTATCACCTCAGCTGATGAGAAATAATTTAAAGGATGTTTAAATGTACCGATTGAAAAACAGAATGTGTCACATGACTTTCCTGCAGAAACGTACCAAGGATCCTCGAGGTCTCCGAATCCTGCGTCTAAGCGGGACGCATTTGGCGGCGAGGCGAGCGTGTCAGCGGCTTTGCTTTTTGTGGAGGGGTGGGCAGATGGAGACGGAGGGAGGAGAAGGGTGGTACTGCTGCATCCATGCACGTCACGTTTTCCTGCTGTCTGCCACGCAGCCCTGAGATGCCGCTCATCCCACGAGGACCCTGCAGGCTCTCCTCCAGGCCGCGTTGCCGTGGCGAGAACTCACTGCGCCACTGACAGCTCTGATGTGGTGTCATACTTCATGTAAATGGGATATGACGCCGTCTTGGGGCCCCGCTTGAAGTCGTCGCTGAACCCAGAGAGTCCTGAAAGGTCCTCCCAAGTAGCTGGCAGGGTAGATGGCACACGCCTCGTCTGACTCCAGAAGGGAGCTGGTTACAGGGGCTCGGCAGGCAGCGCAGTGATTAAGGACAGCGAGCGGAAATTACGCTCCCAAGAGGGCTGCTTCTGTTGTACCCTCAAAAAGGTACTTAACCTAAAAATCCAGCTGAAAAATGAGTAAACACTGTGAAACCTTCCAGAAGAGATTGTCAAGAAAGAAGCTACTGCTCTGGAAAAAATGAAGAGGCCAGTATATAAATTTTTTTTTAAAAATCTGTAAAATTCTGGTTTAATCCTGGTTCTGCCGGCAGGATGCTTCATGGCTCAACGTTTCTAAGACAGCAGTACACAAGAAGAAGGAGAGGCAGGGGAGACCACCAATGACCAAAAACCAGTCAGGTAGAGGGCAGAAGCAACTTTTCTATGCTAGAGACGACCGTCAAATTATTTTGGCAGCGCCTCCTAAATTGGAGGATGACCTCAGGTGACCTTCAGAAAGAAAGGGATACATTAAGTGGTGTGAAGTGCACTGCTAGGACAATTCACAACAGGCTCCTAGAAGCAGCACTGAAGTCCCACAAAGTAAGGAAGAAGCCCTTCATTAATGAGAAACAGAGAAGATCCAGGCTGCAGTTTGCAAAAAAAAAAAAAAAAAACGTATTTTATACAGGCGCTTAACCCATCAATTGAGAAATGAGTGAAATTGATCATTTTGCTGTGGTCTCTTATTTTTTTCCAGAGCTGTACATGTAACTGACATAAAATGGTTCAGGATGCAGTCGGGAGCAGACGGTTGCTGGTGCAAGTCTCTGCAAGGGTCCGGCTGTGCCTTTGGCTTAGACCACAGACTACATGCTGGAAAGAACTTGGGAGGCCTTCCCTGGTCTCTTATTTGTTGTGTGTATTTTCCTTTTTGTCCTTTGTTTTGTATTCCTCTGTAGTAAAATATAAGAAACCCAGCTTCAAAGTAGGGGAAGTCTAAATATAAAATTATGAGAAGGGAGAAGATCGTGATAAATTTCATCCATCCGTTTTCCATAACTGCTTGTACTGCACTGGGTTGTGGTGAACTTGGATCCTCCCCCAGGACGACAGGGCAGAGGACCCTGACAGTTAGTCCATCTCAGGGCATATGCACGCTATGCAGACAGTTCAGAGGCACCAATTCATCTGAACTACTTTTGGACAACAGGAGAAACCAGAGGAATGTGGAGGTAACCGGAGCACGTGGAGGGAACCCACATGAACTCCAGGAGGACAGAGACGGGCAGAGAACTGAGCCCGCGGCTCTGGAGGTGTGACACCACAGCCCTGCCCTCATCACAGATGTACAGCTCTAAGGGAAAAAGAAAGAATTAGGAATCTTCGAATAGGTTTCGGGGAGTTGCAGTGGAGATTCCCTAAACCCAAGTGGCTTCCACATGTGGGACATGCTTCTTCAGGGTGACACTTCTCCCATCTCCTCCTGGGCATGGTCTGCCGCTCTCCGGGGAGCACCCTCACACTCTCCACATGCATTGACATTTAGCAGTTCCACTTAGCTGTCAGTTTCGTCTGAAGATTTCGTTCTACATGGCTTCAGCTCACATGCACAGCCAGATCTCCCTATCGGAGCAGCTCTGGCAGAGTGCCGCACTCCAGTGAATGATGATGCCGCTCCTACTGGTCACATGCCTGGCCCTGCATATTTGCTTGGTGTGAAATACGGACTCGCTGGGGTACCTCAGTCTTTTGATGAGAGGAATGGTGAGTGGTGAGGGATTTCACCGGTACAGGCTCCGACTGCATAACTTTGGGCACTGAACGGCCTCGTGTTTGATGGGCACACTCTTTGTCTTTTCCTCTCCTGTCTTAAACGAAACTAAGTTTGCGGGCAAATTCCCAGAAAGAGGCAGCCAGGTTTGATGGTTTTTTTAAACAAAAAAATCTTCTCATCCCTTTGCTCTTTAGCAGTTCGGTCTGCTCCCAGTTACAAAGAGCGCGTCTCGATCACACAGGCTTTGTAGATGTCTGTCTGCTGATTGTGTGTTATTTTGGCGCCCTTCTGATATTTCCTGGAGTATGGCCCATCTGGGTAGATCAAATTGGGGGTCTAGCCTCGCTTTAAGTCCTCAGTTTGGCAGAAGATGTGTGTGTGATACAGACAGAATACCGTGTGTATGAATTTAGGAGATGTTGGGTATTTGAGAGATTTTCTGGATGGCTGTGACATGTCATGTACGAGTGTATGTGTGTGACAGATGTTTCTGGTAAGCCGTGCTTTTTGCTGTGCTCCGTGTGACCTGTCAGGCAGAGACTGGGATATCTCCAGCTCAGTGGTGTGATCGCCCGCCCCCCCAGGAGGCTGGCTGTAGCTGCCTCGCCCCCACCACTACACTCCCGTTCCACGTGTCTGCTCTTGTTGGTTAGTGGGGTGGGTGCTGTCCTGTGTCACCCCCCCCCCCCCCCATTTCAGGCCTTCCCAGTGCTTCCAGTGTCACCGTTGGAATTTCAGATCCGATACATTCACAGGAATTAAGACCCCAGGAAATTTTTTTTACGTGTCTTTTGCCCTCTGTTGGACATGAAAGCGACTGTTAACCAATGCAGACCTTTGCCGCGGACCCCCTGCCCCTGCTGTTTAAATACTCCTCTGACCCAGCTCCACGCACAGGGCCACCCGGCCGGCTTCCTGTCGCGAGCAACTGACACACGTGCGATTCGGGAAGCCGCAGCGGATTATCTGCCCTCAGCGTGCCCTAACGGACAGGCAGCACAGGCTCTCTTTGAGATATGAACTATAAAGGCAAAATGTCGGACGCCACTTTAAAGGATGGCTGTGAACAGGAAGATGTGGAGGACCTGGTGCTACTGATACCAGACCAGCCTAAAACACAGGCAAGTGCAGCTGGGGGAATATCATTTAGTCATAGTAGCTTGGATGATAATAAATAATAATAATAACACAGCATACAGTGTTACGGCGTGGGGCTGGTAAATGCGGGTCGCAAACCCCGCAGCTCACCTTACCCCCTCCCCTGAGTTTCCAAGTGACCCCTGCACCCCCCACCCCACGCCACAGAGCCCCTGCGTCTAAAAGAGCGGGGAGACGCCTTCTTTGTCTCCAACAGAAACGGCCATCAGAATCTCAGCTCGGCAGATCGATAGCGCTGTTGTCCTGGTATCGCCATAGCAACTGCCATCCCTGTTATGAAAAACCCACGTCCGTCATCGCACAATCAGAACGGACCTAAACGCCTCACCGTGAAACTCGCTTCCTGGGCACAGCAGGGTACACCCTCCCCCAGGCTGAGAGAGGTAACGGGATTGGCTGGTTGAGGCCCTCAGGTACGCGCACACGCTGACACCAGAGACGTGGGGTGACACGCCACGGTGCCCCCAGCTTCTCAGACGTGCCACTTCACTGCCACGCCTCTGCAGTCGGTCCTGGGGCAGGTGGCAGAGATCAAACGGAGCAGATGTTCGGGCAGGGGGGGCGGCTTGCTGTGGAGACCTGGGACGTCCAAATCGGGGGGAGGAGCCCCTGCGTCTCCTGGCAGAGGAACGGCGCCAATAAAAGGTGGTTATTCGGTTCAGCGAGCGTGTCACCAAGACGTCCCTACTGTTGACTTGACAACCACTGTTACCGGGGCATGTGAGAGTGTGCAGGGCGGGGGGGTTGGGGAGGGGGGGGGTGCTGGGCAACATCTCAGTACATCCTGTCAAGCTCTGCACACTCTTGAGCGCATGCGATTCATCCATGACGTGGAGCACACCGGCGTTCCGCGGGTTCAGCCTGGATGCGGCCCGCTCCAGTGCCGCGCTCTGACATGGCTTGATGTTCCCGCTCCTACGGTAAACAGCAGGTATCTGGCCAGGCATTAACCTAACTACTGGAGTGACGGCAACTCGCTGACACTGCCGTTCATCCCCTTGTGCCCCAAACATGCCAGAAAAATGCCACAGAAATGTACTGCTGGCCGTCTGGAGACTGCAGAGCTGTGCCCCGAGCAGGACTCTGCAGCGCACAGATAACGAACTGCAGAGCTCCCGTGGACGCCGACCTGTCCTGGCCGTCCACAGTCGAGCTCGCCCCCCCGAGAGGAGAAGGCATGGCTGCAGCCCGAGCCATCCACCCCCCCCCCACGACTCCATGCACCAACATGCCTGCTGGATGGTTCCTGCTACATGGGGGAGATGGTGTCCAGGCCTTAAAGGAACGGGGACGCGGCTGGGAACATGCCGCAGCCAGCGACGCACAGAGCCAACATGCAGAAACGCAGCCTTCGTGGCCTGCAAAGGAGGCTCTGTCCTCCAGGTCTCCAGGCAAGTCAGGGTGCTTGGTTCAGTCCCCAGGCTTACGGAGGCAGTCGGATTCAGGGGTTCAGCCGAGGAGCGGCAGAGGTGCTGGAACACGTAAACGTGGTATTGCTTCCTGCGCTAATGGCTGACGCTCGGCACAGACGGTCCCGGAGTGATATTGCTGCGTGGGCGGCAGTGAGGGCGGATTCCTGACATACATCAGCGGCTCCTTTATGCCATGAGCCACCGCTTACGCTCCACTTTATCCCGGCCGTTCTCTTCCGCTTCGCGCTCCAATGGGAGCAGCAGTCTCAGGAGAGCATCAAATTCCATGGCTGGTTCTGCTTTTCTGCAGAGACTGACCTGCCAGAAGCGGGCAATTTATAAAGGGGGTGGGGGGGGGGGGGGGAGATAAAACCCACCTGCCAAGCTGGGAGGTGAAAGTAAGGCCGGGATACCAAGCTGAACTATTTCTCTTCCTTGATAACTCAGTCCTGTCAAGAGACCTGCGAGCACAGATTGTGTTGAAAAGCCGTAAAAACGCAGCAATCTTGCATGTCAAGGAGAGGCTGTTTTGTTGCGGTTCTCTGTCAGCTCTTCAAACAAATCGCTTCATGCACACCTACAGATCAACACCTTGTTCAAAGTCAATGCTACAGGAATGTGTTGAAAGGATCTGACTTTTTCCTTTTCGGAAGAATCGAATTGCATCTTTTGGTCAGTGAAATAATTATGATGTCACATCTATTGAATGTGAGGGTGAGAAAGTCCCTCAAACGAAGACCAAAGCAAAGCGGCGGCAGCCGGGCTCTCCTCAGGCCTGCACAGGCAGGCCCACCTTTCCCAAACAGGCCTTGGTGAGCATATGGTCATACATGGTCCAGCTTGATGGCGTCTGCAGTTCCTGAATCTTCGAACAGGATTGTGGAGCACCACGTTAACACAGATGCCACATGCGGCTGGTGCTGGACCGCGAGAACGGCACATGGCTCGGTCCGAGTACGGCTGGTGCTTCCGGGGGAGTCCGGGCTCTCGTCCCGAAGTCGGTTAGCTCCCATCTGGGAGTAGAATGATATTCTGCAGCAGAGTCGGCTGGAAGGCGTCCCCCCAGCCCCGCTCGCCCGCCTTCGGGGGGGGGGGGGGGGGGGGGGGGGGTGTTCTTCAGGCATTTTGTGCTGAATGATTGGCTGCCTAAGTGCTGTGAGGACAGGGGCGCTACTGATAAGTGAGAGCATTTACAGGAAGGAGTGCAGCTCGCCAGCACAAATGGGCTGTTACTCAATAAGCCAGAGTCAGTCAGGCGGAGAAAACACTGGAACGAAAGACTTTCAGGTATCCTAACACCATATAAAATGTCTGGCATTCTTCTCTGGCTTAAGCTCTATAAGATTCAGAGTCACAGATTATATACTGACGTCCTTCTTTTCTCCAAAAAAGAGGGATACTGCTGTCCTGTCCACACCACTGAGCTGAGCCAGCCAGCACACTCACCACCATCCTCTGCGTTTCCATAAATTTCCATGAGCCTGTTCTCACCTGCAGGACGGCCTTCCTCGTCTCCGAGGCTTGGCGGCCACGTCCTCTCCCGTCAACGGTCTGACAGAGTCGCAGTCCGGTGCGATCAGGCGGCGATGTCTGCGCGCTGGAGGGTGTCGTCAGGTCTGGGGCCCGTTAGCAAGCAGGTCTTCCAAACGCTTATACATTATTTATCGCTCCCTTCAGTTTCAAATGTAATTAAATGGAAGAGCTGTTTAACTAAGGCATCGGTCAGACAGACGGAGACATAGTGTGAGTACAAGTTAGCTTTCCATGATACCGAAATAAGGTCTGCACAGGTGCAGGGAGAGGCTGCCATCTAATTAATTACAGCTGCGCAGACCTCTGTTATTATAACCACCCACCACTACGGGGAGACAAAAAGATCACATGACCGGGAAGATGCACACATATTCGGCCCTGCAGCAGGCCTATCCTGGGGAATTGTGGAAGGTAAAGAAAGGAAAGTGCCAGCCAATCAGCTGTGTGCCCAAATTCGGGGGGCGGGGAGATGTTGGCCAGATTCTACTAGAAACCAAAGGCCCTCTCCCCCATGATGATCAAAATGAGCCTCATCTGGAGGGGCTGTTTATATCTGGACATGTAAATGGCAGCCAGCTGTAGAAAGTCGGGGGGCGGGGCATGAGCCCCCTCGGAGCACAAGACTTGGAAAAATCTGGGCTGCGGGACCTTCCGTGTCTCGAGGCCACGCAGCCAGCTCTGTGGAGCGCTCCGTCGCTCCAGGGCGACACTGCAAATTCATAGCCGTGAGCCATAAGGCAAACGCCGAGGTTCAAAGCGAGGCTCTGTGCAGCACACGAGATGTAAATAGCCGCCGGTGGCAAGTTCGTCACGCCGGGAGACACGCAACGGCTCGTAATTTGGTTAGAAAAAAAGCTGTCAGCGTTTCAGCACTTCAACAGAGACGACGACCAAGCTTTAATGGCTTTGGGCCAGTTCATGTGCTCAAGGTTCCCTCCACCCTCAAGGCACAGGGAGGGATCCGCAGACACACAGACAGATACACACACACAGCCACACACACGTCGGGTAAACATATCTTTATATGTTTCATTTCTATGGGAAAAATGCTAACGCTAACTATGATAACCTTAACCCCCACCCAGCCCTACCCTTAACCATAAGCAAGCAAGCAAAGTTTATGCATTTTTAGTCTTTTCATTGCAGTCACAGATTTTTATTAAATTTAGTTTTCCTTTCCTGGTTCCCATAAGGGAAAAAACAGGTATTCACGTTGTGGGGACATTGTGTTCCCATGAGGTAAGGTATATCCGCTCACACACACACATACACACACACACATACACACACACACACACACGCATACAAAGACACACACACTGGTAAAAGGCCGAAGTGGACTGTGAACACAGAGGCCCTGTACAAAAAGGGATTGGGATACTTCTACTTCCTGAGGAGACTCCGGTCCTTGGAGTCTGTGGGTCTGTTATAGCAGTTCTGCCAGTCTGTGGTTGCAGCAGCAATCCTCTCTGCTGTGGTGTGTTGTGGCAACAAGAAGGGACTCAAACAAACTCAATAAACTGATTCTGAAGACGGCTTCTGTTCTGGGAATCCACTTTGATTCCTTGTAAATGACCGTCCAAAAGAGAACATTCAAGAAGATTTTCTCCAAACTGGACAATGCCTCACAGCCCCTGCATCATACCCTGGTCAAACAGAGAAGCATTTTCAGCAACAGACTCACACAGCTGTGCAGCTGCAGCGACGCCATCCGAGGTCTTTTCTCCCAGGGGCCATCAAATGCTACAATAAGGGTCCCCCTGACCCCTCTGCCCACTCAGTCACCAGGCCTCTCGAATAGTATTGTACTTAGAGGTTGCACACTTTATTTTGCACAAAGCAAATTAGTACAATATTTTGTCTTTTGTACAGTATTATGTGTTTTGTATATGTACAGTGATGTCACTTTTCTGTGTGCTGCTGTAAGCTTTGGAATTTCCTTTGGGGTCAATAACGTACTACTAATACATACACACACGTGTGAGTGGCTGAGGTGAATGAGTGTGAGGGTAAGCAGTGCCGTCTCACAAAAGATGGGAGGGTCTGCTTAGCCGATGGACGTGTCAGTGTTGGGGGGTTGATACTTAACTGGATAAGTCAGTCCGGAGTGTTTGTGGATACTGGACCTTAGTGTGCACACTCTACGCTTCCCTGCTAGGGGCAGTGTGGGCCAGCGGCTGGAGGAACGAAGCTACATTGGGAGGAGCAGCCCCATGTCATCAATCAGCTGTCTGACCGATCCCAACAGACAGCGATCAGGCAGCCCATGGGAAGCGGATCTGGCCAGCAGGGGCTGGGGGGGGGGGGGGGGCCTATCTGAAGCTACCTCCCCATCTTTAACATAAATCACTCACTGCAGTAAGGAGCAAAAATCAACAGCCAACAGCGTGTTCAGAAAGCTTTACAGTATTACATTTTATTTGTATGATTGATCTCGCTGGACCAATAACACATCGAAGAGTCTCAGAAATGACTGTTTTGAGATTACATTAAATTGCACTTAATTGCACTCTAAACAGCAATGGGTATAGAAAACAACATAATAAACGGGGAGATGCTGGTTGGGAACAAATAAATCTCCGAATAAATTAAGATGAATCTGTAACTTTGTTACAAACAGGACTGACACGTTATTGGCTTACAGTTGAGTCGTTTCCCACGTGAGCCGAGACTCTCAGAAAGATGGAGACCTACGAAGCAAAACAGCATTTTTTTCTCTGATTTTCAGGAAGCAAAAAAAAATATAACATCATTACCAAGTTCCCTTCATAACCAAATAGAAAAGAAAATACCAAAGAAGTCTATAAGCGACATAATCCACACAGGATAGCTATGAACAAGACAAACGGTTCATCGTTAAAATTCTGCTCACCGCCATAGGTGTAGGAGCCCCATTCACGCGGGGCCCTCCAACCTGTCAAGATCTCAACACCTTTGCAACTGATGACGATGGTGACGATGAAGGTTGCGGGTGGTAAACCTGCGTCAGCTGAGTGACGTGTGTCCTGTAGGCCCACTGCTGAAAACGGGCGCCCAGCTCAGGACATGTGATGAATTCTGCCCCCTATTAGTGCCTGCCTGCCTCTGTTACAGGCTACGGGATGCAGGCTTCACTAAGAAACGGAACGATTGCGTAACGCCTTTAACTCCTCCCACAGCCCCGTCGGCCCGGGGTGCCCCGAGCGGGACCCCGTCAGACAGGTCTATTTCCCTGTGCTCCCCCCCCAGTCACGGATGCTGAATGTGACATGTGGCTAGGAGGGGGCACGGTGGGTCGCAGATGCGTTCCCGCTGGGCGGGATCTGCCAGCGCTCGGCGGTGTGGCAGTGAGCATAGCGACTTACTGGCTTCATACACTACAGCACTCATGGTGCTCTGTCACACACAACACAGAGGACTGTTCCTGAAGGGGATTTGCACAGAGAGGGAACAGAGCAAAATGCACATTGTCACATCTCGAGAATGAGTGTAGATGGCCATTACACAGTTTAGGCATGCAAACAACAAAAGTGTCTCTCCTTCACCTTCAGCTTTCACACTCCTGCTATCCCTCCCTCCCTCCTTCCCTCCCTCCTTCCCCCCATGACCAATGGCACCTTTTTCATTCCCATGGCAACCAGAGGGAAACAAAGCACTTTCGTGCAGTGTTGCAAGTTGGTTTTTTTTGTTTTTTTTTTGTGCACATTCTTATAAGTCAATTCCAAAATAAAACAAGCAAAGAAAACCTCTGTTTTCTGCAAAATGGCCTCCTGTCAGTACACACTGAATGATCTCCTTTCCCCCCCCCCGTGACGGTCCATACACAGAGAGCCTTTCCTCCCGAAACTCGCAGGTTGCATCGCCTGGACGGCACAGATACGGGGCACTGAGGTGGGGATCAGTGGCACTTCCTGGTCCCAACGTTTAGCCTACTTCCTGTAGCAGTCGCTGGAAGCTGCTCAGAGAAGCAGGCCAGTGTGGCTAACAGCTACTGGTCGGCTCTGTCAGTGGTAGACCAGTAACACCTCCACCCATTGGGCGCCATAAAAATAGCTAAATACTGTACAATCTGGGAGTGCTGCTGTCACACTCAATCCGATGGTCCGATAGGTATATAAAAATATTCTAAGCAATACAATTCAACAGCTGAAAATAAGCAAAAAACAAACAAAAAAAAAAAATCATAATTCTCAGTCTGTACACACAGTTGCACAATATTTTATAAAGAGTATTTACAAGTATTTCCCTGTGGGTAAATTCACACTGATAAGAAAAACATAGCAGTTAGTAATATGTGTTGCCTTTTCTGCATAAAGCTAAGCTCGCATCTCCTGCACACCCTTGGCACACTGGTGTAACCTCGAATAAGCTCTGCCCCACCCATGGTGTTACTGTCTGCTGGTGTCAGAGTATTGACGGGCCAATTCTCAGCCCCCACCCCCCAGAGGCCCGCCCACCACTTCATCACACGAACAGGTGCTCGCTTTTCTGAACACACCACAACATGAGAGTATATGTGAAAGCTGGAGCTCACATGAAATACATATGTAGCTGACCATGTGTCCTGGATACTGAAATGGCAATGTTAATGGTTAGCAGTAAAAAAAATGCTAATGCTAATAGTTAGCATTTAAAAAACGCTAATGCTAATGGTTAGCAGTAAAAAAAAATGCTAATGCTAATAGTTAGCATTTAAAAAACGCTAATGCTAATGGTTAGCATTAAAAAAATGGTAAGATATTAGACGCATTTGGTTGCTCTGCGAAGCTCTCAGAGATCCTTGTTGATTCTGGGCAGCTGTGGAACTGGCAAGTCTCTCTAATTTGACAAAACGTAGGGGAAGCCAATCACTTCTGAAATGACCAGGAACACTTTCGTCTAAACAAACAGTGGAACCGGCACGCGTGAGTCCTGCACACACAAACGCAAAATGCTTTGAAATGTTTCAATTCTCTTTGTCCAGACAGCAGTTTCTCTGAGGGAAGACCATTTACTCCCTACAATTTAATCAGAGGCAGTGGCTTGGTGCTACCAAACGGCAAAAACATTTGATAAGCTCCTTCGGATATTTTATTCCCCCTGACAGTTATTTAAAAGCCGGATAAAGAAATGATAGAATTATACTTATAGAAACATATTTCTGTAAATTTTAGTTGCAACCATTCAGCTCCACATCCAACATCAGCGATCTGTACACCAGAATTAGCCGCGACGACTGATAATTAATAAAAATGCTGAATAGCAGTACCCCTGTAGAAAGTACCATCGATTGTTTATTTTCATTTTCGTTAACATTACCGTAAATTTTAATAGACTAAAATATTTAAAATTTATGAAGAGTAAAAACAGCAATGTGTGACAGGAAAATCTGTTTTTACCGTATAAACACTTTACAGTAATTACCTTCTCGGAGACTAATATCGAATGTAGGAGTAGGTGGGAATTCATACAAAAACCCGCTACGGATCCTTTCTGGGATGAAAGGGCTTTTCTGAGACTCTGCCGGATACGACGGCCTGTCCTTTACTCCTCCGCCTGGCCAGCTCTGTTCCTGCCCCATGATACCGCTACAAGCACACCGACGCGCTGGGCCACAGGCCCTGGCCACCGCTGACAGCATCCTTAGACAACAGCCAGTGGGATGAAGGGACCGCAGTGGTTCCCAGCATTTACCTGGGTTTGGAGAGCGAGACTACTGGCTTTATAATCGTTTTTTTTTTTTTTTTATATAAGCAAAGGTCAACCATTGGGAATGAGCACAAACAGCTGATTATAGACACCATCTCGTAGCAAAAATCAATAAGCTTTATACGCATCAGTCCGCATGAGTGCCGTGATATGTGTATGTAAACCTTTTCTATTTTATTCTTTACTTCTCTTTTTAAGCGGATCACCAGGGTTATTCTCAAAGACGCCTCACTTGTACAAACTGTTTGCTTCTTATCCGGCAGAGAGTCTGCGCAGTTCGATAGAGGCTGCACTCCGGACAGAAATGTGTGTATCGTGGGCCGCCTTGAGTCCAGAGCGGCCGGTTGTTCTCTGCGTCCAGTGCGTCGCGGCTACGGCCCAAGGCACACGGAGGACTCTCCGAGCCGTGAGCGGTCTCTTTGGCAACTGGTAACAGTCTGTTACCTCCTCCCGATCTCACTTTGCCTAAGGAACTGGATGTTGTTGGCGCTGTCGGCCAGTTCGGGGTACTGCTCCACGGACAGTATGTAGTAGCCGTCATAGCCCAGCACCTTCCCGCTGCTCAGCAGCTGCCTCTTCTCCCCCTCGGTCCACAACCGCGCCCCCTCCTCGCCGTCCCGCACGCGCCGCTGCTCCCGCGCCCACGCGGCTGCCAGTGCCCTCTGCCGGGCCTGCTCCAGCACGCGGGCCTTCTCCTCGTCCAGCGTGACGCCATAGCGGACGTGCAGCGCCAGGGCGCCGTATTGCAGCTCCACGTCCACGAACCTGCGAGTCCTGCCATTGACCACGGTGGTGGACTGTGACACAGTGACATTGACGCCATTCTCCAGCGCCTTGCGCCCGCTGGTCAGCCGCAGCGCCCCAAGGTCGCTCTCTGGCAAGGTGGTCTTGATGAAGTAGTGGGTATCCCGGCCCTCTACTGTGTAGTGCAGGTTCTCCAGGTAGAAGGCGTTGTTAAGCACTGCTGCCACTTTGATGCAGTCCTCGTTGGCGATGTTGAGCGCGTTGGTGGTCACCAGGCCCTGACTGATTGCCAGCATCACGCCTTTGCCGATTAGGGACTTGACCGTGGCGAACCACAACCAGGACTTTTCTCGGCTGGACCGTCGACGGCTCATCTGGATCTCCGGAAGCCTCTCAAAGGACAGGAAGGCCTTGGCCTGCCGGATCACTTCCTGCTGGACCCCTGAGATGGTCTGCGGAATGGAGCAGAGTAGCCATGTGAAAAACAGTAGAGACTGACCGAGGCATGCCAACTGAAGTGGGAGATGGTGATTAGTGCCCAGACGGGCTAAATAATGGCAACCCAAGTGTACTATCTAACATTGGCATCAGGATACAGAGAGAAGCAAAAAAAAATACACACATAAGACATATCTAGGCCAAAAGAACAGATTTAGTGCACAATGATCAGCAAAGAGTACTTTCATTTAAAAATGTGGTGGCCTTTCAGATCGAGAACGAGTGAGCTTTTCATCGACTTCATTTGATAGCAGCCGGATTATCATTATCAAACTGCGTTAATTTGCACTTCAAATACATGGAAAAGATCCAGTGTTGGAGAATAATTGGGCATTTTACTAGCCCAGTAAAGCCATGAAAAATCTAGTGTTTATTCTTAGAAAAACCTACAGGCTGAAATTTACCGAACACTAAGCGCTGGGGCGGTTCATTAGCATTTTATGGATTTCTTTTTTTATAAGAAGCCAAAAAAAAAACATGTATAAAATGAGATGTTAAGTTTGTGAGAGCTTACAGGCAGGTCATCCCAAAGCTGACTCTTCTTCAGTTCCAAGGAGGGCTGCATGAGGTCAAATTTGGGAATGGGGTAGCCGGGAATCACGTTGTGCAGGTGGAATCCAAAAGTCACCAGCCAGGTGTTGATATCTGCCAGGAGTGAGGAAAAGTAACTATTTATCACGTGTGACTAACAGTGAGAACCCATATGGCTCGAGTCAGTAGTGTTTCACACAAATGCTGACCTGGACTTTTTTATTTTAAACAATTAATTAGAAATAGAACATTACTGATGGAAGCTTTGTTGAAGTGAGGTAATGCGTCCAGCACCACTCTCTCACCTGTGACGTACTCCTTTACTTCATGCACCTTGCTCACTGGGTCATTGTTCCGGAACATGTAGAGATTAAAGGGTGTGGGGTCCCTGCCTACTCGTTTCCATGTCGAGATGTCAGGGGTAGTCCACCGACCCGTTAAGATGTCATAGTCCCGCTCTCCAAAGTGGAGCAGCTTGGTCAAGGGGTCGAACAGGCCCCCATGGAAGCCCACCACTAGCTGGAAGTCTGGGTTTGAGTCGAAGTAGACCTCGCCGTATGCCGTATACTGGACCTGCTTCAAGAGGAGTCCATTGCTACTGAAGACGGCCAGTGGGGTGCCGGTGTTGTCACAGGCAATGTAGAACTCCTCGCCGCTGCTGATCTCCATGGCAAAGAGGTGGCCCTGTAAGTCGTAGTACAGCGAGGTGATCTCCGAGCTGGAGTGGTTATACACGTGGGTGATCCTGGTCGGGTAGTTTAGGTCAGCGTAGAAGAACTGTAGATGCTGGCCTAGACTGGTCCGGGTGGCCACACGCCTGCCTAGCCCGTCATAGCGGTACTGGATGGTCCAGCCGTTGCCCTTGCTGTAGACCCGGACCAGAAGACCCTTGGAGTTGTACTCGAAGATCTCAGTGCCTCGCTGCCGCAGGAAACCGTCCTCATCCATGCGGTACTGAATGTCCCCAAGCCGCGTGATCCGATCGCGAAGGTCATAGCGGAGTGGGAGCAGACGAGCGTAGTTACTCGGGTTTAGCAAGTGAAGGTTTCCGTTGAGGTCATAGTTGTACCTCCACACTATCTTCTCGTTGAGGTACACGGTCTGGAGCTGTCCATCCACGTCATACTCATAGCCATACTTGGTCGTGTTGGCAAAGGGCCCAATTTTAACCTCTCTCTTGGTTACTCGGCCCATATTGTCATACTGTATGGTTATCCAGTACATCAGAGAACGGAATATTTCATACTGAATCTCCTTGATCCGGCCATGGGCATCAAAGTGCTTGGTGTAGGTCATGACTGCAGTGGAGATGATCTGGTTGATATCGTAGTAGATGACACCAAACTTGCCAAACTGTTCGACCTTTCCGGAAATGTCATCGAACTGGTAGAGGTCGATAGGCAGCGGCGTTTCATTGATGACGCCTTGCATGCTGGTGACGCGGAAGCTGTTGTCGTACGTGTAGTCGAAGCGGGCATTCACCATGCCGTCCTCGCTGAAGCGGAAGATCTGCCGGTCGACCAGGGGCCCGATCTGCCGGTAGCGGATGGTACAGATGAATCCCTCGCTCTGCAGGTTCACTGTCTTCAGGACACCTGCTGTCTCGTCGTAAGTAAAGCTAACGCGGGTGCTGTCGTACAGAATCTCCGAAAGCTTGTTCTGTCTCCGGTACTTGTATAGGACCCTACGGCCCGTGCCCAGGTGGGCCACCTGTAGCAGCTGGCCATCCTCACTGTAGTCCACCACCACGGATGCATTGCTCTCCGGGGGACTGTAGATGTTCCGGTAATAACCGATGGAGCGGATGGTCTGCATGGTGTGCCGGGCTACGCTGGGCATGGTGATGGCTGACAGGTGGTCCTGCAGGTCGTAGTCAAATATGTACTGACGCTGACTGTGAAGCAGCAGGACCATGGACTGGAGGGAGAGAAGGATGGTAGAGATTATGGCAGGAAAGAAGAATCTGACACCGGAACAGCCACCGATACTCAACGTTGGCAACAAAATCCTTTTTTTAACTCAATTATCCTCAACCTGCACATGGCGTGTTTAATATGCTCGGATGGATAATTCTAAGGCACTCTGCAATTATTAACTCGGACCTCATGGCGTGCCACTACTTATGGCGTAACGCGGGCGGAAATCACAGCCACTTAGCAGAACAGCGGGTTCCCATATTCTCAAAGATGAACGGGATATTATTATAAAATCAAAAGGCAAACGGTTTATTATTACAGAATGTCCCCCCCGTTTAAAAAAAAAAGAAAGAAAGAATGGAGCTGAAACGCAGGAAGGTCAGGGAGTTATCTTTATCGCAGCACGGAGACTCGTATTCTGACGGAGAAGCGGAATAAAACACCGGGAAATAGGCCTGAAGAGAACAGGGGCCGGTGGCCTGCAGCAAGGAAACCCATCCTCGCTGTGGCCTATCTAAACGGGGCTCCGTGCAAAGCTGTACAACATGGTTTGGGCTTTCATTCCCTGTTTGTTATTTTAGAAGTGAGGACTTTTATTGGCCTCTCTAAGTGGGTGCCTGCAACACCGGGGAGTACCGTTCACCTTGTCAGGCCGACTGCGATGGATTTCACCCACCATCCCCAGACGCCCGTGTTGCAGATGTTGCCTCGTCAATATCCCTCTTCCTGGTCACGCTACCCGCATCGGTGGCAGCCGATGAGAAGAGGGGGAAATCTATGTATATTTAATACTTGTGTGGAGACATGCGTGCACACACAGGCACGCTATTGCTCACGTCGGGCGAGATACTGCCTAGATCCTCTGTGGCACCTTCGGGTGAGCAGGAGGAAGGCTTGGAATGTCAGACGTCTAACACGTCCTGTGCCGGATTTGAGGGAGCCCCACTGGGAATGGTGGTCGGTCATTTTCCCCCCGCTGGATGCTGGGAACAGGCCTCAGCTCTGACCCTCATAACACCACCACCCCCGGATTACGTTCCGCTTCCCTGCCCAGGCTGGGCTGATGGCTGGCCGATAATTCTGCTTTCATAATCCCTCAGATTCCTGTCAGTCAGCTTGACGGTAAACCCAACAAAAGCCATGAGTTATTCTTCCGTGGACCCTCGAGGCTGACAGACTGCCTTGACAAGAACAGCCAAATGAAGCCGCTGCTGTTTGCTATTGACTCTCGCAGTGTGTACAGTGCTTTCAGGGCAGCTCTGTGACAATAAAGCCATTTCTGTCCTTTTCATTATGTGGATTTTCACCCTCTTCAACAAAAGCTCCTTCCTTTGATCAAGGCAGGAAACAATCCCAGCCTTTGTGAGCTTTAAATTTTGGTTTCTACACAATCTCATAGCCATAAAACATCTCCGATGTGCTTTCTAATGATGTTCTCCTGTCCTGCATTGTTTTCTTGGGCATCTTTTTCTTCCTAAGTGTTCCATTTCACTTAAGTATTTCATTTTGTCCTTAAAAAAAAGAGACCAATTTTCAGCCCCCGCATGCTGCAGCGCTGGTATACTCACAGATCATGGAAGCGTGAATAAATTTTCCTTTAAGCCACGCTGTTCAATTATGTGATACCTTTGCTGCTGTGTGTGTTTATGTAACACATCTGCTTCGTAAAATGTTTAAAAAATAAGTTTCAGATTTAAACGTAATCAGATAAACAGATCTATACAGCTAGTAAACAGCTACAGTGAATTTAATTGCAGTCATATGACATAGATTAAGGGGTCAAGGGCTGCCAAACACGTTCCGCTGCTGAACACGTCCTAAGTGTTCCTCGCTTACGATGCAGGAGATAACATCTCACCTTCTCCAGGTAGGTGTAGCTCCAGGTCTTGCCGTCAGCGAAGGTGCGGGACACAATGCGGCCCTGGCCGTCGTACTCCACCCTCTCGGTGGTGGGACCCCGTTGGACGCTGGTGACCTGGCCCATGGACGAATAGTTGAGGTTCACCGACATCAGCTTGCTACTGGGCACCCAGAGAGTCGGGTGGCCAGAGGAGTCATAGACAATCTTCAGAAGAAACTTGCGGTGATCGTCGTATATCTTCTCTGTCCGCATCGCCCGGTCGTAGTCGACAGACAGGAGGTTCCTGCCGTTCACCTAATTTTTCAGATGGGGGGCAATGGGGAGTAAAAGTGAGAGAGATCCAGCTGAAGCCTTTGATTTGGTATCGATGACAGTCAGACATTTTGTGTGAAGCCTTTGATTTGGTATCGATGACAGTCAGACATTTTGTGTTGCCCTGAAGCCCCACCAACCATCCAAGGATGCCTTCCCAGCACCCAATACAAGGCCCCCAGAGAAGCTCGAGAAGAATAAAACAAACAAAGGGGCACGAGAGCGGCTCGACGTGAGCCTCCCTTCAGCGGCAGCTATTCATTTGGAGATGACAGGCTTTAGAGGAGCGGATCCTTTCCTGACCTCAGCCCAATTTATTTCCCATAAATCAGAAGCGATGTCACTCTGCAGATGCAGAGGGAGTTACGCCACCGGCCGGCTTCGCAGCCACCGCGGAAAAAGCACCACAAGGCAGCGGTAATGGCCTCATGTTTCTTTAAAGGAGCTGCCGGCCTCTAAGACACTTCAGCATAATGACTCGGATGAAGCGGCTGATTCAGATTCATCTTCTCCCAGGTGAGAGTGAGTGCTTTTTAAATTCTGAGCAATCATCGCGGCCTAATATTAGGCATGCTAAATGCAAATTCATTACAATCCATCCGGCACTGGGGGCAGGCTGCGGGGCTGAGCACCTGCGGGGGGGTGGGGGAGATGGGGTCGTATTTAGCATAAACACGGCAAATTGGAAACAAACCCAGCCCGTGCCCCTTGGCGATGCTGCACCGGTCGGCGTCAGGGTCCTTGACGCGGTTCTCCAATTTATGGGAGACGCCGACGGCGACGCAGAGTGCGGCAGCGCGACTGAGGAACAGAGCGCTAACAACACGCCGCTGCTAGGCTGGGCTCAGCCGGGGTTCAAGCACATCGGAAAACGCTACCGTTACAGCCGCGCCTACATCCCGGGGTCACACATCCATATTTTCGGTCTAATTGGGGGGCCTTAATTGCCGTTAGCTGTCAGAGAGTGGCCTGCCTTTCCCTGCGTACGGAATAACAATCGTCTGGGCGATGTGGCTCCCGCTTGTTTGTGTCTGACAGTTTAATGACCGTCCATAATGAACTCTTTCTATCAACCTGCGGACCAACTAAGGCGGCGCTATAAGCGGCTCGGCGCCCTGGTGGGCTGGAACTGCGGCTCACCCTCAGCTTACGGCCGAAGACTGTCACCCGGCCCCGAGTCTGCTCCTTTCGGAACCGCCACTCCACCAGGTTCTGCCCGCTTTCCCCGGGCAGCGACATGTTGCGGCGGGCCACCGTGGGATTGGCCGTGCCGGCCAGGATGTGCGGCTCCGTCTGGTAGTGCGTGTCCATCCCGTTGGCGTAGATCACCCTCAGCGAGTTGTCATAACCTACCTGGTAGCTGTTCCTAAGCTGGTCTGCGGGGGGGAGGCACACACAGGAGAGGAGGAGTTAACAGCAGGTACGCATTCACTCCTATTTTACCACTGAGGTTTTCTTTGTGCGAAACAGATGAGGAGAGATTTCCTGGCAGCCTTGCTAAAGGGCAAGGTGGAAGCGCAGAGAGCTCTCGGGTACAGAGCCAAGGTCGGCGTCTTTCTCATGCTCATGACAGGAGCCGCAAAACATGCACGGAGTAACAAAAGCTTACAGAGCTTTTTCTTCCCGTCGTCAAACCCGCCTTTGATGGGCGCCTCGCCTGGCAGCCCTGAATTCGCAGCGGCGATGTCAACACCTGAGGTGGCTTACAGCTAATCGGTGTTCCTCCCTCGCCTTCCCCAGTCCCCAGCCACCCGCCTGATGGCTCCTCGCTCTGCTTTTGTCGCCCGTTATGAACTGCCAGCCCGTCCAATTGTTTGGGGGGGGGGGGGCACGTGTAATTACCACCAAATTTCTGCCGCCCGGTTCTCGAAGACCGGAAGACGCATCCTATTGTCTGAGGCCATGTCGTGGAGCAAGGAATGAAATTGAGTTCACTGGCTGGGTTGGGGTGGGGGTGGGCGTGGGGGGGGAGTAGGTCAAAGTCACTGCTGCCGCCTTTATTGAAACAGAAATGACTTTGACTTTGCTGAATGACGTGGGCATCAGTGAGGGAGGAACTGGGCACCCGAAATGTGCTCTGAGTGGACCTGCACCGGAGAGAATTTTGCTGCTGGCTGGAGTATGAATGGCTGGGAGCTGTTTTTCTAGCCCCCTGTACACGCAATTTCGGGCATTTCCGCTTGACTGAACAAGCAACCGGCCCCACCTTGAACCAGAGTATAGAAGGACTCGATGGAGGAAAGATTAGTTGTGATGCTGACGTCGTCGTCCCTGCCGGATGTTTCGATGTCCACCGTGACTGCCTTCTTCATCTCACTGTGGAGGCTGGTGACCACGCCGGTGGGGAAGGTGACGTTGGTTAGTCGGCCTTCGCCATCATAGCTGGGGGGCAGAAGTCACCGTTCACAGATAACAGAGCGACCAAAGGCCACAGCAGCCCAGGGACAGACAACCGAAAGATGAAGGTGATAAAGTGGGAAAAAATCGCAGAAAAGCTATATCTCAGTGGTGGTTGATACCAGCTCAGTTTTGGAGATAAGAAACACTGAACAGAAATGGGCCCTGGATCTGACTCCATCTCATCAACTGCTGCTCTCACTCCTCTACTCACAGGACGGTCTTAGTGCTTTTGACACAGGGACGCTTCTTTGCGGCAAGCGCTCTGCCGTGGAACACGAGCCGCTTCACGCATGCAATACGACTTTATTTAACATCTCAGTACATGACAGAAAATATGACGTTTCGGGATTTAGCCTCGTAATCTTTCTCACAGCCATAGGTTTACAATGGCCGCTTTCAAGATTCAAGATTTCAATGATATGAAATGCAGAGACATAAAGCTGATGTTTATATGTAGGCCTGTATAAGTTGGTCAGGGTGCCTCCACTGAGCACTGTGGGGTCACGTTCCACCCCTGAGCCCCTTTCAGCAGCTCGCCTGCCCACCCCCCAGTGTTGTCCCTGGAGATTCATGACAGCTCCTCTCTCTATCTGCTCTCTCCTCCCAATCCCTGCCAGGGAGGGCAGCAAGACAGCCAGGGGGTCTCACTAACAGTCTCTCCTGCCTGGAGCATCACCACACCGGGCCCCTTACCTCCAGCAGCACTGTGAGGCAGCCTAACCTGGAGTGGAGCCCAGTCAGACCCCCTTTCTGGATGAGTTCCCCTATTGTTTCGAAAATTGCCACTACATGTGCGAAACCAGCCATTCCAAGATGAACAAAAGAAAGCCCCCCCCTCCCCGAACTCACTCGTAGAAGGTGGTCCAGCCGATCTCAATGCTCTTGGTGGCCAGTAGGCCGCTGTTGCCGTGGTAGGTGAACAGCACCAGCTCTTGTCCCTGGGCGGTGAGGGTCTTTAGCCCGCCGTTTGTCCCGATGGTGAGCCATATCACCTGGTTGTCCGGGGAGACGATGCGCACGGGCATGCGGTTGGGGTCCCGGCGGATGCGCAGAGTGTTGCCGCTGCTGTCCGTCACCGCCGTGATGTCGTTCTCGTTGCTGTAGCTGAAGTTGTATTTATAGTCGCCGGTGACCAGGCTGGTGGTGTACTGATGGGTGCCGTTGACATCGAAGATGTAGAGCTCCTGGGAGGCGGGAGAGGCCACCTCGTAGAAGTTCATGGAGTTGAGCTGCGGCCGGTTCCTGTAGATGGCGCGGATGCGGATGTTGCCCAGGTCGGCCACATAGAGCGTGCCATCCGGGGACACCACCAGCGAGGACGGCGAGTTGAGCTTGGCGTCCTTGGCGAAGCCGTCTCCGCTCTGGTAGCAGTCACAGTTGGCGTCGTTCTTGCAGTCGCACTCGGATGGGGCGCCCGCCAGGTGCGAGATCTCGCCATCAGTAGACACCTGGCGGATGCGGTTGATCTTCTTCTCGTCCGTCTCAGCGATGTAGAGCACACCACTGTACGAGATGGCGATGGCGCAGGCGGACTCCAGCGTGGTCTGCACGGCCCGCTTGCCCATGGAGTACTCCACACCGGGCACCTGGCAGTGCATGGGCCGGCCGGCCACGATGTGCACCTGCCGGTTCTCCGTGATCTGCAGCACCACGTTGTTGTCCAGCACATAGATGGAGTTATCCATGGGGTTGATGGCCAGGTCCGTGGGCCACTCCAAACGCACCTGCGGCACAAGCACGGTGAGCACTCGCCGTCGGAAGCCCCCTTATCCCCCCCCCCACCCCGCATGGCTGCCTGACACTGATGAAGAGGGATGCTTCCCCACGATGGTGGAATACGCTTCACCCTGATTCGATTTGCCTGCCTTCATGCCATTCATTTCCTGACCGGGTCCTCGTCTCTGGCTCTACATTAAAACCACAACCAAAATAAATGTGAAAGCAGCCATAAGAATCCTGCGGTGCTTTGGACTAACGGAGACCTCCTTTATTTTGTCTGCAACATCCGTTACATCGTTGCCTTCACAAATCAGCCTCGTAAATCTTATCTCTGTGCAGTGGGGGCTAATTACCTCCCCAGTGATTAGGGACAGTGGCTTGTCTTAACCAATGGCCCAAAGGTTCTAAAAGGGTCACCGTTTGTGAGGCGATGCACTAACTCCCAATAAAGAAGGAAAGCACGACTAATCGGCAAAGTCAGCATGTGATTTTGAATCTGCTTCACGCAAACACAGTATGTTGTAATGTTAAAATGCCAGGGAGCTCGGTTGCAGGTCTGCTGCCTCACAGCCTGTGAAAGGGGCCCTTTTTGGGGCTCCTGCTGTGTCACGTCCCTCAAAGTGGTGGCAGACAACCTGAGCAGAGGTCACTGTGCCTTATGAAGCGTCTAGCTCCGCAAAGGGGGCGCGTGTGTCTGTGTGCGTGTGCAGCGTCCTTATGACGGTGTGAGGTGACATGGCATCGCAGCAGAGAGGCGGCTGGGCGGGGAGGATGCCATGCATCATTGCTTAAACCCCGGTAAGAGAGCGCACTATGGCCTGACTGTAAACGTGCTGCAGGACGGCGGCTGAGGGGCTGAGCGAGGCCTGCGGCGGCTGGCTGCCTTCTGCAAGGCATAAGCACGCTACATTTAAGGCACAGGACACCATTTTTTACAGTCGATTTGCGTTGATTGTTTTCCTTCGCTTATGGCCCGGTGTTACACAGAGCCGTATTTGTGCCGGAGCGGGGTGAGGTCAGAGACGTGCGGTTCATCTGTCATCTTGAGTGATTAATGGGTCACATCACTATGCACCGGCGGTGCCTGACAGGGTTTGTCGCTACAAAGAAGCTGCCACCAGGGGGAGCTGTAACCCTTTCAGGTACTGCTGTCTTAAACTGACGCTGTGGATACAAAAAAAAAAATACCCAAAAAACAGACAAAGGACTACGAGTCCCGAGGCTCACCTGACGGATGTGCATGCTGGTGTCACAGGTCAAAGGTCGGGCAGAGGTGAGGTCATTGGATCCCAGCAGTGTGGAGATGATGCCATTTTGGTCCACCCTTCTGATCATCGTCCCGTCGACAAAGTATATAATTCCATTTTTGTCCACGGCGATACCTGGGGGTGGGGGTTGGGACAGTCAGGGACCGGGTTTGAATCCACACCGGGCTGATTCTAAGAAGAAATGCTTTCAGAATCGACATCCGGCTCCCTAGTATTGAAGGGTCCCGCGGGTCGGCATGCGCAATAAGCTGCGATCGCTTTCAGACCATCTCCTAACCCGAGGTGTTAAAGAAGCGTGATAAGGTTTACACTTAAAAGGATCCTATTCTAGAAGTAATTAAAGACCAGGGGGACCCTTCCACACACTCAGGCAGCTTTCGCTGTTTTACATATGACAGAGAGGCGAGCGGCAGGTTTCCATGGATACAGGCCCAGGTAAAATGCCAAACCATGGCTGACTTTGGGGCCGAACGCTTGCGAGAGCCAGGGAGAGGGCTGCTGGCTGGCGCTCTGGGAAGGGCGACCCACAGCCCGCGGTGACGGGCCTGTTTACGCGGCGCTGGGCTCGACGCCCCGCAGAGACACTCCGCCTCCCTCAGGCTCAGGTTAAACTGGAAACAGGCAGATTGGCAGGGCGGCCCCCTGACCCGCCGGAGGCTGCAGAGGGGCTCGCGTGAGTTACGGTCTCCGCTGAAGCGCGTGCGTCTGGCTAATGGGCGGCTGGACCGGCGCAGAGGGATAATGATGAATTCTAGAGGGCTGGCTTTTCGACAGTTTCTGGAAAAACGGACGGATAAAAAGTGTCATTCTCGAGTCCACAGTCCACTGGCCATCTGGGGGGGGGGGGGAATCTCAGCCATCTGGTACTGACATGTAGACCGCTCTCTCTCTCTCCCTCACAGACCTTCTCTCTCTGCTCGCCACAGTGACTCTCTCCATGTCGATCCAACTCCCAGAAAGTGCTGTTTCAGAGAGCAGGAAGTGGCCTCTTTTTTTAAGGGAATCGGAAGTTCCCTGGGCCCAAATGGACACGGGGCCAGCGCTGCCCGCCCATTCACCCTGTTCCCGAACCTCCCCCCAAATCCCTCCCCCTGGGCTCAGCGAGGTGTATCACAGACGTGCCACAGGGTCTGACCGGGCCTGTGTCGACTGTTTCTGAGGTGGTCTTCTGGTTTTCCGCTGTTCCAGATGCCGATTCTGTAGTTCCAGGATATTAGATCCAACTGCTCAAACTCTGCATGACGTCCGATGCACACGGAAACAGCTACCCTCTGCTGAGCACATTAATTATGGGATGTTGCCTTAGACTCCAAAGGTCAAACCCCACATTACGCGGTCAGAGGTGACTGAAGGGAACAATGTTTGCCAGACACTAAATCTTGGGATGCTACTGAGTTCGACGCAAGGCGGGTAGGAGGCAGGGGGTGTGACCCCCCTGATATTTCACTTGGCTTCATTCATCCCCCCGATAAACACACCTTCATATGTAAATTATTAAATTAGTCCCTCCAATATCAAACTGTCATTTGTTCGATGCTTTTAAACATTCTGAAATGGCTTCGTTTGTCTTCTGGGGCGGGGGGTAAGCAGAGGCATCTCACATATATATTGTGTCTGTACATACTTTATTATCCTATTCAATTTTATGCCTCAGAATCTATTTAATTGTAAATATACTGTGCATCTGGTCGGGTGTTTCAAACTAAGTCTCATTGTACTTACAATGACAATAAAGCATCTGTCTGTCTGTCTATCTATCTATTCTATCTATTGAGGTGACGCTGTGGTGTGGTGTGTGAAATTACAGGCACTGAACGGACAGCCCCGGGGTCCTACCTTTGGGCCCCATGAGCAGGGCTTCGGTGGCCTTGCCGCCGTCGCCGCAGCGCGCCTCGTCGAAGGGTAGGCAGTGCTCGCCCGTGCCCGCCACCACCTCGCTGTTCTGCAGAAGGTCCTTCACGCCCATCAGTAGCTTGGGCCGGTATATCCGCCGCGAGTTGGTGTCAGAGACGTACAGCTGGCCCGTCACGGGGTCTGTGGCCAGGTAGTACCTGTGGGCAGGGTTGTTGCTGGGGGATGGAGGGGGGGGGACTGTCAGTGTCATCCCAGAGAGAAACAATAACTCCTGACTAGCTCACACCTCCCCGCACTGCCTGTCCCAAAACGACGTGTGACAAACAAACAAAAAAAAAAGGAAAAGAAGGAAAAAAAAAAATGATGAAGACCACAGAGTAATGATGAGCGACACCACGCTCAGCAGGCGATGGGAGTCCCTCATCGGCATGGTGAAAGAAGCCAAGATAAGAGACGAAAGGCTGCAGTATGACAGGGCATTAAAGAGGTCCTCCGACGTGCCACACGCTGGCCACCAGCACCACCTTTGGTGGGACTGCGCCGCGATCGGCACGGCTGAGTGATAACAACGCCAGCGGACCGTCGTCCTGGGTCCGTCTGCGTCGGTTATGGCTGTATGACGTGCCGAGGGCCGGGCTCGGGCAGGTGGGCGCCCGCGGTTTTTTATTCTTACGGGGTGTAAAAAGGAGCCACAAATAACAGCCACACCAGCGAGGATCCCTTACCTATTATGACGGCTCATTAACTCCTTATTTATTATTGTTATCTTAGCAGAAAAAGCAGATGGCGAGAATGGGGAGCGTGAAAAGAGAATAAAATAAGGTGAGTAGAACGCGACGTGCGTACAGACGGGGCTATAAGCGGCTGTCACGAAACGGCCACCCAGCCCAGGGATAAACAGTGATCATTAGGGAAGCAGGGGGATGGGGGTCGACGTGGCTGGACGGTGAGGGGCCCCTCGGCGGGCGGATCAGGCCGTAGTGGCGCCCAGTAGCACACGCGCAGATGGAGCAGGGTGACAGCAACGCCGCGGCGGTCGCATGCGTCCCAGTGACGCCGCATTAGGCATTCAGCGGCCATGCAGCTCCCGTGCGAAAGCTTGCTCCGCTCTGTTGATAATTCATTACAATTAATATCGCATGAGGAATTATCTCCACAGCCAACGCCTTAGGAAAATGAGCCCAAGAAGCTTTCTAAAAATACATTCCTCCCTGACACCTACACTCACACCGCCAAGTGATTGGTTAATTTTTCTTAATCCGTGGGGGGGGGGTGGGGTGCCGTGGGGTGCTGTGGGGGCAGGCAGGCCTGCAGTGAGACGGACATTCCCCGGTGACTCAGTGCAGGCCTCAGCAACACTCACAAAAAGAAAGACACCCTCCCTCCCCCCATTAAAACACCCCCTTTCCAAAAAAAGCCAATCAGTTGGGCAGGGCTGCTGCACATCAGGCTGCCGTAGCGAGGGGGGGGGGTGAGGGGGCACGCACTGAAGACCTTTGATTAGATCGCTCCCCTGTCGCGTAACCAACATGTCCACTTCACCCTGACAGCGGCTTCCCGCGGCCAATTAAACCGAAAACACTGTGCTGAAATAACAGCACTGTTACCACCACTAATGAAAATAATGATATAGATTGTAAAAATTATGAAATAATAATCCATCATAATTACTAGTTAAATCGAAAATGGAACGTGATGGGAAAACTATTTTCACAAAATGTCACCCAGGATTGCAGTGCGTTTTTTTTTTTTTTTTAAACAGAATATCTGTAGAATTTTGCTAAAAAATACAATCTGTTAAATTACTGTTGGATTGTAATGCATTACCAATTACATCAATTTATTCTGCGACCCTAAGGGAATCTGTCCATTTTGACAGATTGACCAAACTAATTGTAAAAATGATGACTGATTTACTGTCAGGCCAGATTCTATGTGAACGTGGGCCCTACAGTAATCAATTCTGGAAAAGTAATGGATGCTATTGAATTTCGCTGAACGCTGAGGTTACCTGCTAGATGAATGGGACATTTTTGTGAGGGGAAACCACAGTAAATACTGACCCCACTTAACAGACACTGAAGGCACAGATACGCACATGTGGTTCTTACCTGTGCCTGAAATCTTTATTTCTTGCCGGAGAAGAAGTGGAGAGAGGGAGAGGCAGATGGAGAGAAGACACACTTTAGTGTAAAGTTTAAAGATTCGTGTGGACAAAACGATGAAGAAGGCTGTTAGCAAAGATGTTCCCTTTAGTCCCAGAGCAGCTGAGAATTATTTCAGCAATAATTCTTTGCTGGAGAGAACGGCATGAATTTTACACCCGGGAGATGACTGCCATGTTAGATCACAGCTTCCGCTAAGGTTAACAGGCTCATAATAGCTTATTGATTATGTCAGAGACAATAAAAATACACTTCTAAATCACTTTTTTAACATGCGTGCAGAATGCCGGCCGTCTGAGTGCAGGAATGGCCGCCTAATCTCTATACGATGAGCACATCAGAAGGGAACGGTTTTGCTGTCCAGGTCACTGTGTTTCCTAAATAACATTTAGCAGACGAGCGGATAACCATCCCTGCGTCGCTTCCTGGTAAATACAGTGTAAAGCAGGGATGACCAACCTCATCCGCAAAGGGCCGGCATGAATGCAGGGTTTTTGGGATAATCTTTAGCTCAGCTGTACAAACCCAGGTGTGAGGACTCTTCAGCCAGTCAGTCCTGTAATTAGTGATCTAATTAGGGAGTTTGCAGCAAAAACCCACACACGCAGCGGCCCATTTCCGGATAAGATTGCCCACCCCTAGTGTAATGGCTAAATGACACAGCGCCCTTATATTCCAGCCCGACTAAATTACACGTGTATCAACAGTCAGTTGGTAAATAGGTGGTAGAGTAAAGCACTGTTTAGTTTATCATCTATTTCTTCAGCTGTCTACTCTGACCTGTGCCTCACCAGAGTTGATTTAATAGGCCATTTAAAAATCATTCTGGATCAGATGGACTGTATGCATGTAGTCCGGGAAAGATATTTAGGTCTGGATATGCACACTAGCATATCTATATAATAATAATAATAATAATAATAATAATAATAATAATAATACACTCTGTTGTTATAAATATATATATATTAATATTGACCCAGCATAAATATACCAGGTGGCTCTATAATTTAAACAGCATACATATTATTTGAATTAAACTCCAAGAAAGATGCACATTGTAATGAAATCACATTTAATAAGCTGGCTGTGTGAAAACCCAGTTAGGTACGTAACAAATGTATTTTTAATCCCCGTCTTTGACGGGACGGCCATTCCCTGCCGCAGTCCCCGTGCCGTCGGCCCAGATGTGCGGCCCCCTGCACCCCGCCGCCGCATTGAAGTGGACCGACTCTACTCTGGCTGGCCGGGCGGGGCCCACAGGGATAGCTGGCAAACAGGGCCGGCGGCCTTTTGATGCGGCCAAGACGCGACACTGGGCCATCCGCCGGACACAGCCCGTCGGGAAATCAGAGGCGGGACACGCCACGTGGCATATCCGGCAGAACAAACCAAATTCATCATAGGGGGAGGCCAGGCTGAGCCGGGGGTGGTGGCCCGCTACCATGGGACCTACCTCAGTTCCATGACGCTGGTGACGTTCCCGGAGGGGAAGATGCGGCGGATGTAGTTGAAGTCACCCACGAAGAGGCTGCCGTCGCCGCCGGAGGCCAGGGCCACGGGTGCCAGCAGCTTGTTGCCGTCTGCTTGGCCGTTGCAGCTGGGGCATGAGATGCTGCGGCGGCGGCCGTTGCCCATGATGGTGCTGATCACGGCGGGCTGCTGGGAAATGAACTGGTTCTCGCCGTCGCCCTTGTAGAGGATGCCTGCAGGGTGGCAAACGACCGATTTCAGCTGCATTGCTGTGGCGGGAAGGCCCTCAGGCTGCACCCGCACCATTCAAATTCCCAGCGTGAGACAGAGGCAGACTGGGAAAAAAAATCTATTTCCGAAAGCTGAGGAAAACTTAATTTTGACACCAGTAGAAGTACAAGCTCATCTCAGAGTAATTTCACTTTGATATCGCAGCCTTAGCCACATTCTGAGTGCGCAGGAACGTGACCGAAATGCTGCAAGACTGAATCAATTTAAACACCATAGTTCTTTTTTCAATCAGGGGTATTAATAATGCTAATTTATTCGTTTTTCCTTTTAAAGAGTTTATCTTGAAAAGCAAAGTCATTCGTTAAAATCGATAAGCCCTTTTACAATGGGTAATTGTTTTCATATTTACACTGCTGAGTGAATCCTTTAAAAACTAGCAGAACATAAATTTCACTGCAGGATTTACTTGTAATCTGAATATCAGGGTATTAAAAAAAAAAGAAGTTGTTTTATGTCCTGGATTTTAACAATGTAAAAAACAATAGAAGACATAGCAATTCTAATAAGTTCGTCCATGGTAGCACTAGTCGCAGTCATATTTAAATGATGTTTAATTTTTAAATATGCTTACATGAAGCTTTACGTGAAAGCTAATGCAGGAAACGCTGAGCATTACTAAAGTGTGAAGACAAAGCGAGCGCCGCTGTGTTTCCGAGTCGGCTGTGGCTGCGGAGACCGCCGCCTCACTGCGATCACAGCCAGCGTCACCTTCCAGGGTGAATGAGGCACACCGGGGCGTTTCCGCTCCCAGGAGGTCATGCGCTCTTATCCTCAAGACCACGGAAACAATCATGTACTGTTACAATGTAACATCAAGCCGCTCGAGCGTGTTAAGATTCTTTACGTCTCCAGTCCGCAGGAGTCGCTTCGAATAACTTGCACAGCAGAATAATAATCTAATGTTTTTACTTATTACATTCATAGAATGGGATTCCCGCAGTGATCTACAGACCTTATTTGTCCAAAGTGACCCACTAATAGGTTCAAAAAGCCGGATGATTCACGGGCTAAATAAACGAAAGAAACCTTTTCGGTGGGTCCCGAGCTCGCAACCTTAGGGCCGCGACTCCGCTCTGCGAATTAATAGGCCGGAGTTTCAGCGACAATCATGTGTCACGGAGTCCCAAATCAAATTAACTCGCATCCCCCGCATAATCCGAGCCGCGACCTCCTCGCTTTCGCGGGGGCCGCCGGCTGCCGCGAGCCACGGGTTTTCGGGGGGACGGCGAGCGCGAGTGAGGGAGACACGCGCCCTGAACACAGCCCGCTCGAGGACACGGTGGCAGGACTTCACTACATCATAAATAACAGTAATTAAAAGGGTGTACTTTCCCGCAAATCCTTAACACGCATTTTTATAGCAAATTCCTGGCGTCGGGCTGTTTATGGCTCTGGTTTTTCTTATCTCCCGAAGCACACAGAACAATCCAGAAATGGCGAGAAAAAAAGTGGCGCGCGAGTGAACAATGGGAGCGATAAGGCGACTGATGCCTGTTCTTACTCAGGTGTCGATAAGCTGCGTTCACCGCGATAGAAAAAGCCCACAGGCGCCAATATGCGGTGCCTTTTAGTAATTCAGAACAAAAACAGCATAATGTTAAAATTGCATTTGTAATTATATCTAGGCTCAAGTGTAATTATCAATTACAGTAAAATCGCTGTCTTATTATCCAGATAATTCAGATCTGTTGGTAAGTGTGGTGGATACTATTTTTTGTAATTTCTTTATAATGATCTAGACATGATTTCGCATGTGTGAGCTTTTCTTTAAAAATAATAATTTCACATTTACATCACATTAATTCTGTTTTTATCCCTTTGAGTTGGAGGCAATACCGCATAATATTAATATACAATATGGGACCGCGTGTGTGTACACACGTATTCTTTCTATATTTATTTATGTATTCCGGTAGATTCCACTAAGAAATCGAACGCAGGAACAGAGAAAAAAACAGCATCCGAACGTGTCTCACTTTTCCCCCACAGAGGGAAACTGTGAATAAAAATGAAAGCTTAAATTTCAGCTGCGCAGCTCTAAGATATAAAAAATCTATTCTCCCAATAAACATTCATTTTAAGCAAAACTAAGAAACGAATCACTGACAACTAAACATTTTTGAATGTTAAATATTTAATAAGAATAATAATTAAAATATTTTTTGTCACAATAAAAACATATATGTTTCTACCCATTTAAACTACAGCTAAAAGCCAAAAATAATTTTAATAATTAAGCTTAAATGAAACATTAAAAATATATTATAGTATTAGAAATATAAACCAGAAAATACAAACTGTAAACAGGAGAAACTATTTACAGCATAAACTGCATATTTTCAACTTTTTTTCCAAAATAATTTTCCACATCAGTCCACTGGTTTGCACAGAAATCAGAGCCCCTGTACAATCAGATTATTTCCCACTGGTGTGGAAATAAAAATTTTTATTTTCTCTTTTGTGCAGAAACGCCAGGGACAGAATATTTCACAAATGACAGCTCTCACAACAGCCGTCACCCAAAACCCCCAAAAACAGCCTGACAGTCACAGGCAGCAGCAGATGGTACCTGAGCGCATTCATTTTTTAGCACACCTACGAAAAAAAGGTGTTTTTTTTTTTGTTTTGATATCTGGGTCGCAGCGGCGGCCTTGTGAGCCATTCCCACCCCCTCCGATGACCGTCCCTTTCGTGGGGCGGTCCGAACAGCCAAAGTCATTACAGATAAACACTAAAATACCACCGCAAAAAGGAAGTGTATTTTTTATTTTTTTTTGGGTGGGGCGGGAGTGCGGGTGGGGGCATCAAAGAGGGGACTTCAAAGGACAGCTACATGCTGAGAGTGTTAAATTATTCACACTGAGCAACATGTTGGTATCCGAGACGCTAACTCCGTGCTAATTACTACCTAGATCAATGTCGGCACTGACGCCGGCAAACCTGCCCTATCACCTCATCCCCCTCCACTTCCTGTGCGGCACCTCTGCCTTGTCTGATCGATTCCCTGTTTGAGGGTATCTTCCATGTGACGCCAGGGGCGGGAGTGTGCCACCGCGTCCAGCCCGTGTTAGGGAGTACACCAGCGCAGCGAGAATGAAGCGACAGCAGTGTGGGCTGCCGGGACGGGATGGCGCACCCCTTCACGTGTCACTGGGGGACGTGTGTGTTTTGAAGGGGGAGGGAGCTGCCATTTTGGAGCTGAGATAGTGTGCAGGGAAAGAATTTAAATAAAGCAAAGATGGCGGAAGGGAAGAGGCTCACAGGCTCAGCAGGCGCCTTGAGCCTCCGGGATTCCCTCCTACTCCTCCGGGCCGTAGCTGGTGTGCAGGGGGCTCATGTGACCCTACAAGAGCGTCGATATGTGTGTGCCGCTGTTGTGGGGTGACAGTGAGGCCCGCTTAACCCCCTTGCAACCCCCCCTTTCCCTTCCCTTATCATACCTAACGTTGCTCTAAGTACATCTGCCATAAATATTTCATGAAATAGCGAGCACTTTCTTAAATCTGATTTAAATAATGAACAAACACTCCCCCTGGGGGCCCGAGTAAAAAGCCGGAACTGGAGTTTGAAGGAGCCTCACGCAAATATCGACCCCCCCCCCCCCCCCCCTGCCCACCCCTAAGTCTCGGATAATCTCTGGGACGCAGGACGCAGCAGCCCGGTGTCTGCTAACTGCACCTTTTCCACCGCAAAGAAGGATGGGGAAGGAATGAAAGGAACGCAGGCATGGAGGGGGCTTGAGGGGTCGGGCGGAGAAAAGCAGGCGGATCGGGGCTCCTTCAGAGGCCTGTCTCTCAGGGACTCCGCTTGGGGCGTCTGGGGACACCTGCTGCGTTTGCCATTATCGGAGCCTTCTGCCGATGGCACGCTGTCTCTGAGCCCCTCTGATAAGGGGACATGAAAGGGGCGGGGGCTGCGCTGACATCAGAATGCTTGGGAGGAGTTCAGTTGCATGGTGGGGTGTGGGGGGGTTGATACCGAGAGGCGGGTTCTGGGAGTTTCAGAGGCTGGACGTGCATCGAAGACTCAGCTGAAGGTTTGACATGAGAATGGCCACCCCTGGCGGGTGATAGGCGGGAAGACAGCGGCTTTTTCCTGCCCTAGTGCCCCCCGGAGGACAGCAGGTGTGTCGCATGAGGCTGGCACTGACCACAAGCTTGGCATCTACTCCAAGGGAGGGATCAACGGGGAAAAAAAAACCCCACCAGGAGGCCTGCTGGCAAAGATCGCGGAACGTGTGTCCATTGGCCCCAGCCAAAGGACAGAGAGCTGGGATCAGGTGACGGCTCTCCGATGAAGGTCATGTGATGCAAATGAACAGGTGCTCATTAGCATACAAACGAGCAGGCCAGCCGGCCGCTGCCGTGGGCCTGACGACGATGCCGCCGACCTGTGCCGGTCCCGCGACGCCCGAATACGGACACTCCCGCAGACCCACCACGGCACGCAGCCGCCAGCCAGCGAGCGGCTCCCACAATTAACGCTCCCACAGAGGGAATCTTCAGGGCTGGCTTTTTAGGTCAGCTCCGCGGCGCTCTCACCGCACGCTCACCATAATTACCATGACATTAACCCTATCAGCCACTCATTCATTCCAATTTCCTATTTCGCCTTTTTCCCACGGGGGCCCCGGTTTCATGTATCCGGTGAATTTCAAATCGTATTTGGATTTTTCTTTTTTTAACAGATAACATAAAATGACCCAGATATTAATAATAAAATTAATAACTTTATTTTATGGGCAGGATTTCAGTGTTCCTAATGAAAACTTTTTCACCACTATACATATGGTAGAAAATACATTATGATAAAATGATAAAATATATATAGAAAGGAAATATATATTCAGCCCTGCGGTCCTGGGTCCGAGCAGGAGAGCAGCAGGGAGCTGGCAGTGAGGAGCGATTACTGGCGTTACGCGCTGCCTGCTGGGAGACTGCAGGCTGAGGGATGGGCCTGCTCTGAGGGCCGCAGATGTCACTGAGGTGTAGCTCCGTGAGAGTTATTTATTGTGGGGGGGGGGGGGGGGCTCTGGAGATTAAAGGATCCCAAAATCCCGGAGACAACTGGCACTAAGCCAGGGAGGTCCGGGTGTGGGGGGGTCTGCTTGAGGACCTCCGCGGCTGACCGCGTAGATTTATGTCTCTGTTAGTTCGGTCAGGTTGCGGCTTCTAGAAGAAAAGTAGAACAAAAATGGGGGGAGGAACAGTCACGCGACGGACGTGTTGGGGATCCCACCGATCGGCACGTGCGGTACAGCCCAGCCTTATGCCCCCCGCATACCCACGGAAACCAAATTCCTCGGAAGCTGCCGATTAGGATATTTCTGGGCTTCAGTCAGGGCTTCTGCTGCTGCCACCGGTCAGTGGTGCTGTCACCCGTTACCAATCCGTTTGTACCGCCTCACACGGTCTGTCATTAAGCACCAATCATTTTGTTTATTCAATTAGACACCCGTGGCTTTGACGAGCTCCCACCTGTCACAACTCCGTCACAGTGGCGTCCTGAACGCAGTGTTCCCGTGGCAACTGGCTGTCCACAGATTGCGGGTGGCCAGTCTGCTGACACCCTCTCTACACGCCGTGCATGACGCACTGTGATCATGGTGCAGTGAGGGCGTTACGGCACGCCCCATTCTGTCAGCCACTCAGCATTCAATTATTAATGCTTATTCATTCAATAAAGATGAAATATGCCTGCAGACCACATTTTTCTTACCATCTTATTTTTAAATCTGGTATAGACATTGGTGCCGTTTGTCATTTCCGCTGGTGTTTTTATTGCTGTTATTATAATTTTAATCGAGATGAATATTTGCGAGCGCCCCGCTCACCGTTCTGCACGTCCAGCATGTGGTGCTTGTCCAGGGTCCACCCGCCCATGCTGGAGGCGTCCAGTTCGTAGCCCTGCAGGACGGCTGTCCGCTTCTCCCAGAGGATCAGATCCAGGCAGGACTCGTACTCGAAGCCGACCGACACTGCAATGGCACGGGGGGGGGGGGGGGGGGGCGAGGTGCCTGTGTGTTTATCCCATCGAAACTCCGCACGCTGACACAGGGGTGACTTTGGCCCCCCTTTCGCCGGCGGCGATTCGTTTTTTTAAAGCGCGTCGGCAGCATTAGCAGGACACCCCGACGCGCCAGGACAATCAATATCCTCGCTGGGATTTGGCGGGATTGAGAATTCCTGATGTAAGGCATCCGGAAATAACACGGGGCAAAGGCCACGGGAAGAGCTACGCGCTCACCTTGCCTGAAGACGAGGCCGCTTCCAATCAGCGCACACAATCTGGCATCTTAAAAAGCTGCTTTCCACAGCTATTTTCTCTCCGGGTGGGAGTGAGTAAAAGGACCCCACCGTGCGGCCCTCATGCTCGCCTACTCCGCGTTTATTTTAAAGGGGGGAGCACACAGGCATTGTCTTCCTGACGACCCCCCGAGTAAAAATACCACCTTCGGCTGTCTGCTGTCAGAAACGTTTAGCCGAGACAACCTTGGGTTAGGAGCGAAACGGCCGTCAGATTGCTGAACCGGGTGCATTGCATTCTGGGAAAAACGTGGGGTTCGGAATTAGTGAGAGTGCTCTGTCAGCGAGGGGACGGGGGCCATGAAGATATGGGAACAAACAGAGCCGACTGCTCCTCGCTGAGGCCCATTAGCGTCGCAGGCTGCCAGCAGCGACTCGCAAGGCGTCAGGAATAGGCCGTTTGGTGGGGGGGGGGCTTCGTGAAAAATACCCACAAGCCACCTCTCTGACAGCTCTGAATGTGTGTCCAGCTAACCTGCATGGCGTGACAGTATGGACTGAGAGAGGCATCAGCTTGTACGGGATCCGTCTCTGTCTCCTTCTGTACTAATTACACTTTCGCTGGGTTTGTTTACGCGTCTCCGTGCCGGACCTGACTGATGACATTTTCCTGCACCTCCTGCTCCTCTCTGCTCCTATCCTGAAAGTCACTCTGGACATAAGCATCTGTCCAATGAATTATAAGAAAAATAAATGCAAATATATCATAATTCTGGGGTTTTTCTGGCTGGCACCTGTGCTAACGGCCGCCTGGGAGGACTGCGGGACGACATGGGGACTCACCCACGGCCTCCGACAGGCCGTAGACCTTCTGGTTGTAAGCATCAGTCTTGTCCCAGATGTACGTGTAGGACAGATTGGGGGAGGCGGGAAACCACTTCTGGAAAAGCCTGCCCACCACAGCCACCAGCAGATGCACCTTCATCAAGTTGAAGGGGATGGTGGCCTGGGTCATGGTCACCTTCAGGACGGCCTTGTAGCCCGCCGCCCGTGAGCTCAGGTAGAAGAGGTGGAGGTCGCTGCCCGGGATGGCTGTCTCCTCCTGCAGGACCTGTCCGCAAGACACGGCAAGGTGATTCAGGCCGGAGCAGTGACCGCCCATCGAGCACAGGGAAATCAGCATCTGAACCCCCCCCCAGCTCACATCAGTGTGACACACCTGGGGGCCCCTGCTCTAATTTACATTATTTCAGTGTGAAAATTAAATAAAATAAGCAGTGTACCACGGCTCTTAATGCCAGGGAATATTACCATGCCTCCAACACACATATTTAAATATAAATAATGTCCCACAGACATCAGTCTCTCATTTTCTCTTTTAAAGAAAAAAGAATGTAAAAATATATATTTAAAATAGCAAATGTATATTAGGTTTCCAAGGGAGTTTTGGGTTAGTAGTAGCAGTTCACACACCCCCCTGAACCGGCGCCCCCCCCCGGAGGGCGACACACTTGGGATGGCACACTCCTGCCGACGGGTGACATGCCCGGGATGGCACACTCCCCCAACAGGTGATGCGTTTGGGACAGCCTACCCCTACCGACAGGCAACACACTCGGCATAGCACATCCCTGCCGGCGGGTGACATGCCCGGGATGGCACACTCCCCCGATGGGTGATGCACTTGGGACAGCACACTCCCCCGATGGGTGATGCACTTGGGACAGCACACCCCCCGACGGGTGATGCACTTGGGAGAGCACACCCCCCCTGATGGGCTACATGCTGTGGATGACTCCCCCCTTGCCAATGGGTGACAATGCTCGGGACAGCACACCCCTGCCAATGGATGGCGCGCTCGGGACAGCACACACACCCCCGTCGGGTGACGTACATTGGATGGCTCCGGCGGAGCCCCAGGGGTCAGTCCCCTTTAGAGGTGCATGTATAGCCATATGATCAGGCAAAGCTGCACCATGGCAGCACAGTTAAATGCACCGTTTGTCTCTTTCCATCTATTCCTGAAGAAAAAAAAATACACCCCAGTGGCTGCTAAATAGCCCATAACCCCACCCCCTCCCACACCGGGCAAAACACCCTGTGGCAAGGGGACATGTGATTCTACAGGAGGAGGAGGAGGCGGGCTGGGGCGGGGGTGTCCGTGACTGCAGCAGAAGGCCGTGCGCTTGCAGGCATTCCCTGACAAACCCCGATGTTTATCTTACTCTGACAGAGGAGGCGGGGGTGGGGGCAGCTTTCCAATTAAAGAACCATTCAGCGGAGCGGGAGACCCTCACAATCAAATGTGGTGCAGCGCCCTCGTCTTGTGGGCACACCTATCACTCCTGCACCTCTCTCCCCCTGAGGGCGGCACGTGGTCCGACAGGCCCCAGACCCCTTCGCATGCTCTGGTCTGCTTTTACAGAAGTACCATTACCTTTAACGTCCAGACATAGACTTCCATACGTGCTCCATCCTCCTTTGTCTAATGGGCGCCACAAAAAAATGGGGAACCCAGACACCCGAGAGCAGGGAGGGCCGGCAGGAGGGCGGGGGGGCAGGCAGGCGGGTGGGAGGGCCGGCAGGCGGGTCCACGGCTCACATCCGCATCCGCCCACCAGGTAGAGAGGATTCTGAATATTTATGAGCAGCGACTGTGGGGGCTGTGAAATCCTGACAGGCCGCCCCAGGTAGTAAAATCCCGAGCCGCACCAGCCTGCCGACGTGCCGCAGGACGGCAGCGACACCTCGAAATAAACGTGAAGACGGTGCATTCCAGGCCTTTCTGTGACATGAACCCGACCCAAACACAGTGGCGGTTATGCTTGCTCTGACGTACTGCAAGCCCACATTACAGAGACGACCAAACTGCTGTCACCTGGGAATTATGCAAACATTTCATGCACGAAAAAAGAAATGAAACAAGATCGGATTACTTCGGCTTTACAGGAAAGCAGCGGGGATATTTTTGTAATTTTGACAGAAGCACAGTGTTGATGATGTTGACGGTACTGGTTTGGCTGGTGGCGGCCAGATAACAACAATGAAACCACTTCCCACATGCTTGAGATTAATCACTGAAATATGAATGGGTACTCGAGAGGTGCCTGTTCATGAGTTGACCTGAAGGGGGCACCATTCTGGACACCACAGTCATCCAAGGGAATTTATCAGGGAATTTACGGTTGAACTTCCCAAATCCTGGGGTTTGTGCGCTGTAATCGATGCCGTTCTTACCTGCGTCTCCGGGATGAAGGGGTTTTCCTCGGGAGAGGACCTGTGGAAGGTGGAGAGGGGCGAGGCCACGACGAGGGGGCTGGACGTGACGAAGCCACTCAGGTCGCAGCTGGGGATGTCGTTCTCCTCACGCTTCATCACCAGGGTGTCCATGACATGGAAGACGCCCCAAGGGATCCACACGGTGCGCCTCTGTGGCAGGAAGGGGGCGCGCTCGAAACTCAGCGTCAGCGAGGCGCCGCCATTGGCCAGCAGGTCGAACCTGCCAGGGTGCGAACGCTCGGTCTGAGAGATCGACGACGCGCAGACCGGAATTCTGCGAGATGTCCTGAGAGGCTTAGTTCTGTTTAGTGTGATTCTGTTTGTTTTCCTGTCCAGCCAGAAGTACACATCTGTAATTCTCAGGCTCTGAGAGCGAGCCAGCTGCCCCCCTCACCCCCACCCGCCCCATGCTGGACACAGGATGTGGCTTGGGGACGGTTATCCGGACTCATTCCCTACATCTTCCATCAAAGAAAGCCTTTTGGGGATGGAACATCTGGACGGCTCGGCGTAAGCTCGGACATGACACGCCTCTGCACCCGCACGCTCACGCCGGACTGGATGCCAGTCCATCTCGCCATCTGCTCAGCCGCCGCTGCGGTACTCCCGCGCCAAGGCAATTAGGCACCAGTTGCCGGGCAATGGGCCGCAGCGCGTGCGGAGCGCAGGTCAGCACGCACCCCACGCACCCTTGTTTACCTTCTCCACACCCCCACCCACCACTGCAGGACCGCCGGCAGCTCCACTTACACTCTGCAGGAATGTTCTGGAGCCCTGTGGTCCAAATGAGGCTCTGTGCGAAACCACAGCGCAGCTTCCGCAACAAGAACCAAGCGCCTCGTCTGCTGATTGATGTCGTCCTTGTAAATTCAATGAATTTTTAAACGGGTCATTTTAAGCCTGCATTTCTCTCGGCCGAAATGCGACGGTTGCGGGGGCGGGGGGGGGGGGGGGAGGCGTGGCGGCGGCGGCGGCACCGCGTCCGTGCATTAAGCACGCTGATAATGAAGGAATCGGGTTACCCCATTTTGGGAGCACCTGCAACTGGGCCGCGGGATACGCGCGTTTCGGGATGCCATGTGGGCAGGGACAGCCCCCTGGCGTCGTGGAGACCGCGGGGAGGAGGGGGTGGATGCCAGATTCAGCCTAAAGGCGGCAGATACGATAAGGCGTGGAAGAGGGATGGGGGCCATAGTGTTTGTCCGGTGAGGTCAGTATCAGCAGAATGTGGGGATACCATGTGGGAATGTACCCACAGTCGTGTATGTGTGTGTGTGTGTGTGTGTGTGTGTGTGTGTGTGTGTGTGTGTGTATGTGTGTGTGTGTGTGTGTGTGTGTGTGTGTGTGTGTGTGCGCGGTGGGGTACATACATGCCGTCCTGTCGCGTGATACTGTATCCGTGCTCCGGATAATGCAGGAAGGAGACATTCACTCCGATGAGTGGAGTCCCATCTGCTGTCAGCACCTGACCTCGGATGATGGACACCAGGCTGAAGAAAGAGTAGAGACATTGAACCCACCCCAACTGTCAGTATCCGCTCCCTGTAGGTCAGCAGGGGCATAACACACAGCCGCTTCTGCGGAAACAGCTCCAGCGCGTACGGGAATCATGCGGACTCACACACAGGCATGCAGAAACAGCCACCGGCACACACAAGGACAAATTCCTTCGGCTACCTTGGTGCTCCGAGCCCCCATCTTTAAACCACACACGGTGCACCGAGAACGATAGCACTCTCAGATGACATCGGCCGCCGGCTCCCTGCTGACTTGCGATTGATCTTTGGCTGGCGAGATACTGTAACATACATCAGTCCTCGGCTTCGCCGGATGCACGTGCCTCAGCTCGCCCACTGACACCCAAAGGGAGACTTCACCTGCTAATGAACTTACTGTAAAGCAAGGAGCAAAGCCATCGACGGTTGTCTTTCGGAAAGTGGCCTTCCCCCTACCTGCCACAGACTGCCTGTGCCATTTCAGTTTACATCCGTCACTGTCAGCAAACCGGAGGCTCTGTATGGACACTCTCAGCCACCATAGCATGTGACCCAGCTTGGCCTTAAAGGACCCTCAGCGTGTTACCATCACTGTGCCCCCCAATCCTCTGCGGATTGTGCTTTCAGGGCTTTCAAGGCCTCAGAGAAACTCACAGCCGTGATCTGCTGATCCCCGCGTACAGCCAGAAAAACGAAAACATGCCGCTAACAAAATAAATTTGTGCTCTGAAAGGACGGCCGTTTGTTGTCGGCCTAGCCTGCGGGCGATGGCGCTCCGGAGGAAGATGTAAAGGCACACGCTGTGCTGGCTGGCCCGTCTACGCCCACCGCGAGAGGAAGAAAAACAAGAACCGCCGATGAATCAAGAGGCGCTGGAGAGAGAGGAGAAGAAAAACTCCAGCAGAGGCGTGCAGCCATTTACAGCTCCTGAGAGAGACAGCGGTGTGAGGCTCCGTACCATTGCACGCCGCATACAGCTGGGGGGGGGGGGGGGGTCACACAGCACTCCAGGCCGAACAGACGGGTTGCCATTTCAGGAAGGAGCATTGTTCATCCATTCAGAAGAAGAAATTCTGGTCCAAAGAACAGATCCTCCATGTGACTGATGTATATTTTGCTCTGAAGGACCATACATGTCATTTTTTCAGGTTTGTCTTGACGGCACCAGAATAAACAGGGTGTGCAACCTAAAACTCATTTAGACCCCTAAATAAAAGGATTCCTGGCTGTTCAACATGTTTCTGCGTGAATTTGCACATCAGGACAGACAGAAAATGTCCTGTCGCAATGTTGATCCAGGATAGGACAGACAGAGAGTCACCTCTAGTAATGCTGATCCGGGACAGGACAGACAGAGAGCATCCTGTAGTCATACTGATCCAGGGCAGGACAGACAGAAAACGTCCCTTCGCAATGCTGATCCTGGACAGGACAGCCAGAGAGCATCCTGTAGTCATACTGATCCTGGACAGGACAAAGGCCCTGTTCAGAGACCGTTTCAGGGCCGCAGGGCCCAGCGGTGCCTCATATCTCAGGATGCATGGCCCAGTTTTATATGAATGTTTCAGCCCCGCGGTCTCCTGCTCTGGTGTGACGGGGGTGTCTTTGCCCCACAGCCGCTGGTCTCCGTCTCAACGTGGCTACTTGGGCCAAGCGGACGCTCCCAAAAGACGCCCTTTGCAGGCCTCAAGCCCCAGGAACGGGGGGTTAACAGTGCAAAGAGGCGAGTGGCAGCTTGTTTAGGCCTTTACGGTGGAGGCTGATGCTTAGCATCAGATTATGGCATGTTGTTCGGTGGGCTGTGGGGGTCAGAGGTGGCTGACCCTCCTGCCTTCTGCTATCTCCCCGACAGGCTCTGCACGGCGAATAACACATACGTGGCCATGTCTCATGTTTCTGATGTGAAACGTTTTCTTTTTCAACGCAAAATCATGCACTTAGGCCAAGGTGTTAATTACACACTCATTACTGCTTCTGTTTGAAGATAAGCAGAATCATGCTCCTGAAGAAGCAAAGCAGTGGGGGGGGAGGGGGGGGGGGCTTGGATACAGCTGGCTTACAGCGCTGCTGCAAAAGCTTTTTAAGTTGGGGGAAGATTTTACAACTGCCCTGTGAATCTGCTCACTGAGCATAGCGTTGGAGGTTGGTGCTGATTAGGGAGACGAGTGTCTAAACAAACAGCAAAAAGAGCCGGCTGGTGTGTTGGTACCACCGCTGCGTCGATACACCATCACACAGAATGATTATGTCCATTTTTCCACGGGGTGAAACCGAGCTCTCAAGGCAGCCACAGAAAAGAACACAAGCAGCAGACAGCAATGAGGTCAGCCTGCAAACAGCTAACAAAAACGAAAATCAAACAGACGAGTCCACAAACAGCTAACAAAAACAAAAACCGAATGGACGTGAGTCCACAAACAGCTAGCAAAAACAAGAGGGGCCAGCTGGTGAGCACTGAGCGAAAACCAAAGCAAAACAGACGTCCGCAAGAAAACAAAACAAAGATGAGATTGTGCACAGCTAGAAAAACAAGACGAAGATGAATCTGGCGAACGGACTGACGAAAACAAGACGAGCCTAATACAAAGCATGGTGGAGATGAGTCTGTGGAGTTCTAAGGAAACGCAGTGCAGCGACAAGGTAAGATGCGGGTGTAGTGGCACTGGCATTTTCTGACCTTGTCGGTGGAACATTACACTGCATAACGACCAGAAAAAGCCTGCCACATTTCCCCGGTGTCTACAATACTATTAGATGACCACTTTTCCCAAGTCCCACTCTCAAAAATAGCGAGAGAATGACCTCTGATTGGATTACAGGAAGGACGTGACTGGGGTGCTCACACACTCCTACACTTACCATTTCATCACAGAACCGCACCACATTGTCTGCAAACTTATAATTCTGGCTTTCTCGACCCTACCACACAGCGGCCCCTATATAACATCAAGTTCTCTGACATACAGAGAACAAGACTGAACGGAAACGTATCGGTGTCCAGTGAAATACACCGAAGAAAGTGTTTCTTATTGCAGTGGTTCCCAACCTGGTCCTCAAGGATTCTCAGATGGTTCATGTTTTTTGTGGAGCTGGGAGGAAACAAAAACGTGGACCGTCTGCGGGTCCCCGGGGACCAGGTTGGGAAACACAGTCCTATTGACTTCACTGGATTTTACAGAACTGGTTTGGATTTAAAACCACATGGTTAGGAATAGACCACAGAACTGTAACCTGAAAGCTCACAATGCAAGTCCTGGGATCGTCCTTCTGTCGAACCCTTAAGTATTTAAATTTATGGTGTGCGAACCGGTACAACAGCATGTTAGCCATGCATAATCAGGTGGGAGCTGTAGTCCGTACCTCTGGTTGAAGGGGTTCTCCCCGGGGATCACATGACTGCCGTCAGGCCCCAGTAGGAAGCTGACACGCTGATAGAAGGAGCGGGCGGCCTGCGGAGTCAGCGAGGGCTGGGCCTGGGCGAGCAGCTCGGCGGGTTCAGGAGACCCCTGGCAGTAGGTCTGGCTGCGACACGAGCTCTGCAGGCAACAGTCGGGATCCATGCAGTCTACCAGGCCGTCTGCAACAGTGAGGACACCTGCTGGTGAGGACGCGCCCTTGCACCTGGCGTGAAACCTTCTCAAATAGCTGTCAGTCTGATTACTGCGGGACTTTGAATGGGCAGCGGGACGAAGAACATCAGGTTTGTTTCAGAGCAGCTGACATCCAGCATGGAGATGCCCGATGTTCAGCCGGTCTGCCTCAGCGTCCGATGCTACCCTCACTGCCTCCGGCAGTGCCATCTAAAATCATCTAAGCGCCCATCGTGAAAAGATATTTTCGGTCACTTAAATGAAATGTAGGCCCGTAAAAAATAAAAATAAAAAACTCAGAACAGATTACAAAATCATTTATTTATGATGCTGTTCACTGGAAAAAAAGTGCTAATGTAGCAAATGTTTCGACCACCTACAGACTTTCATCACCGGAGAAATTTTTGTGGTAGAATCATTTTGCTCCCCCCCCCAGTAAAAATCCATTGGATACCTCGTAAAATGGAGCCTTTCGTCTTGGTTAGTTTATAAAAACGCAGCGCTTGTCTGGGAGGAAGGTTTATAAAGCAACATGCGAATGACATCCCCATCTGCGGGACACGGGGTTTTTACAGGGCTGTTCCATTTGCGTCGAGGAGTACTGCAAATCTAATTTTCACTGCTTGTGATGGGGGAGGGGGCTAAATCTGTACCCTTTACACAAACTTGGTTGAATCATCTCTGTAACACGGGGAGACTGGGATTAGGTTTCTGGGTACGTCTTTGGTAGGACGGAGCAGTCTGCGAAGGATGGCTGCTCTCACACGAGCGCTGCTTGCCTGGGTGTGCCTCACGTTTGCGTGCGGGGAGTGCAATCCCAGCATCCTTCAGGAAAATGTACGGCGGGGCCCACCGCAGCCAAAACAGATACTAGAGCTGACATCTCCTTCAGAGCAGAACGCTGCTTCAGAAATACCCCCTCCCCCCGCTTTCTGCCCCCAACATCCATCATGCCACTGAGCACCACGGTGCCACCAGACAAGCGAGAACTGGAGTGTAATGTGGAAGGACAGGGCGTGAGTGCGTTTGTGCTGGGGGGGGGGTCGCTACCACAAAAGGGTCCGAATTGGTGGAAGATGACAGGGGAAAATTCAACACCACTGGATGCAATATGAGAGTGGTGGGTTTTTTCATTATTTTGGGGTGGAAATAATTCATAGCAGGGGTGTCCCAGCCTACCCTGACCCTGCTAGAGTTTAGACATCAGACCATGACCTAACAGTCTCTCATAGGCTAACACTGTTCCATGCTCTATCGCTCTCCCATAGGCTAACGCTGTTCCATCCTCTATCGCTCTCCCGTGGGCTAACACTGTTCCATCCGCTAACGGTCTCCCGTGGGCTAACACTGTTCCATCCTCTATCGCTCTCTCGTGGGCTAACACTGTTCCATCCTCTATCGCTCTCCCGTGGGCTAACGCTGTTCCATCCTCTATCGCTCTCCCGTGGGCTAACACTGTTCCATCCGCTAACGCTCTCCCGTGGGCTAATGCTGTTCCATTCTCTATCGCTCTCCCATGGGCTAACGCTGTTCCATTCTCTATCGCTCTCCCGTGGGCTAACACTGTTCCATCCGCTAACACTCTCCCGTGGGCTAACACTGTTCCATCCGCTAATGCTCTCCTGTGGGCTAACACTGTTCCATCCGCTAACGTTCTCCTGTGGGCTAACACTGTTCCATCCGCTAATGCTCTCCCGTGGGCTAACACTGTTCCATCTGCTAACGTTCTCCTGTGGGCTAACACTGTTCCATCCGCTAATGCTCTCCCATGGGCTAACATTGTTCCATCAAACATTCACCAGCATAGTGGAACCAAGCTGCACTTCAGCCCTGCCCCCCAGAGGAACACTCCCTCCATCTCACCTCCCTCATTGTCCTTGCCGTCCGTACAGAGGGTCTCCATGGCGACATCGCACCCTGCCCCCCGCCACCCAGACTGGCAGAGGCAGTGCCAGCCATTCTGGTCCAAGGTGCACCTCCCATTGTTGTTGCACAAACCGGGGCAGCCCTCTGTCGAGACAAATAAGTCAGTCAAATGTGGGAACCAATAAGAAAGAGGCAAAGCAAAAAGGGAGGGGTTTCAAAGAATACCATTCTCATTCAAACGAAACAACAAAACGAAAACCAAAAGCATATATCAAAAATAACAGTCTTTGGTGAACATATACTGACAGAACAACTGACAGGCCTTGAGAAATGCACGGATACTGCAAGTTCACATGAATGTGGACCACTTTCAACAAGCCTGTTTTTATTTCTAACTGAAATAATTTGCCTCACTGTCACTGTGGTCAAATTTAAAATAAACAGGTAAGTCTCGTTCCTTTCCAGAACTTTCCAGTTCTTCGGCTGGGTCAGACTGTTGACAGGCCTCATTGTGTCGTACCGAGGGAGACACGTAAGCATTCAGCTCCAGATGATCAAATAAATAAGGAGAAGCGAAAAGGCCCCTTTCTGGGCTCGAAGCAGCCACACATCCATGTGGAGTCGCAGCACATTTCAGATACGAGCACAAAGTATAGGATGGGTTTCTGCTTGCCTCCAGCTCTATACTTTATGCAGAAAAGAGAGACATTCCTCTTTACAACATAAGCCAAGCCCAAGAAATAACTACAGCAGCCCAACATCTAGCCTAACATACATCAGGATTCAGGCCGCAAGTGCATGGGCCAAGACCAACAGGATTCCCAAAGACTAAACGAAAGCAAATGAAATGAAATCAAAACAAAAAGCAAGAAAGTAAGAAACAAAGAGCCGTGTGTGTCTGATTAGTCTGGACGGACAAGAATGAGGTACCAGGAAAGAACCACAACAAAACATTGAGAGACTGAACAGACACGTTCACGCCGTGCTTCAAGACAGAGAGCGGAGAGAGCGGCTGCTACTGACGGTCTCCCTGGGGCCCGGGCGCCGTTACCTTTATATCCTATCCTCTCTGCGATTACAGCCCCGGAGGAGGGAGATTTGGGAAAGAAAATTAAAATGCTCAGAACTCATCTTTGTGAAGGACGCGGCAGAGCGAGCGAGCGACAAACACGGAGGGCGGGGAGCGGGGAGGGAATGAGGCGCGGCAAACGGTGTCGAACGAAACCCCGGTAAAGCAAGATCCTTTAAATTACTGCAAACGTAGATCCCATTTCTGCCTGGGCTAGTGCAGACGATGCATCTGGGCAATGAGATAATGCTGTGATATCACTTACAATACAACACAAGACTCTAATGTATGTTCTAATTTAGCAGGCATATTAAAAAGTATCAGTAAGGAATGACATGCAGTTTTAAAAAGGGTGATTGAAATATACTACTTAATTAAAAAGATTAACTGTGTTAATAATTGCTTTTTAAATCTAATTCGGGGAATTAAAGACAGTATAAAGAGACATTAATTGGGACAAAAACACTGTATATATCATAACCACAGTACTGTCCAGCTGAGAAACATTAATATTCAATTTATGTGCTGGATTTACATACACACTGGAGAAAAATCTAGTCACATGTCAAGAACACTGCATGCTGGGAAATTATACTTGCGATCAATCATTTGAAAAGTTCACAGTCCTGCAGCCTTACAGGGGTTTGTGGATCCTCCTGTTTTGCACGCTGACTTGTGCCCCTCCTCCCCCTATATTATGTACTATGGAGTTTGTCTCTTTCTATGTGCAAGCTTCAAGATCAGAGAGGTGAGCAATGCTGTCAGAGAGGTTAAGCAGTGAGATGGCTTTCTGGGTCTGACAGATGGGCAGCAAAGGAAAGGGAGGTGGGGGGGGGGCACTGTCTGGAGGGGAGGGGTAGTGCAAGGATGATGTGAGGCACAGCACGAATAAAGTACGGAAGCACAGTACCTGGTACTATCCTCTCCAGGTTTTGATCTTGAGAGAATGAGAAGGGGAAAAGAAGAGAGAGGGAGAGAGAGAGAGAGAGAGAAAGAGAGAGAAGCAGAAGTTTCAGAGCAGGGAATAGAAATTCGCTGACATGACAGACAAACGCGAGAGAGGCAGCCTGTGCAGTGAGGGACCTGGTGAAACCTTCATGATGGAAATGACACCGGCACTTTCATTTTACCGGGCCCTTCTGCCGCTGTTGACCCAACTGCAATGGGCCGCCGTCCTCCAGGATGTCCCCCACGGACACCTCGGAGAGTGCTGGGGCTTGTCCGCTTCAAATTAAAAGGCCCAATGAGACGGCCTCTCTCACTCTCTCTCACTCTCTCTCTCTTGGTAATGCCGTTATCTGGCAGTCGGCTGCCTTGTATTCACTTAAGCGGGGCCTGTGGAAGTCTGTCATATCCAATCTAACGCCTGCGATCTGCACCGTGACTCTGTAATCTGGGCCGAGATCAGCACGGCACAGCGGAATCGGGGCTGTCAGCCCTGTAACCTTAAAGAGCGTAAGCCTGGCCTGCTCACAGAAGCGTTCTCATTGGATGATTTCAGCATGCAGCCAAAAATAAGATTTAATGGCACTGATGGTAATGCGACCACTCTAAGGCCACATCGGTGTGTGTGCATAGCTCAACAGATTAGTCAGCCTCTAACGGAAGTGCCCAGAATGTATCAGTCTATGTCTGAGACCAAACAAATGGCTTCAGCTCCCGGCAGCATGCCTCCCCTCCCCCCCCGAGCATTAAATACGGTGCACAGACACAATACGACCCGCCTCTTAATCAGGTGGAGAAGCTGCCCCCATTTACAGGTAGAGGAGCACAGGTGAAGCGCAGCTTCATGCACTGCGGTACCAGGCTCTGTCTGCTGACTAAATGACATTACTCTTTGACCAGATACACCCGACACTCAAACAGCCTCCCTCCGCGGAGACGCCCTGGGCCCCAGATTCATTTTATCTTAATTACCGGCTAGACCACCAGGCCTTCACCGCTCCTCAGCTGCACACAGAGCCATGACAATCCAGGGCTCCGCGTCAGGAGGGGCATCGATCAGCACGAGCCAGCGTTAGCATTTAGCCAGTTAGCATCCTGCGACCGAGCCGCGGGACACCAGTTCAGGGACGATTTGGACAGAGACTGGAATATTCGTTTTGTTTTAGCTTCTAGGTTATGATTCTTTTATTCAGAATGCGTAGAAAACCCAAGTGTGAGATACGTCACTATTAAAAACGACATTATTAAATAAAAAAATGCAGGTCTTTCTCTCCACCAGCTCGTTTGGAAACCTGCAGTCATTGTTTGTGGGTACGGTATGACGTGTGTGAGCCGTCTGAGGGAGGGTAAAGGTTAGGGAAGACAGGAGGACCGGTGATGGGGGCGGGACGGCGGCTCAGGATGCAGTGTAGGAGCCTCCTGCAACCTGACACGCTGGACCTTACTGAACACCCCCGTTCGTTGTCCCTGAATGGCCTGCAAGAAGCTCTGTGATTAATACCCTTCACACATCTACGTCCCGCCACGAAAGCGCGTGCCAAAGGAAATAAACAAACACAAAGCCTCTCACAGAGTGAACAGCGGAAACATGCGACACGCAGCTCAAAGTGGCCCATCAGCGATTATGCTGCCCATATTTTTTTGTTGTCCTCTTGTGCTGCGACTCTCCCGCTTCCTTCCTATTCCACTGTCAAGGGGAGAGTTCCCCGCGCCGCTTAGCGTAACCCTGGCCATCGAGCTGTTTTACATCGGCAAAGAACGCAACAAAGGTTTTCCGGCTGAAGTCACCGCGCTTAAACACGTCATGCTCCTGATAGACGCCGCTGTCTGAGGCCCGTAATCTTTACAGGAGGAGATGAAAGCGGCTGTTTGGGCCCCGGAAACGAACAGCCGTGTCTAAGCCGTGTAACTGTCGCTCTGTGGCATCAACGCAATGCCGGTATACAAAAATAAAAAAAAAAAAACCACGCCAGGGAGGCAGTGAAAGGAGCCTTTAGAGATTACCACGGCGATGCGGCCCAAAGCGTTGTCATATAATTGGATTAAGGGCGCTTTGTTGGGGCAGAAGCTATTCAGAGCTTGAAGGGGAAACGCTGTTCAGGTTCAGTGTGGAAAAGCCCCTCATCAGCAGCACATCTGATGCAACATGGAGTTTCGTTACTTGGCACAGCGGAGATCATTTCTTACCAGGGCACTGCTACCTGGAGGGGGGGGGGAGTGATGTAGCTCATAATGAACCCCCCCCACGCCCTCACAACTCGCCCCCAGCTGCTTCTACTTACAGGGCAGTCGGGTGCTCGGTGTACTCCCCGTACCCCCGATCTGACCGGGGGCTACGTTAATACTTGATTAATTGGGGGGGGGGGGGGGGTGCAGCTATGTTTTGAGTGGAGTGCATCACAGTGCAGTGGGAGGGCAGTGCTGAATGTGGGACACTGAGGGGGGGGCTAGTGAGTAGTGCGGGGGTCAGCAGCGGATCTCCCCAGGACCAGTGCCAATTTCGGTGCGGTTGCGGGGCAAGACGGCGGGTTGCGAAGTCAAAGCGCGCGAGGAGACCTCATTAACCCGGCGAGTGCGCTGGACCCGGACCGGTCGCTCTCATGCAGGCCGGAAGATTACCCCCCCTAACGTTTACCGGGCCAGCAGCTGACCGCCTACCCCCCCACCACACACACACATACACACACACTGAAGAAGAAGAAAAAAAAAACGCCCGCTGTCCATTGGGGAGATGCATGACACACGGTGACGAAGGGTCCAACGTGTCCAGAGAAAAAAAAACATATATTAAAAGTATATTTCAAGGACGCGCAGGAGGGAGGGGAAGGACAGGCATCTATTCTGGGGGCTCCTGAGGCAGGAGGCCTGGCGAGGCAGCCGCTGTCCCTTTACACTGCGCCTTCCGTCCCACATACTCGTGTGCGACACCATGCCAAGGCCAAATCCGAGTGGCCTGACACACTACCCCCGCTGCCCCCCCCCTGGACCAGCACGTCTCCTGCCCAGTGTTTTATGTTAATGATTCCGCCTGTTTAAGCAAAGAGCGTAATCCTGATGAATTTCAACGACCCTAACTATTCAAATTTAATTTAACCGGTTTACAAGGGGGGCTGATTATAAATGAGCAGCGCCGCCTCCGCCGCCTCGCCCCCGCCGCCTCGCCCCCCGCCGCCGCCTCGCCCCCGCCGCCGCCTCGCCTCCGCCGCCGCCTCGCCTCCGCCGCCTCGCCCCCGCCGCCTCCGCCGCCTCGCCCCCGCCGCCTCCGCCGCCTCGCCCCCCGCCGCCGCCTCGCCTCCGCCGCCTCGCCCCCGCCGCCGCCTCGCCTCCGCCGCCTCGCCCCCCGCCGCCGCCTCGCCCCCGCCGCCGCCTCGCCCCCGCCGCCTCCGCCGCCTCGCCCCCAGAGGCCTGGACACGTCCACTAAGCTGACGGGGATTTCTCCCTGACGAGGTGCTCCCCCCCCCCAGCCTGGTATCGAGTCCCACACTGTGAAATGTCACCAGGCTCCGCAAGTACTTTGCCGCGCCGGTCCGGTTCCAGTCTAGCTTCCTAACAGGCTGTACGGGCTTCACCGAACCAGCTGCAGTGAAAATAAGCAGCTTAAGTTAAGACTCGGTGTCGAGCTCCGCAGGTCTCTGGGCGACTCCAGGGCTTATCCGCCGGGAAGGACTCGTGACTCTCGCCCCGGCTAACAGGCGGCGGCGCCGCTACGGTTAACGATCCCGATCCCACATCTCGGCCTTCAAGGTGCCTCGCGAGTGGCGAAGAGCCACCCATAACCCACCCGGTGCAGCCGCGAAAATCCGGAGCGCGGCGCGCGTGAGAGCCTGCGCTCGGAAACACCGCGAGGTAATACCACCCGTCCAGCCTAACGGACCCAATTAGCTGTACGGTGATGAAGAAATTCTCAAGATGCTCGATGAAACAAAGCGCTCTTTTCTGTTTTGAAGGGTTTACAATTATTCCTGATGACTAATTGGACACAGCTGAAACCTGCCTGCTGTTAAATGGGGGCCGAACTAAATGAGCGCTAGTGAAATATGGTGAGTACAGTAGGGCAGTGGGGGGTGGAGGGGGGGGGGCAATAAAGGAGGTTTGTTTGTGCGGCATGGGTCCATGTTTGGCACAGAAATTCAGACCCCCCCCCCAAGATGTCCTAATTGGACAACATTCCTCTGTGGGATTCACAAATCCACCTCAGTCCTGTGGTCAGACATCCACAGAGATTTCAGGAGCCCGGAACGAAACTATGACCAGGACGAGGTCCCATAAAAACCAGCTCAAGGACCTGAACCTGGGAAGCTAGGAATAAAGTCCATCCAGCAGACCTGCTCTGTGGCAGGGGGGAGGGGCACCGTCTTTGGAAGCCAGTAAAGTAGCTGAGGTAGTTGATTAAAAGGTCCCTGGTTCAAATCCCGGGGGGCTGTCGTCACGCTGGGAGATACGTACCATGCTTTGCACAAAGAAGGCCCGGTTCTGACACAGTGTGAGAGGCGACGCCAGCAGTGAGACCTACCCATGGTGCAGTGCTCTCCCGTCCAGCCCTGGTTGCACTCGCACTTGCCATCCCTGCAGGTGCCGTGCTCGGTGCAGCGCGGGTGGCATGTCCGCTGGTCGCACACTGGGCCGCCCCAGCCCTCCTCGCAGCGACAACTGCCGCCGATGCAGACGCCGTGGGAGCCGCAGTCCACCTCGCACACCTCTGTCACATGGGACACAAACGAGGGGGGGGGGGCAGTGTGCTTAATCAGAAACACTCATACAGGGCCAGATGAGACACAAAAACCCCCCAAAAAGTCATCAAAATCGACTTGCAAATCCCACAGCCTTTCGCCACGGCATGCAGACCCCCGAAGTCTGCAGTGAATCTCGGGGAGTGGCCTGGTCATCATAGAATAAGGAGACTTCCTGGGTGTGGCCTAACGTGGGCGGGGTGCGGGGTGGGCAGTACAGATCCGGAAAACAGCAAACATATGTGCCGGAATCAATTAATAAAAGCACAATGTGAGTTGGGCTGTGCATGTGTCAGAGTTTGATTCATCTCCAAAGAATCTGACAAAGATCTGACAAAGAAAAGCGCGCAGGCCTAGCAGAGGTGTCCATAAATCACTGCAGCTCCCAACTGCAGGAGGAAATTACACTTCTGTCCACAAAAAGCCTCTATTACTGTAACTGAAAGTAAACAAGAAAAACAAATTAAAATAGAAAAAAAAAACGACATCCATTTTGAAAAGATGAAAGAGGATTCCTCTCGCCAGCTCGAGCGCAGGATTACAGAGCACAGCCGGCTGCAATGTCGCCGGACAGGACAGACTCTGACTTAATTTAGTGCGAGTGTCTAACATCAGCTTTAGGGGGAGCTGGGGTTGGGATCATAAGGTAAAAAAAAAAAACATGAATTGGCCTGTAAGGAGACTTTCAGCTGTGTGGTCATTGAGGAACACGCTGCATCTTACAGAAGGGCATCAACAGAACAAAGTGGGACCGTGAGCATTTGTGAGCAGACAAAGCAACTAAATAGTCATGTGACCCAGTTAACGAAGGCTGAAGCAATTAAGAATGCTTATGTAGCATTATACATGCGGTAAGGCGTCCCGCTTCTTGTGCAAGGTGACCGAAACAGTCATAAAGTACACCCTGGGGAGTTACATAAGGGCCGCGGAAACAAATGCTTTTCATTCCTTGTTTCCATCAGCGCACCAGTGAGGAAAATCGATGGCAGCCCCAAGTGCTTTGAGTCATGTGCCTCGGCGGAGGACTGATGACGCTCCCACGGAGCATGACTACATCCTGCTTATTTGTGCTTAGTGTGTTCTCTCCCTGCCTCTTTGTCCGGTTCCCCACATCACTATCAATCTCCCTTCTCCCGCCTCCATCTCCTTTGCAGGGGATCTCGGACTTTTCTCATTCGCACTGGCTTTTGTCAAAGGTTGCAGTTCCTTGGAAGGGGGCCTTGTGCGAAGCGATGTCATCAATATTCCATTAGTGTGGGAGGTGTTTACCAGAGCTGGGGCGGGGGGGGGGGCGAGGCACACCACGCTGTTTATTAATTAAAGTGCGGTTAACGGGAGGCTGAATCACAGCGTTTAATTAATAGGAGTCTCTCCACCCAGCGACTAGGAGGGGCCAGCGGGGGCTGGCTTTCACATTGTCTCAGTAGCTGTGGCAGTAGCTAAAGGGGGTGTGGCCTCAGTGTGTCACCCTGTGTGAAAAATGGCCTCGTTATGGTGCGGCATCATGGAGAAGACGAGCGTTCCCGTTGAGTTCTCCATGTACTATGCCCATGCCACAAGCCCCAGCCCGATTCACATTACCGCCCCCCCCCCCCCCAGCCCACATACTTAACGTTTTATGGCCCACTTGTTGAAGAGAGAACGAATAAAGGATTTTTATAGCCTCCAGAAAATATGACAAACGCCTGAAAATATCTGATGCAATACGATCGCAGCCGCTTAACGCTGGGACGAGCAGAAGGGCCTTCCAGGAACAGAGGGGGAGAGGGTGTAAAAAAAGAGCCACAAGTGATTAGCAGCTGTGCGGTTCACCGAAAAATGGACCAGTATGGGTGCTACAATTCGGTAGGGGGGGAGCTCTTACCGACGGAGCAGTCGGACCCGGTCCAGTTGGCGTCGCAGATGCAGGTGCTGCTCTCAGCCTGGTAGGTACCGTGGCCTGAGCACTGGTCCGGACACATGGTCTTCAGTATCTCGCAGTTAGAGCCGCCCCAGCCTGGGCTGCAGTGGCACTCGCCGTGGAGGCAGACGCCATGTGCTGAGCAGGACGGGTCCAGGCAGTCCACTGTGGGAGAACCAGGAGGAGACGGAATGGGCGGAGCTGGAGGGTAAGGCTGGAACGAGGGCCTTGGCTCCTGAGCGAGGTTAAGGTGATGTTCAAAGACCTGCCCAGCAGGGAGCGCACACCAAGCCTCCTGTCCTGTACTCTTAGTCTGAATGAGAGTGGCGGCACCCCTGTTAAAGCGTGACTGGGCTCCTGACAGACGCTCCATTAGGGACAGAGACCCAGAAAGGGCAGGCCTAATCGCTCAGCTGAACTCATAACTTTATATCTGGAAGAAGCACAGTTCCAAGGACCAAATTGTATTACTCTCTTAATGAAGCAGATCAATAAAATCTGCTTTACTGAGGACCAAAGGTAAGGGATTCCCAGATTGGGAAGAATGCCAAAAATGTGGAAAATCTTCAACAATGAGAGAATGATCTCAGCAGTTAAAAAAAAATAAATAAACAAAAAAAACGGATGTTAACTAATCGCACAGAAAATCCATTCTGGTCCGAAACTTGTGATCCTGACGAAAACAGGACTTTGGGTTGAGAGGAACCAGTATATCAATATGGACATCGATGCAATTATTTGCTCTGCTAAGTAGAAAACTGCGACTGTTTCTGGAATATTGAGCCATTAACTGGAAGTGAATGACTGTAACGGAGCCAGCGAGCGCGGAGTAATCCCGGAGAAAGTGGGTGGCGTGGCAGCAGGTGCGGCACGTTAGCTCCTCATTAGGCTGCGGGGGAGGCCTTCAACACCCCCCCACGCCCCCCAGAAGGTGGGGGGGGGGGGGGGGGGCTGTCAGGAGCAACACCTGAAGCTCTCCAGACGGCAGAGTTAGGAAGCAATTCAGTCGGTAAATATACAGAAAATGCATGGTACTGGGGGGGTAAATGTGTCTGTCGAATGAGGGGGGTTAGGAAGCAGAGATGGGGCGGGGCTCACCCTCATCGCAGTTGTCCCCTTTGTAGCCCGTGTTGCAGACGCAAGCCCCCATGATGCAGAGCCCGTGGCCCCCGCAGTGGACGTCGATGCACTGGTTACTGGGCACGTCGCACTCCGTCCCCTTCCAGCCACTGAAGCAGAGACAACGGCCCCTGGAGTACTGCCCGTTCCCACTGCACAACACGGGACAGGCTGCTGCGGCGGGGATGGGGAGAAGGGCGACGATGTCATCAGCATGAAGTGGGCGGAGCACGTCCAAGCCGGGCAACTGGGAGAGTGAGAGCCAGGGAAACACGTACCTCTGGAACAGTCGGGGCCCAGGAATCCTGGGAAACAGTGACACGCCCCAGAAAGGCAGTCGCCATTTCCATGGCAATTGTGAGGACACTCCATGACGGACTCTGAGGGGGAAAACACACACACACACACACACGTCAGGTAAACAAATCTTTATGGAGACCGCTCATTCATTTCTATGGGAAAAATGCTAACTATGACAACCTTAACCCCCACCCAGCCCTAACCATAATCCATCCATCCATCCATTTTCCAAACCGCTTATCCTACTGGGTCGCGGGGGGTCCGGAGCCTATCCCGGAAGCAATGGGCATGAGGCAGGGAACAACCCAGGATGGGGGGCCAGCCCATCGCAGGGCACACTCACACACCATTCACTCACACATGCGCACCTATGGGCAATTTAGCAACTCCAATCAGCCTCAGCATGTCTTTGGACTCTGGGAGGAAACCGGAGTACCCGGAGGAAACCCCACGACGACATGGGGAGAACATGCAAACTCCACACACATGTGACCCAGGCGGAGACTCAAACCCGGGTCCCAGAGGTGTGAGGCAACAGTGCTAACCACTGCACCACCATGCCTCCCCTAACCATAATCATAAGTAACTAAACAAAATACAAGAGTTTCTGCATTTTTAGTTTTTTATTGCAGTCACAGATTTTTATTAAATTGAGTTTTCCCATATGGGGACATTTTGTCCCCATAAGGTAAGGTATACCTGCTCACACAGACATACACAGACATACACAGGCACAGACACACACACAGACACACACACACACACACACACACGAGTGAATGCAGCACTAATGGGGAGACTGATTTAACGCCCCCCGCTTTGCTTTTTGAGATCCCGCTCCCCTATCTTTAATTAAGCTGGTGCCAGATGCTTGATTAAGGCGAGCGTGCGCCTCTCGGCTCCCCGTAATGAACCAATCAACAAATTGTTATGACCAATTATCAGCTGGCAGCCTGACTAAACCTCTCTTTCTCACATGGCTAGATGGTCATTAATCGTCGGCAAAATGGGGCTATTTTCCTTTTCTTTGTTTTTTTTTTTCCAGGCTTGAGCGAAAGGAGTGACGTGTGACACCATCGGCGTGGTAAATATCATCCATGCCCCACCTCCCGACAAACCCACCCGCGCGCTCATTTTTCATTTACACTGTTGATCAAAATCGATGTCGTAGAGGGGGTAAAGGGGGCGCTTCGGTGAGAGAGAGGGCAGAAGGTCCGCTTTGTTATTGCCCCCCTAGCCCCCTGCCCCCCGGACATATCGGATGTTTCAGCGGGTGTTTAAAGTTGGCCGATTATGACATCACCCATCAATAATTTCATTAGCAGGCAGACAAAGGGAGTAGCGGAGCCCCGCAGTCCTGGCATGGCAATAAAGCGAGGTGGTAGCTGGCGGTCTTACCGGCAGCACCGCTCGATGCTTATGAGGCCGTGGGGCCCCGAGGGGCCACTAATCAATTCTAATTTCTAAAGTTAAAGCCTAACAAGTCAGCCCACAGAGCAGACACTTTCTGATGTACCATCTAAGGTTCTTCCGTAAAACTGCTTGTTTTGCAAAGTTTAATGTTTCAACTGGGAGGGGTGTGCGGGTTGGCGGGATGGTTCATGGCTAAGGGGGTCTCACTAGCCTGGGGGAGACCAGCGCTGGATGGGGGCTCTGGGTGGGGGTACGGTGCTTTGACAGTGAGAGCCGAAGACGAGGCCGTGGTGGGAGCCTGTCTTGCTTTGATGTCAGATCTGAAAGACCTCACTGGAACGCCCCCAAAACTCAAACTCAAACTCAGATTTTGGTATTTTGCTTGCTCAAACAAAACTCTGAACAGGATGGAAAATTTCAACGAAGTGTAACTGAGGTAATGCACATTGAGAGGGCTTCATCAAGCCCAATCACGCGATTCCCCTGCCCCCAGCTGGAGCCTGCAAAGCCTAGCCCATTACTCTACCTCCGTCTGGAGCTGTAATCCGCCCCCTCCCACCGCCCCCGTCTGAGAGACCGTCGGCGCTCACCGATGACGATGGTGCTGTAGGACACTTGCTCCACATTCTTGCCATCGTTGTAGAAGGCCAGGTGCCAGGTGCCCGAGTCCAGGTACTGAATGAATCCGGCCTCGTGCATGTTGACGGAGCGTGCCCTGCGGCCCCTGCCCCCTGGCTCTGCCAGACCCCGTTTCTCCTTCGCGATCAGCCGGCTGCCATCCAGGAGCTCCACGAAGTCGTACTGTGAGGTCAGCGGGTTGGTCCATTAGTCCACACAGCTGACTGTACTGTGCAAAGTGGGTCCACCCCTGGGCGGTACTTGTGTGGGTTTGTCTCCTAACAGCAAGGCATCACAAAGCCAACGCTACCCCTCCAGCCTGTCCCGCTAAAGGTCGAGGCCGTGTATCGAACAAGAAGCCACCCGGCAGAAAATGGGCACCACTACCCAGAAACAAGAGGAGAGGCAGTCTCTGAAAGGGACATGACAGCATTACCATCTGGGATAGCATGATCTCCAGGCTGGAGCCCTCGGACCCCCATCAGACTCCCGACAGCAAGCCTTTGTGGGGAATGAGCAAGGGGGGCCTGGCCCTGCAGGCTGGGTCATGTTCTCCTGGAGATCTCCCTGCCTCTAATCCTACAATATTCAATCGCTCTCAAATGAGGTTTTTAGACAGCTGCTGCTCCAGCCTGCCTTTGTGCCTGGATATTTGTTGGTGTGCGACAGAAGAGGGAGCCTGTACCGATCAATCAGCTAAACCAGTGAATTTACTGGTAAGAAAGCCAGACCTGCTCAGCCGTCCAAGTGCCCATTTGGAGCCGCTCGATACGACTGGTATTTACAGAGCGGATAGTCTATGCCAGCTTCCAAATTGGAGCCTTGAAGAAAACTGGCGTCTACCTCAGAGGTCAACAAAATCCTTCCCTGTCTGTGAGACCGGGGCTGCTGAGGGTGATGTCTCTGATGGCCAGCGTTGAGGCGTGCTCAGAAAGAAAACGGGAATTTACTCCGATATCGCCCACATGGTGCTGCTGTCGATGCCCCCACGGTGCTCCCTGTGCTTCCTCAAAGATGTGCATTGATTCATCCGCCGATATTAAAGGCACGATTCTCTGCTTTACCATCACGTATTGACCTGCGTCATGCTGATGCTTGTCACCAATTAATTCCGTTAAATGAAGCTGCCGCCCTGTGAAACGCCAGTTCTGCGTGTGACCTTGTCACGGCGACCTTGCCAGCTGCCAGATAAACATGCTGGATCTGTGATCCTGGAAGGCACTTGTTCAGAGCCCAGACTCCCTCACACTGCCACCATTTATGTATAATATTTCACATGCACTACCTGATTCAGCTGCTAATGGGTTTGAAGGCCAGCTGATTGGATGGCTGAGGTCCTTCAGTAGAAATTTAGGAGCCACTGGCTAACTTCACTTAACGTTTATTTATTTATGAGATGCACAAAGAAGGATCGGCGAACAGGGTCAGCCAGCATCCCCAAAGCAGTTTGGGTTAAGGGAGCAATATAGACAAATGGTCTAAAAGGCTAATGTTTACTGTGCTGGATCTGAACACACAACCTTCTGATGGCATGCAGCTCCATAATACGTGATACTACACACCTCCGACGCTTAATATGCAGTTTTTTGTTTAATGTAAATATCAACATACAGTCTCCATGGTAACCCTTACCCTTGACACATGCCCTCCTGCCACCGCGTACCTGCGTATGTGATGGCGGCAGGCCCTTCCTCCCATAGACGCCCACCAATGCATCCCTCTGCACGGAGATGTTGAACTTGAGGAACTGCGGCTGGTCGATGAAGAGCTGCGAGCGCCAGAAGACCCCGGGGGGCACGTCCTGCACTGCCCTGCGGCCCACGTCCACTTCACCCGTGTCGATCGTGTTGTTCTCCTGCTGGGGCTTGCCTGGGAGCGGAAGAAGTAGAGGCCAGGGAGAGGTCAGAGGGCAGCAGTAAGTGGGGGGGGGGGGGGGGCAGGCAGACACCTTAAATATCTCAGCGATACAACCAGGAAGTGAATAGGGGCAGTTTTCTGTGCATAACTCCAGAAATAAGCTGAAGAAGAAGGAGGGGGAGCGCACAGGTGGTGGCAGGACACATGAATCAGCCAGAGCCTTCTGGGGAGCCTGCATGGTTGATCACTGCTGACCTGGCTGAGGAATATGCCTTTCAGGAAACCCCACATTTCACAGATCAGAGGCTGCTTTATTTCATCTAGAATTGTCTGTGTTGACACGGAGCCATTTCGCCTTTCTTTTAAACCAGCTGCTCTCACCCTCTTGCACAGCCAGCCCTTTAAACCAACCACTTTCACCCTCTCACACCGCTGGCCCTTTAAACGAGCCACTTTCACCCTCTCGCACCACTGACCCTTTAAAACGCCGATTTCACCCTCTCGCACTACAGGCCCTTTAAAACGCCACTTTCACCCTCTCGCACCACTGACCCTTTAAAACGCCACTTTCACCCTCTCGCACCACTGACCCTTTAAAACGCCACTTTCATCCTCTCGCGCCGCCATCCCTTTAAACCAGCCGCTCTCACCTTCTCAAAGCCATCCCTTTAAACAGGCTGCTCTCACCCTCTCACACGGCCATCCCTTTAAACCAGCCGCTCTCACCTTCTCGCGCCGCCATCCCGTTAAACCAGCAGCTCTCACCTTCTCGTGCCGCCATCCCTTTAAACCAGCCGCTCTCACCTTCTCGAAGCCATCCCTTTAAACCAGCCGCTCTCAGCCTCTCGTGCCGACATCCCTTTAAACCAGCCGCTCTCAGCCTCTCGTGCCGCCATCCCTTTAAACCAGCCGCTCTCAGCCTCTCGTGCCGCCATCCCGTTAAACCAGCCACTCTCACCTTCTCGAAGCCATCCCTTTAAACAGGCCGCTCTCAGCCTCTCGTGCCGCCATCCCTTTAAACCAGCCGCTCTCACCTTCTCGAAGCCATCCCTTTAAACAGGCTGCTCTCAGCCTCTCATGCCGCCATCCCTTTAAACCAGCCGCTCTCACCTTCTCGAAGCCATCCCTTTAAACAGGCCGCTCTCAGCCTCTCGCGCCGCCATCCCTTTAAACCAGCCGCTCTCACCTTCTCGCGCCGCCATCCCTTTAAACCAGCCGCTCTCAGCCTCTCGTGCCGCCATCCCGTTAAACCAGCCACTCTCACCCTCTTGCGTCGCCATCCCTTTAAACCAGCCACTCTCACCTTCTCGCGCCGCCATCCCTTTAAACCAGCCGCTCTCAGCCTCTCGTGCCGCCATCCCTGTAAACCAGCCGCTCTCACCTTCTCGCGCTGCCATCCCTTTAAACTAGCCGCTCTCAGCCTCTCGTGCCGCCATCCCTGTAAACCAGCCGCTCTCACCTTCTCACGCCGCCATCCCTTTAAACCAGCCGCTCTCAGCCTCTCGTGCCGCCATCCCTTTAAACCAGCCGCTCTCAGCCTCTCGTGCCGCCATCCCGTTAAACCAGCCACTCTCACCCTCTCGCGCCGCCATCCCTTTAAACCAGCCGCTCTCACCTTCACGCGCCGCCATCCCTTTAAACCAGCCGCTCTCAGCCTCTCGTGCCGCCATCCCGTTAAACCAGCCACTCTCACCCTCTCGCGTCGCCATCCCTTTAAACCAGCCACTCTCACCTTCTCGCGCCGCCATCCCGTTAAACCAGCCACTCTCACCCTCTCGCGCCGCCATCCCTTTAAACCAGCCGCTCTCACCTTCTCGCGCCGCCATCCCGTTAAACCAGCAGCTCTCACCTTCTCGTGCCGCCATCCCTTTAAACCAGCCGCTCTCACCTTCTCGAAGCCATCCCTTTAAACAGGCTGCTTTCACCCTCTCATACCGCCATCCCTTTAAACCAGCCTCTCTCACCTTCTCGCGCCGCCATCCCGTTAAACCAGCCTCTCTCACCTTCTCGTGCCGCCATTCCTTTAAACCAGCCGCTCTCACCTTCTCGAAGCCATCCCTTTAAACAGGCTGCTTTCACCCTCTCACACCGCCATCCCTTTAAACCAGCCGCTCTCACCTTCTCGTGCCGCCATTCCTTTAAACCAGCCGCTCTCACCTTCTCGAAGCCATCCCTTTAAACAGGCTGCTTTCACCCTCTCACACCGCCATCCCTTTAAACCAGCCGCTCTCACCTTCTCGCATTGCGGACCCGTTCAGGTCAAACAAGCAGCTCAGACCGTTTCCAAGGGCACCAGGTTGTGGATCAGGCCGCATTCATCCTCCATGGAGGACCCACCCATGCCCTCTACCCGCCTTCCTTTTTTACAGCTCTTTAATGAAGCCTCAGCAGTCAGGTCTGCCGCACAGCCCCTCTGTCCCTGGCACAGTTTCCCAGACGACCCCGTCGGCCCGCAGCCGAGTCACACGTTGCGATGGTAGCAGACAGAAATAAATGGAAAAATAAGAGCAGATCAGGAAATAACTGCAGCCAAGAAGAGAAAAGGCTCCCAGTTCAGCCTTTAGCCTCGTTAGTGAGTGGCTGGCAAGCACCAATTAAACGGCCGACACATTCACACCACAAAATATGCTGACAGCTACCAGCCGGCCCGTGCAATTGGGCCCCGATGTCGCGTCATGCCTGCACCACCTGCTTTTCTGGGGCGATGCAGTTTGTGCGCCTATGTGTCTGCCCTGGTCAGAAAAGATCAGGAAGTGGCGGTCCAGCCCTAATCAGGCACTTGACAGAATAACAGGGAATTTCACTAATATCCTGATGCTGGTTGCTTGTGGAAGGCAGCAGCATCTTCAGGTCCTTCCCATAATGCTCTGTTCTGAAAATGGGTACAGAGGCACGATCGGGAATAAAAACTAGGGATTTATGAAATGAGCAGTGAAAGCAGGGGTGCATCAGTCAGAGACCGAGCCCACACCATGACGGTTGAACCATCCAGGGTGAGCCACGTGCTATCCCACAATGCCCTGCAGCTTGGCAATGGAATGGTAGAGCTTGACAGATCCCACGCATCTGAAACTTGGGAGGCCGGTTCCCTTGTTCTGTCAGGCCTAGGCTCACGGACGGAGCAGTGAGAAAACGCGCAGTTTACTAAGCCTGCCTGACTGTCTGGAAGGAGACTCGGTGCCCATCAACAACTGAGAGCCCCGTTAAGCACATCCCTATTGATAGAGGAGATGATTGGCAGTCCATATGCGGGGAATATTATGGCTAAAATATGAATTATATTTTTAATATGAATGACACCTGACTCATGTTTAGCACACAAAAGGCAGGATAAAAACATGAGGGCAGTCCTGGTGACACTGAATGGTGATGCACTGCCAGACCGTCACCTAACGGGCACTGCCCCGACCCCTCGGCCCGGGCACTAGGAGCGAGGCCAGGGCCAGCTATCGGGTCTCTGGCACAGGCAGTGAACCCAGGGGGAGAGAAACGGGGGGGGGGACAGAGAGCTTAAACATGACAAATAACCTCATTAGAAAACCAAACAAGTTGGCGGAGCAGATGCCGGGGATGATAATGTTGCAGCCCTCAGAGCCTCAGCGCCAAAATGGCGCGTTACGCTGCGTGCGTGAGCACGACACATTCCGGCACCATTTGGCTCATCCCTATGACTAACAAAACATAACTTCAACTGTTCTGATCCATTAGGTCTGAAATTGCAGCCTGAATTACATGAGAAGCACGCTCATTTGACTGCTGAAAAACATCAAGCTCCATAATCTCCAGGGGAAACACCGTAATTGCGGCTTTAGGACCACGCAGAGCCGGCCCACCCAGCACGCAGGTGAGGTAACGGCCTTGGCTACTCTCGTTCCGGATGTTTCTCTCTGATGAGGTGGCTGCAGCTCTGCGATGGGTCGGCGGTGTCACCCTGGGAAGGCTGCAAGCCTAATGTTGCACGGCTAACGTGGTGCAGACCACATCACGGTGACCCCACACGTCCACCGAGTGAGGAAGCGAAACATCACTGCGCTGTAAACAGAAGGACAGCTGCGGTGTGACGGCTGCCTTCTGGCAGGTTCTGAACAGCAAATGACAAGCTGACAATGGGAGGCCCCCCCCCACCACTCTGCTGAATTAGGGACTGTGTGCGTGCACAGTCATGTTACAGGGAGCGGAGATATCCGGGGATATTGGGGGATCAGTGCAGGGTGGGGGTAGTAGGCCATCTATTCTCTCTCGATCCTCTGCCACTGCACCGGCAACACCCCCATCAAGACGGGGAGCCCCAACTTAACCACCCGCAAAGAACCTTTGCAGCGTAAATCCTACTCAAGAACATGTCGATGTGAGCGTGTGCCTGTGTGTCGGGCCTGGGTCACTGCAGCATTCCCCTCGCTTCTGTTTTACATATATCATCATCAGGCAGGTGCAGGAGAATGCAAACCACATCTGCGGACAGGGAGCTCACGCAGGGTCCATCGGACGCCACTGCTGTCACCTTAGTGCCGGGCGCGCTGCCGTGTTCGGACCAAAGCCCTGTTTTAAAGGTCAACCCACGCTGGCCAATGGAAACGGCACTGAAGGGATGGTGGGGTGGCTGACTGACAAGGGGGGCGAGACGGGCTCATTAAAACAGCCGAATGTGCAAATGCTGGAGCATGCTGTCCACCTAACAAAATGCGGGGATAAGATAGCAAACACGGGGGAAAGTGATTGGTTGGACAACATCTGTCACAAAACGGTAAACCATCATCGAACAGTGAATCAAACTTCAGGCTACAACAGAAATGGCATGGGGTACACCTTTTAACCACATGTTGAGGAGACATGTCTTCCTCATTAGAGAGGAAGCTGACAGTCCTTGTTTGGCTTGATTCATTGCCACCCCCCGCTCCTGGGGCACACACACATACATCAGTGTTGTGCTTTGACAGCCTGCGGGTGAGTATGCGCTACGTGTTTCTACACCATTTTTCCATTTGTTTACATTTTGTTGCACTGTCACCCCCTAAAACCGAACCCCCCCTCCCTCCCCAAACACAGACAGAGAATGCTCTGAAGCCCAAACCGATTCACCTAGTTCCCCCCCCCCCCCCCCCACTTTGTCCCCGTCTCTTACCACCGTCGAGCACGGTGACAGCGTTCGTGGGTGCGGTGTCCGACTTGGGCTGTCCGTTCTCAAAGGCGACGTTCTCTGCTTCCTGGAGTTGCCAGTTCAAGCCGAGGAGGTGCATGGCTATGGGAGAGAGGGAGGACGGGAGTGTGCAGATGAAAGCAGTAACTTAGCAGAGCCATAAAACTCAGTTGCTCTTCTGCTGGGAGAATTAATTCAACAGCTCATCAGCGACGTTTCGTAAACGACATTAAACTATGTCTTGCTGAGTATGATTTCATTACAAGTTTACTGTTAGAGTAGATTACATTAAAAGGTCGGCCTTTTGGGCTGGTGTCGGTGTGTAACTCAGTGTATAATGCTGCCCCAGCCTTTAACTCTTACAGCATTACATTCCGGCATGCTTAGGAATGTTCCGGAAGGTGGTGGAAGGTTTCGGATTTGGGGCCGTGAAGGCAAACGGCATCTCAGGTACGTACGGAGTAGGACAGACTGTGGGATGAACAGGACAACCCTCGGTGATGATAATTGTGATCTGCATGTGTCCCAGGAGTGGCGGGAAACAGGCTATTAATCAAAGCTGTGTGTGCGGTAGCACATGGAGACCATGCACTCTTCAGACCCTGACGACAACACCACTAAGGGAGGATGTGGACACTCTGTCAGGATAGTGGGGGGGGGGGGGTTGGTGGCCCAATTATCGTGGGTTTGGTGGCCCCCCCCATGAAAGCAGAGAGACACAGACTCTCACACATGGCAAAGCAGGCCGCAGGGGAGGGGCTGGGCCAGGCAATTCGGACATCCATCAAACCCGGATTGCCAGGAGCTCAAATCGCAATGAGACTGACCAGTGAGAGAGCTGATGTGGAGCTCCCCCCAGGAGGGACATGTGACAGCTGTAAGCTTCATAATTACTCAAACAGTACCAACAATTCATATGTTTTTAGCAAGAACATCAGCAGACTCACCAGATGCTTTTATTCAGCACGGTTACTAAACACAGGTACCAAACGGAACGGCTATACCGCCGCCGCGGACGCAGAGCCCCACCCTCTCGCATGGGGAGGGACTCTCATCACATTTGATAAGAAGCAGATGCTTCCCAGAGAAATGAATGAGCACGTTAACGCCCCTGGCGTGCAGAGCCCAGGGAGGGGGGATAATCAGCCGGTTTGTAACAAAGACTCTGGAAAGTTTGGCTTAGGCTGCCCCCCCCGATGGGGCCCTTAGACTGCTCCCCGGATGACTAATGCGAGGGGGGGGCTCTGAGGAAGACAGATTCGGTGAGGCTGAGAGAGCACGTGGGAGAGAGAGGAGTCGGCTTGCTCGGAGCGGGATTCCTGGAACAGGAATAGCGATTCCGCATTCCTGTTCTACGGCACAAAGCCGGTAAACGCGTGTCTGCCAGGGGGGGCTGGGCGCGAGCCCTCACTCGGGGAAGATGGCACCGTCAGCCTTCGGATTGGCTGCGGAGATGGCGAGCGAGCGGCAGCATCTAGGTGAGCAGGCCAGAGCAGCACTGAAAAATACGACAAGGAAGCACAATGAGCGGCGGGAGAGCGGTAATGCGCCGGTTAGTCCTGACAGATTGTCTTGAGCTTCCCCCACCCTGCCTCACAGGGTATGGAAGACTGACTTTCTCTGTGGTGCAGGAAGAAGAACGATCTCCAAATGAGAGCGGACAAAACCCAGTGGAGACATCGCTTCAGAGGAGGAGAAACATAGGAGTCACCACGGTGCAGTGTGGCGCTCCGCGACCACGGGTTTGTGCACGAGGGCCGCAGTGACACTCGTGACGAAATGCTTACGTTTAATTAATGCTGTGCTTTTGCACACGACTTGCAGTGTTTTTAATCCCATCGCTAACCTCTGCAGCAGTGCAAAAGACAGTGAGTGAAGACAGCACGGATACAGCGCCCCCCGGCGCATCCTCGGAGAAGTACGCCCCCTACACCATACGTTTTCCCTCCACCATGCAGCTTAGTGTCATGTGAGTGGGAGATTTCGGCAGAGGATCACTGGGACGACAGACAGCAAGGAGAGAAAACGATGCAAAAATCATCAAAATTGCCAGGCGCCGCTCTCTGATTGGTAAAAAAGAAAAGGGCGTGGAGGGAGGCGACCGACCAATAGAACGAGCAGAACATGTGGCTCATCACCCCAAACGCCAGCTAGGGTGAGCAGTACACAGAGCTACTGCTGGGCTGTGGCATTCAGTGAGACCCAGAGAACACCCCCGGAGGGGGCCATTTTTATTGTGTTAAATGAATCACCAGCTTCACAGCTGCTCCCCCTTCATTCGCTGTTTTTTTCATACAATAAGCCAGCTGCACATCGCACCAGAGCGAATCAGGTTAAGTACTTTGCCCAAGGGTACAACAGCATGGTCCCTTGAGATGTGACCTAGTAACCTCCTGGTGAGAAAGTTGCCCTCCTAACCGACACAGATTCCCGGGCTTTTAATTCAGCCACACGAGTCAGAGAATCATGCCCCTCCCCTCCTCTACGGCAGAGTCCGCGTGACACCGGAAGGTGATGAAGTCTCGTAATAAAAGCTGGACTGGTACCAAAAAGAGAGCTGCCAGATGAGAGCTGCTGAATGCGTTGTGTTTGTCCCCCGCAGGCCTCTGTTGTGATTAGGAATCCATATTTTTCCATAAATTATCCCTCCTCCCCATTGTGCTACTGTTCAAGTCAATGGTGCTCAATCAGTGCTTCCCCCAGACCCCCCTGTGACTGCGATGCACTAACCTTGGGCGTCCAATGGTGAGGCGGGCATTGGCAGGAGGGGCCGATGTGCCCCCCCAACCCCGTCCTCCGCCCGGTCCCTTTAAGCATCCCGTCCCCATTAATTACGGCAGCCATGTGATTCCTGTGTCAATATCCGAAACCTTATAGCTCACACTTTCAATTAGTTATCGACCAGCCGCTGGGCGATAAATCTCCTCTATTCTGGGAAGATCTCTGTTATTCCCGTCGTATCACGTATCCCGCGCAGGTCGGTTTATCTGAACGCGCATCCCGAGTAATGGGAGCCGTTCAGAGGACGCCTTCGCAAAGATAGTGGCCGGGGGCGGCGCTGGATGAGGGTGCCGTGGCCGGCCGGTCCCCGGTGACGCCACAACACGGTCAGGCCTGTTGCCAATCTGGAGCTTCCCCCTTCGTACTCTACTGAGGTCTATTTACATTGATTTCCTTTCCTCTGGTCAGGACCCACTGTCTTTAACCACTTACACAGGACACACTCATCCAAAGTCCCCAATCCCAGTCTCTCTGCGATCACTTAGCCCCGACGCACCGGACTTCTTGACTGAGGCATTTGGACAAACCATCCACACAGACATTTCAAAGCGAGCGATGGTAGGACTCAGCCAGTGGCGTTTTTCCTGGCCCTGAAACATGAGCCATATTGACAGCGTGTCCGTAAGTCTGCACTCGGACAGCACTAGGATTATAGTGTTCACGTGGGTGCTGAGCTGACAGTCCTCGGAATGCACAAGGGAAATCTAATTTGTTCAGCCCGGTGTGATCACACAAGGGAAGTAGTGGTATTAAATGAAGGGGCGGGGCCAGGGAAGGGGTGGGGTCTTTCGAAGGGGCGGGGCCAGGGAAGGGGTGGGGTCTTTCGAAGGGGCGGGGCCAGGGAAGGGGTCTTTTGAAGGGGCGGGGCCATTTGAAGGGGCGTGGCACGTGGATGGTTACCTATGCAGTAGCAGAGCACGACGGACAGCAGCACGGACACGGCCACGGCGCTCAGGGCGGTACACCTCCAGGAGCACATCTTGGAGGACTTCTTGAACTTGAAGGCACTCCTGGAGAGTGTGTTGCGGGGCAGGGGCCGGGTGGGCGGGGAGTACACGGCCCCGGTCGCCATGGTGTAGCCTGGGGTTGCCGTGCTGAAGAGAGGAGTCGTGCCGGTACCTGTCTTGAAGAGAAAGTGCCTGAGAGAAAAAGGAGAAACGAAAGAAATTCACATCGATTAAGGCATTCGGATGACAAGGATGACACTTTCATTATAAAATACATCCATGGGGACACAAACAACGTGTCTCAGAGTGACGGCGACGTGCCCCCCCCCGTTCTCCATTCCTACCTCTCTTACAAATTATATAGTAATAAAACAACAGAAGGCTTATTCCTAAATCCCCCACTGCCCTCCAGTAAAACTATGATTGACTAATAGACCATGGGGCCTATGGTAATTAACGAGGTCAGCTATTTTAATCAAATTCATTAGTTGGCTGCTTTCTATTAACTTCTGCACCCCTGTGAGAGGCGCCGTCGCTGATGGAGGGGAGGGGAGGTTTAAAAAAAAAAAAACCTTGGCACCAGTTGGGCGTTGTGCTCCCGCACGCGCGGCTAGCGGCCCAATGCGGGACTTAGTGGCCAGGCCCGGCGACGAACAGCATCCCGTTGCGGAGCAGGAATGGCCCAGGCGGGGGCGCTGGGGACAAGAGCGTCTGCATGAGCTGCCGCCCTTGTTAAAAGCACTCTGATTGCTTGCCGCTTCACGCTGTTTGGATATGTACTCTCATTTCTTCCTTTTAATTGTTTAAAATCGTTCCCATATGAAAGCGAAAAGAGCTCTTTGCACACACTCAGCTAGTTTTGGCTTTGTTTATGTGCCAAGCTGAGGGCCAGCAGATGCCCCCACACGGCACGTGGCACTAAGGGCCGGGAATGAGGGCCCGTCACCGCCGCGCCGTCAAAGACGAATTAAACGCAATTAAACGTGCGGCTCCTTATATTACGGAACAGGCTGACGTCTTAATGAGGCTGTTTGCGGCGTGTTAAATAAGACGGCACCCGGATTCTGAATTACTTATTGAAGACAAAGCATTTCAATCAATAAGACAATTTGTGAGACAAGGATGAAATATGCGGCTTTACGATAATTAGAAAAAAAGCCATCAGGCTGTCATTAGTATCTGTAAGCCATTTAAGTAATTAAACTTTTGAAATGGTTTATCTCCAGTACAATGCTTACCACTCTTACGCTGTTAACTTTATCTTGCCCTGTGATCACTGAGGAATGATTTAAATTTCCACATAGTGTAACATGAAACTGGCAGCTTCTTCTGTGAAAATTCAATTAGTTGTCAGTCAATAAGGTTTAATTATCAGATTCTATTCCTGCATCCCGTCACTGCAGGCTGGGTGGGTGTAGCACCGGGAGGTTCCAGTAGGGGGGGGGGCGCTCTGTTCCCTGAATGCCCTTTTTGGAATGTTCTAGGTATAAGTTGTACACACTCTGTGTGTTTGAGTTGCTCATCTGCAGCCAGTAGAACGTCTCACCCGGGGTCAGGTGACTAATCAGAGAAATGTACTGAATTGAATGCCTTTTTGAATATGTAGTTGTCAACTTTCTGAATCGAATGAACCAAAATAAGGACCCAAAAACTGCATGGAGTGAAACTCTTAACACTGAAGCGTCGCCTCTTAAGATTCACAGGAAACGTGCGAGTTTACAGCCGCTCCACTCGCCCACCTAAAATCCCGGCTGAAACACAAAGGGTATTATGTAAGCCCCCCCCCCCCCCACCCACTACCCCCCCCGCCCAGCCGAACAAACAAAGCAAACAAAACCAAGAACAATGGGAAGAGAAGGGGGATCTGCAGCGCCGCGTGTGCCGGGTTGGCACCGACACCGGCCTCATGCAGACGCTCAGCAGAACGTACCCGTCCTCACAGCCGCCATCGTGGCACGCCGGAGTGAATACGTCCATCTCTATAAGGCTCTCGTGCCCGTTTTCGAACACTGCTTGCTTTGCTAATTTTCTACATGTGGGGGGGAATGAGATATAGAGACAAAAAGTTAGGGGGTTTGTCATCTAGGTCATCAACCCCCCTCCCTCCCCCACCCAACCCTCCCCTCCCCCACCCCACAATTCCATGCCATAGTACATCCTGAGTCCAGGCTCACAGTGCAGTCCCTATTAACAGAACCCGATTTCACAGACATTACCAGCAGCACCAATTCACACCACTGTTACCACACATGAGATCAATAACAAGCTTCATCAATATCTGGAGGTCTGGGATGCTGGAAACTCTGTAGCCTGTTATTTGCTGTTATTGGGTTATGTTCAGATCATTGCAGGAATCATCGGGCAAAAGATTCTGAAGACAAAACGATGGCCCGGTGGAGCAGGCGTGAACCGGTGCCGCGCACCACAGCACTTCTCTGGTGTCCTGTTGCTGTCATCGGTTGTGGACCCAGCTGTGGGGATGCTTGCGAATGTTCACGTGCTACGATCGCTGAGGATGGTTTTAAAGTACAAAGCGCCTGTGGAAAGGTCCGGGGGTATAAATGACAGGATGAAATTCTGCACGGGCGCTGAACGGTTTGGGCTACGCTTACAGGAAAAACAGGATGCAGAGCTTACGCTCTGGCTGACCACAGCGCTTACGGTCAGGCTCAGGCACAGTGAGGACCCAAATGACCCGGCAGACCGCTGTCTCCCCGATTACAAAGGCCCAGTCCATCGGGGTTAAGCCTGAAGTTCTGCTTGGACCGGAGTTTCTGCCTGCAGACAGCCTGCGCCGGATCACGAGATCCCGCCGGGCCGATACCGTGAGATACCTCTGTTATCCAGTGAAAAGAGCGAAGAGAATCCATCGATTTTGTTTCTAATCCTCGGCTCACGCCTCTCTCAGTACAATTCAACACCCTTTCCATGGCTGGAACTCCAGAGCCCCTCAGACGCTGCACGGCCAACAGGCAGCCTGACCTCAACGCCCTTGCCAACCCGATACTGGATCTTGGCGCCTCTGGTATCACTGTAGACATACCCCCAGGCTCAGGGCAGGGCTGAGGAAACAAGTCAGACACTCAGACCAAATGATAAACAGTTCATCCAACGGTACCTGCGAATGCCGGAATCGCTAAATGAGAAACTGGAAAAAGTGGGACGCTGGAAGGTAAACGGGACGGGTCAGCGGCTGGGAAAGCTGCAGCGGGATGCCGGGTGTAGTGGGGAGCGGGTGAATGCTGAACAGCTTCCAGTAACAGTTCGGTAACACAAACATGCTGATGCGACGGGATTTTCATAGAGCCGCCCCCAAAGGGCCCGAGCCTGGAGCGGCATGCCGACCATTAGCCCATACTCCCCCCCATCAGATGATAAAAAGGTAATATTGCGCTTGGAGACATTAGATTTGGTGGGTATGAATCACATTTATCTGTGTTCATCTGCCATAATAGGGTAATAAGTGATAGAGCTGCACTGTATGTATGTTCCCAAAATTACTCCAGGACCTGGCCGCTGCTCTGTGGCCCTCAGGATGCGACGGAACGCCGGTGCAGAAACAAGCAGCACTTCTGTGGCCAAACTGACTGCAAGGCCTCTGTGGGCTGATTAGAGATGGCGTGAGGCTCAACAGGAAATTACTGTTCTAATCCGTGGTGCCTCTTTTCATGCTGGTTCGCGTGGAGCAGCGCCTCTAGAACTGCCCCCATACGAAAAGTCCAGATCTTCCCTTGGCATCGCATGAGGAAGAAACCCAAAGAGATTATGGGCTGTTAGCAATAAGCATTAAAATGCAACCCTTGCGAAGGGGACAGCTGCATCCCGGGCCGCTGCCGCGGGCAATGAACACGTCTCAGAGACACCAGCTTCTCCAAATGCTCCATGTACGAACATGTGTGCAATCTGTCACTTCAGTGTCTGGCATTGTGCTATTTACATACCCAGAGTGATTAATGATGGTTGTTTGTTGGTGTTTTTACTTTCTACCAATTAAAGTGAAGTTTCTGTGCTCAAAGCAGAGAGATGCTGTAGCACCTATGGGACACCACATCTCTCTCAGTTTAAAGCAAAGCTGGGAAGCCAGAAAATGCAATAGTCCAAACTTCCACGAATACAATCTTCTATAGCTGTACACAAAACAATCCAGGCTTCCATGACTAGTATTCCCATGCTGTCCAAACAACAATCTAAGTCTCCATGGCTACAATGTTCTCATGCTGTCCAAACAACAATCTAAGTCTCCATGGCTACAGTGTTCTCATGCTGTCCAAATAACAATACAAGATTCTATGGCTACAGTGTTCTCATGCTGTCCAAACAACAATCCAAGTCTCCATAACTACAGTGTTCTCATGCTGTCCAAACAACAATCCAAGTCTCCATGGCTACAGTGTTCTCATGCTGTCCAAACAACAATCCAAGTCTCCATAGCTACAGTGTTCTCATGCTGTCCAAACAACAATCCAAGTCTCCATAGCTACAGTGTTCTCACGCTGTCCAAACAACAATCCAAGTCTCCATAGCTACAGTGTTCTCATGCTGTCCAAATAACAATCCAAGTCTCCATGACTATAGTGTTCTCATGCTGTCCAAATAACTATCCAAGTCTCCATAACTACAGTGTTCTCATGCTGTCCAAACAACAATCCAAGTCTCCATGGCTACAGTGTTCTCATGCTGTCCAAACAACAATCCAAGTCTCCATAGCTACAGTGTTCTCATGCTGTCCAAACAACAATCCAAGTCTCCATAGCTACAGTGTTCTCATGCTGTCCAAACAACAATCCAAGTCTCCATAGCTACAGTGTTCTCATGCTGTCCAAATAACAATCCAAGTCTCCATGACTATAGTGTTCTCATGCTGTCCAAATAACTATCCAAGTCTCCATAGCTACAGTGTTCTCATGCTGTCCAAACAACAATCCAAGTCTCCATAGCTACAGTGTTCTCATGCTGTCCAAACAACAATCCAAGTCTCCATAACTACAGTGTTCTCATGCTGTCCAAACAACAATACAAGTCTCCATAGCTACAGTGTTCTCATGCTGTCCAAACAACAATCCAAGTCTCCATAGCTACAGTGTTCTCATGCTGTCCAAATAACAATCCAAGTCTCCATGACTACAGTGTTCTCATGCTGTCCAAATAACAATCCAAGTCTCCATAGCTACAGTGTTCTCATGCTGTCCAAACAACAATACAAGTCTCCATAACTACAGTGTTCTCATGCTGTCCAAACAACAATCCAAGTCTCCATAACTACAGTGTTCTCATGCTGTCCAAACAACAATCCAAGTCTCCATAACTACAGTGTTCTCATGCTGTCCAAACAACAATCCAAGACTCTATGACAACAGAGTTCTCATGCTGTCCGCACAATATTACAGTGTCCCGTCGCTCTCCATGAAATGATTTACATCTCCACAAGCTTGTTTATGCTTCTGGCTTAAAAAAACCTAAACAATGATAATGACTGCTTCCCCCTTGGAAAGACACCTTGTTAGGGTAAAGTCAGGTAAACACTTGAAGTAGCAGTGCTTATTTATTTTGCATGTATATATTTCACTATTATGCAGTTTTACAGCTGTTTAACAAGGTGGACAAGAACGAAAAGCTTCAGTGTACCCAAGAGTCACAGCTGTTGACATGTTATGGTGGGTAGCCACAGCAGCAGACTGCACTGCAGATTTCATAATTCAGCCCATCTATTCCAGGCACTGTGAGCAAGGCTAAATGTGCCACCTGTCTGGAGCCATGAGAGAGCATGGGGGAGGCGGGGCTGACGTGGGTTTCAGGAAGGTCACCAGACCCCCCCCCCTCCTCCCCACATCCCCCACTCCAGAGCTCACCCAAACAGCAGAGTTCATTAATCTGCACTTGCCTTGGATTATCGCTCTTAACTTTAACACCTTTAATTGAAGCCTTCAGGGACCCACATTCCTGATATGTTGAAAACAAAAAAGGATATTTCAAGATCAGCCCCGTCTGGGGGGGTGGAAACCATATGCAGAGAAGCTGAAGTGCAAACAGGCGCTGTTTGAACAGCCCCAATGACAAAAGGAAAGCCGGCATGATAAACCTGGCATGGGGACGAGAAGCTAACGCTCGTCATTGTCATTCAGCGGCCGCCGCTGGCCGTCACGTCGCACTCTCTTCGCCACCCACGATGGCCTAATATTTGCCTGTCCTCTATCCCTGTCAACCTTTAAAACTTTTACACGTGTCTGATGACTCTTTTGTTATACATGGCATTATTTAAGTGTCTAGCTGGTATCATAACTCCAAACCTGCTCCTTGCTTTATGTTTATTTACAGATGTTCTTATCGGGGATCGGGGGAGGCAGCTGAAGACCTTCTGGGCCCTAAACCATAAACCCCACAGTCCATTTCCTGCTACGTCTCCTGAAGAACAAACGCTAAACACCTACTACCACAGCACAGTGTAATGATTACATGAGGTACATGTACACACGGTGAAAGACAATGCAACGCTGCTCTCTAATGGGTCCCTCGACTGGTTCTCCTAACCTTGGTTAAACCCAACAACACCGGTCCTGTCTATGATACTATACGAGGCTAGAAAGACAGAGGCAGTGAAGAACTAGCATGGACCTCACAAGTAAAGGTGAGCCTGTCAAACGAGCGGGCAGGGAGAGTTTCCAAGCACAGGGAGATAGTCAGAAATAGGAGTAGCGTAGACTTTAATTTGCCACTTGTCAAAAACCTCTCCCTCTATCTCTCTATCTGTATCTAGAGTATGACATTTCTGTGTGCGGAGTGAAAAATCATTTGCAGGAGTGGAAGAGACTGGGTGGTCATTACGATTCTCTGGCTGCCTATCTGCCGGCCTCCCCCTATTTTCCATTGAGGCATTAGGGTGCCATTATTCCACTTCTTAGTAGTAATGCGACTCCTAAACATCCACACCTTCCGCATTCTGTTTCAGCAAAATCTCCTGAATTGTGAATGTTTTATTGCACCTCTCCACATGCCTGCAGCTACTCCCGAGGAAACAAAGCGGAAGCAATGTCCAGCTAATCCTTCCAGAATGCCAGGGGTCTAGTTTTGGCCAACAGCTACTAGAGCTTTGAAAAACAGGCTCTGATAAAAATGCATCTTCTAAATTTGTCTCTCCTATTAAAAATCATCAGTGAATCCCTGTTAATCATCTCATCCTGTCTGGGGGGTGGGGTGATAGGGCGGGGGTGGGAGGGGGGGTTGGAAAAGTGCCGGAAGGAGGCTAAGTTTAGCCATTGCGGTTGTGAGAGCCGGCGACCGACTTGGAAGCTTAAGACAAGTGTGAATCACAGATGTCGGCGTGTGTGAGCCGTCATCCACAGGGAATGGGGGGGGGGGGGGGGGGGGGTGGAGGCAGGGTCGTACGTAGCACCACGTGTGATCTGCCTGCTTCCTGTAAGCATGGGCCATCAGTGAGCGTGTTCGGGATGCTGTGACCCACGCAGGTCCTGAGATGATGTCCCTACTTAAGGAGATTCCCCAGGGAAGCCAAGAGGTGATGTAATTTGCTCAATCTCAGGGACAAAGTGAAGTTTGGGACCTCTCCTATTAAGCAAGCAGCACGCAAGGTTGCCATCACGCTCCCTGCAGGACCAATGGACCAATGTGAGCGGTACATGAAGGCGTTGGAGGTGAGATGGCGAACTGGCTACTGCAGACTTCGGCATGGAAAACTCTGGTAGAAAGAGGGAGGAGGGGTTGTAAGGCAAAACATCCGTCTGCCCTATCCAAGGCTAGGGTATCCTTCCTCACAGATACCTCTCTGCCCCTTCCGAGGCCGCTGGTCTCCTTTCTCACAAAACCATGTTTGCCCCATCCAAGGCTGCGGGTGTCCTTGCTCACAAACACCTGCCTGCCCCATTTGAGTCCACAGATCTCCTTTCTCACAAACACCTGTCTGCCCCATCCGAGACTGCAGGTCTCCTTTCTCACAAACACCTGTCTGCCCCATCTGTGGCAAAAGGTCTCCTTTCTCTCAAACACCTGTCTGCCCCATCTGTGGCAAAAGGTCTCCTTTCTCACAAACACCTGTCTGCCCCATCTGTGGCAAAAGGTCTCCTTTCTCTCAAACACCTGTCTGCCCCATCTGTGGCAAAAGGTCTCCATTCTCACAAACACCCGTCTGCCCCATCTGTGGCAAAAGGTCTCCTTTCTCTCAAACACCTGTCTGCCCCATCTGTGGCAACAGGTCTCCTTTCTCACAAACACCTGTCTGCCCCATCTGTGGCAAAAAGTCTCCTTTCTCACAAACACCTGTCTGCCCCATCCGAGGCCGCAGGTCTCCTTTCTCACAAACACCTGTCTGTCCCATCTGTGGCAACACGTCTCCTTTCTCTCAAACACCTGTCTGCCCCATCTGAGGCCGCAGATCTCCTTCCTCAAAAAACAAATTATCTGACTGAGATCATTTCGCTAAAGTGAGCTGCAGGACGATTTCTGCCCTACGGTGTGTAAGCACATGGTGACTTGAATGTGGGGGCTTTCTGAGTGACTGCTGTCACACCAGTGGCGTGATAGAATGTGGGGGCTTTCTGAGTGACTGCTCTCACACCAGTAGCGTGATAGAATGTGGGGGCTTTCTGAGTGACTGCACTCACACCAGTGGCGTGATGTGCTGGGTTACTGTGTGTGTCAGTGCTCACATGGAGAGGAAAGGACGGATCGATTAGGAGAGAGAGACAATCAGCTTGTAGTAGGGTTTGTGCGGCTGGTGGCCCCCCCACCTAAAAAGCCATTGTTTTTTATCCGCTGCCTCAACAGCCCTGCTTGTTTTATTTTGTTTTGTTTTTTTCTTATATTCAGACTCTCGTTAATAATGGATGTTTAAAAATTGCTCCATCGATGGTATTTAGGAGAGTCAAGGTCAGGGAGGAGGGAAAGGGCCAGACATTGCAGAGGGGACATGCGGGTGGGTAGGCAGTAATTAAGTAGCTGTTTGTCCTGAACCTGCTCCTATATGGCCATAACCACCGTGGCTCCCACATTCCCGCCCTGTCAAACACCTCCTCTAGGCTTCTTTTTCTGCTCTTTTCCCCAAAAACAGCCTCTTAGCGGCGAGGGGAAGGTCCCTGGGATGTAAAGGAGAGCACAAATTAGAGCGCGCTCACTCACTTCCCAAGGTTAATGCTGCCCGGGCTGAGAGGCACGTGGGTGCTGTCCAATGGGCTAAACCAAGACGATTTCAGTCAGGGAGGGGCGTCAGCTGCGGCCAAAATCACACAGCGTTTCTCCCAAAGCCACAGAGCACCTGGCCTCTGATTCGTCCCTAAAAAGAGGAAACCTCTGCAGGTAGCTGGATGATGAGATCATCCAGAGAGCAGCCAAAACATCAGCAAGGAGCAGCCTCTGAATCCAGCGCCCCACCTCCACTTCGTCACATGCATGTATCAGAAAGGACTGTCTTGTCTTACACACCGATCTGGCTCACTGTTGGCATACGGCATCCGCCACGGGCCCTCAAACTGCCCGATGGGGTTCTGGGTGTCTCCTGCCCCTGCCCCCCCCATCCCGGGTCCTCAGACTGCCTGATCGGGTTCTGGGTGTCTCCTGCCCCCCCGGGCCCTCAGACTGCCTGATCGGGTTCTGGGTGTCTCCTGCCCCCCCGGGCCCTCAGACTGCCTGATCGGGTTCTGGGTGTCTCCTGCCCCCCCGGGCCCTCAGACTGCCTGATGGGGTTCTGGGTGTTTCCGGCCGCCCTCCATGACGCCCCCCCCCCCACACCTGCTCTCCAGCGGCGCATTGCTGCCCAGGACCCAGCTGTCCTGCAGCGGGACGGACTCCGGCGTGGTTTGCAGCTCGGCGGGCAGTGCGGCCGGCGGCGCCGGGCTGTGGTTCCTGCGGCGGGTCAGCGAGTTGTGGTTCAACGCGGTGACGGAGGGTGGCGGCTTGTGGGGCGGCGGCACCGGGGGCAGCGGGGGCTGGCCCTGGTGGATGGGAGGCTGCTCTGGAGACAGAAGAAGAGAAGGAGGAACATTACAAAATGGCAAGGAGAGAAAGAGAGGGAGAGAGAGAAAACGAGAGAGGGAGGGGGAGAGAGAGAGCATGGCAACGCCCTGAGGAGGCGGGTAACCATCAGTCTGGGTCATTAGCAGCCCTGGCTCCTGCTTGGACAGAACGCAGCGTTACGGTGTGATGCCTGCATGCTGCAGTCAGTGAGCGGCCATCGCTGCCACCGTAATCCAAACAGCAGACAGGCCCCAAAAAGGCAGGGGTGACACTCCTCTATGCCCCTGCCTTCCGCCATTTCTGGGGTATAATTATGCCTCCAGTCTTAAGTGACTAATGATCTTAATGTCCAACAGGATGTGGAGAACAAACAGTGCACCCCCCCCTTCCGAACCCCCCATTTACCACTACAGGCTGTGGCCACCCTTCTGCTCCACGTCGATAGCGGGGACCCGGCACGCAGGAGACGCAAAGTGCTCCGAGATTGATGCTAACGATCAGGATGTTTTACATTTAAAATTTAATCAGCGGCGGTGGAATCAAGTGACTTGCAGCTTTTTCTGTAGCCCCTGTCTATTTCCATTTGGGGGGGGTGGACGGATCGGTTTACCCATCCCTGCATGGTCACCTGAGCCGAGTTTATCTGACCCCATATCGCTGAACAGGCCGTAAAAATGTGCATGAGTAACACGGCCGATAGCCGCAGCATCGGGGGCCGGACGCGGCACAAACAGCATTAGTGGGGGGGCAGCAGCTATTACATCAGTGGTGCTTTGCTTTTCAGACAGGCCCCTGCCCTGGTTTAAAAAAAAAAACTCGTAAAATAAAAATAATAATGAACAGTAAGACAGTGATGGCTAAAAGGAGCTTCTGTCCTCTTCATCCAGCTCAGCACGTACACACTGGTCAGGTGAGCAGCAGAGGCCAGAACCCAACCAACTGAAATCCACTGGCATGTCGGTGCGTCTGAAGAGGCTTCAAGGTGCCTCGGCCGGGATCCGGCCTCACCGAAGACACCAGCTGTCCCAGGGCACGGTGACGAGCTTCACCCGTAATCACCGGAGCGTTAGAGGCCCAGAAGATAATTGGTCCTGGTTAAAACCCTTTAAGACTTTTAACTGTGGCTCTGAATTATTTAGCTACATCACTTAAGGGCCAGAAGATGTAAACAAAGCCAGAGCAATTCCGCCCAGCGCAGCTCTCAAGTGCATGTGGTACATTTCTATCGATCAGTCATCTTACGTATATCTTTGGTCAATTTTGCTCCGGCTGATTCCCTCAACAGGCGTGCTGGGGAGCGGAGACGTTTCATCCCTGGATCACTCCTCCGCATTACCGCGTCCATGTCGGAGACAGACGGACGCCCCGCAACTGGAGACTTGGGTAGGGCCCCCAAAGGAGACAGGCAGAACTGCAGAGGCCGCTCCGAAACCTGCGCCAAATGGACGACCCCCCCCCGCTCAGTGCTTTTAACCCAGCCAATGAAACGTCTTTCTTTTTTTCTTGTTTTTTTGACTGGCCTTGATTTGATCCTGGCTGTCGTGTGAGACCCAAAGCCATTTCCCAGGGCTGTGGCAGGTGTTTAGGTGAGGAAAGGGCAGGGAGGTGGAGCCCAACATGATCCCTGATGCCCCACCCACCATCACCACGCGGGATTCAGTCCCGTAACCCCGGTGTGCGTAGCAGAGGGACAGGTCACCTCCCCGTGTCATGGGCTCACCGCTGATCTGGCATAGAGGCCCCTCATTCGATGATTCTTTAATATGAATCCAAGGCCATAAAATCGTCTCGGCTGCTCCAGAGCTCTGTGGGTGTCTGGCCTCCATCCACCAGCTATTAAATTAGCCATGGATGCCCGACCCCCCTATCCTGGACAAGGCAAACGACGAGCATGGAGCGTAAGACGTCATACAGGCTGCATTTTATTGGTCTGTGTGCGTGTGTCTGTGTGTATTTGTTTGTGTGTGTATCTGTATGTCTGTGTGGCTACGTGTCTGTGAATGAAGAGAGGCAATATAACATTTTTCAAACGGGCCCTCAGTGAAGTGTGTGAGCTCACATCTGTCTCTCTCAGTGTGTTTCTCTCTCGCTCACGCACGCACACGCACACACACACACACACACACACACACACACACACACACACACAAGGCGTGCCCTACACCCACGCGCTCATGCGGCTGGCACATAAAACCGAACCCCAGCTGTAAAAAGCAAGGCCGCGTGTGACTCAGCGAGCTGTAAATTGTGCAAACCCGCGTAAAACAGTGCAGAATGCAGCTGGGTGCATAGGAGCCACGCTGAGTGTGAGCGCGGCCGTGCGGTGGGCGTGGCAAACCCAGCGGGCAGCGGGTGCAGACGGAGGCCTCCGTCGGGACCCAGTCATCGCTCTGACTTTGTGGGAGTTGCTGGCATTCTGCACTTGGGTCGAGTTCAAACATCCTGCAATCAGCATCACAGTCCCCTCTCCAGGGGCAAACGTGTCACCTGCCGATCCCTCCCCCCTGCACTGCTCAGTGCTATTCCAGGACAGGCTCCTCAGCCCCCCTTTCCAGAACACCGCCCCCAGCCTCAAACAACCCCCAAAGTACACAAACCTGGCCCCTGGCTGGTGGGGAAGGGGTGTGATGTCATTGTAGCTTCTCCAGCTGCTGTTAATGCTGGACCTCACTATTAAACCTCAAAAGGGACCGACCAGCGCTCCTGTGAGAAAATAATCAAACCCTGTCAAAAATGATGAAAACCTTTACTTACCCCCCCCCCCAACCCGAGTCACGACTGACTAATCAAACCCGCCGCTCGGCCACAGATGGTCCCCCTGGAAGTCGGGAGCGATCAGAGGCAGCGGCGGAGGATCACACAGAGTCTCCGAGACGCATGACGTGTGCTGCGTGATGGACTGCGGACGTCTCCACCTGGCCTGGCCTTTTTAAAGGCAGGCAGTAATTACCCAAAGCTGGCATCAAGCAAACCTCTGCGATCTTAATATGCCTCCCAACGGGCTGCAATTCCATAATAGCAGACCTGGCGCTGTGGATACGAAGACCGCCCCCAGCCCTGGGAACGCCGCAGCCTTCCATCAGGATGGCGTTTCTCCCGGATGGAGCAAAGCCACCTTCTTCCCTAAAGGTATGGCCTTTATCTGCAGCGAGATTAATGTCAGTGATCCTCAGGCTGCAGGTTCGAGCCCCCCCTCCAACCCCCGCAGGTGGAGATCCTAACTTCACTCGATCTGCAGTCAGCAGCCATGTTACCTAAGGGAGTGATGAGCTGTCTAGATATGTGGTGACTGTCTTTGGTCAGTCCTGTGATCCACGTGTCCCCCAAGCGTGTCCCCCAAGCTGGGCGGACAGGATGCCGCCACCTGCTGGCTGCAGAGGGCCTCTGTGCTGCCGGACCACCCTGCCATACTCCGGGAGTCTCAGGCAGCCCCCCCCACTCCACTCCCCAAACTCAACAGCTAATTGAGTTTCCAGTTTCGGCAGAAAATGACCTTTTGAGCAGAAGAAAAACAGAAACCCCGGGTCATGTGACCAGGGGAGGTGGGACGTGATAGGTGCGGGGGCGCCCCCCAGAGGCGGCCTGCACGTCTGCATTTCGCAGAACAAACCTAGTACCTTTCAGAGCCACCAGAAACATTTATAAAAAATAAATTAAAATATATAAAATATGACATTGGAAGAGGAGAGAGAGCCATGGGCCTAAGTCACATGAACAGCCCGCTTGGCATGGAGGGTAAATATCAGCGGTTATGACATTTATAATGGAAGCGGTGGGCGATTCCCTGGCAGGGAGGCATTTTTAAATATTGACGAAGTAAAAGCAGAGTACTGGGGCGGTCGATGGGGGCCAGGCAGGGACGGGGCGGCACACTTGGCCCCTCCGGAGGCTTCCGCCAATTAGCGGACAGTGGCCTAATCAAACAGCGTCAGGGCAACCGCTGAGTGGCGTGCATGTTCTTTTCTGTTTGCTCTTCCATAACCGCGGGAAAGCGAGTGGCGTGTTGAATACAGTGTATAAAAATCACCTCGGCTCAAGCAGGGTTGTCCTTTACACTTCATTCTAAGGCAGCTGCAGATTTTGCAGCCCAAACTTTCGATGTGATATTTTTTTCACTGGAAGCCGAGCCCTCGTTTCTCTCCCACCCGGTGTGCAGTGGTCAGCTTGGGGGGGGGGCTGGGGGGGGGTGATGAGATCAGACGGCACAATCAGACAGCGGCGTCAGGAGGCACCGGCGGGGCTTGTCTGATGGGGCTGGTTGGCTGGGCATGACAGACACCTGCTCCTCGTGTGGAAGCGGAAAGCAGGCGGCTGTCGTGTCGTCCCCCCCCCCCCCCGAATCCAAGCAGCCCTCCAGTTATTACTGTAATTATCCAAAATCTCAGGAAAGACTGCACTTATCTTGCACTTTATGTAGCGCGATGACACAGACAGATAAGCACAGGCACACAGACGCACACACAGAGACACAGAGACACACACAGGCAGACACAGAGACACACACACAGACATACACAGGCAGACACAGAGACACACACACAGACAAACACAGGCAGACACAGAGACACACACACAGACAAACACAGGCAGACACAGAGACACACACACAGACAAACACAGGCAGACACACACACAGACAAACACAGGCAGACACAGAGATACACAGACATGCACAGAGAAACACACCAACACAAACGGGCACATAAATGCAGACACAGAGACACAGACATAGACAGGCACACAGACAGGCACACAGACACACACACAGGCACACACAGGCTCTCACACAGGTGATGGGAGGCAGGCTCCATGTGTGGCTAATCAGTAATTACTCACTTTTACTGGATTCTTACACGTCCAAAAATACAGACTGCCTGAATACCCCTGGCAGCGAGCTGGTCCAGGCCCCCCCCTAGCCGGCCGCACAGTGTACAGGCTGCGGGGGCCTTCACCCCACCGTCTGGCCTGTCTGTGATACACCATTAAGGGGGCGGGGGGCGTCGCAGATGGTTTTATCTGATGTTCTGACTAGAATCAGTGCTGGTTTGATCACACGGACCCCCGGAGACACTGGCGCTGTGTTTCTGGTTCAGAAAAACCAGCCGAACCCCCCCCCCCACCCATCGGCCAGATTGCTCACACTCTGGACCGCGTGGTTGTAGATGCATACAGCCAGGGTTGTGCCTCAGTGGGGCCTACCACTGCAGCAGATGGGGCCAGGCCTGAGAACCTGGGGGATCTCACCCCCCCAACCCCCACACGCCTGGCAGCATCACTTTGAGCCCCCAGATCATGTCACCAGAGCCACTGTGCAGTCATGTGATTTTAGGACGGGGGAGGGGCTCTCATCAATTCCAAAGTTTTTGAGCAGGATGACTGCGGCTGTATAAGTCTGGCTCTCAGAGAGAGGGCTGGTGTTATGGGAATCCCAGGCATCTATCGCCACATTCCGCCGCTCTAAATAGGATACGGCTGCAGATAACTGGGCCCCCCTTACAGATGTGTGGCCCCCTGGGACTGGTCCTGCCCCCCCCGTGGAATCAGAGAGCGGCTGAGGGGCCTGGATCACTTCCCCCGCTAATTGGCCTCTGATTGCATGTTTGATTACAGGTCATGCATGGAACTGAATGGAAACCAGCCGCATATGCAGGCCTTTAAGGAACGAGCCAACTTCTTAACGAGCCAAATCCTTAACGAGCAAACCCTCAAGGAGGGGAGACTGGCGGGCACGAGCATCGCCTCACAGGCCGTTATCTCTCTCTCTCTGGCAGGACTGACTCTCCGCTGCTGGCCAGGCTGGTGGAGGGATCTATTCTGCCAAAATGTCCACTCCACCCACATCCCACAGTATGTGGGGACAAAGCTTGCTGCGGAAGCTCCAGTAAGTCCAGCAGGCGGCACAGCCTTCAAGGATCCAGACGGTGGGCAAAGTGTAGCCAGATCCCAGCTGCCACTTCAGACGACTCCGTCTGAAGCTTAAATGAGGCGACAACGCGTCAGGAAGGGCACTCTGCCTGTGAGAGCCTGCTAATCAGGGCCATAACCTGCACAGGCGGCAGCCGAGAGATGCACTGTGGGTGAGACGCGCTCTGGGTGAGACGTGCTCTGGGTGAGACGCTGTCTGGGTGAGACGCTGTCTGGGTGAGACGTGCTCTGGGTGAGACGCTGTCTGGGTGAAACACGCTGCTTTCCTCACGTTTGCTCGTCCAGCTGCAGCCTGTACAGACGTTTGTGTGCCACCATGCCGATCTACATCACAGCAAAGCTGAAAGTCAAACTACTACTTAAAGTGCCCTTTCAGCAGCCAGCTACGTCCCATTAAGGTGTACTTAAAAGGCCCATTTCCTAAAAAAAAGCTCTCTCTCTGTACTATTTGACAACAGTGTAAACATTACCGTCACGTTCTATGTCTCTATCATATGCTTAGAGTACAGGAACAAGCAGACTTCCTGAAGAGCTACACCATGCGCTCTGTGATGCAGGTGTGTTCCATGTTCAGTAGTGTGACACGGCGGATTTGTGTAGCTGTTACCAGCCACATTACAGCTCACCGGAACCTCCATGGCTCGTTAATCCACATGACAGTGATCGCTGCGACGCAGAATCGTGATCATCCTGCTAATTGTAATGCACTTGCCCGTCCGTACAGAATAGGCTGAGTGCCCAAGGTATAATCCTCATGCAGCGAGCATGGGTCCTCCGATAAGGGGTCATGCAGCGCGTGCACAATCGCACCCTAAAAGAAAGAGATTGAAAGCAGCCTTACCATCAGCGGCAGAGCCCCGGCCCGCCTGTGCTACCGGGATAAACGCACGGGCAGCGAACTCTTCATCCGAATCTGAGCCTCGAACCGGCTGGGTGCTGTCATTACTTAGCAACGGCCTCTGGTTGTCATGGAGATTGGGTGATGGAGGTTGGGAAAGTGAATGCCTGGCAGCTGATGGGCTGGATAGGGGGGATGGCATGGAAGAACCTAAAGGAAAGAAAATAACTGTAAACAGGGCAACGGAAAGGGGGCCGAGGCAGGGCAACAAAAAACGGACTGTAATGATGAGGAGGCGGGGAAAGGGCCCGGCATGGGGGAGCAACCCGTGACGCTGCGACTGACTGTACAAAGCCGTCTCACAAGAAATCAGAGCTGCGTCTTTAAGGAGTGACGAAAAGTAAATAAAAGTGGCAAATGGATCGCCGCAATCTACAGCAACAACTGGAGCACGCGGTCCGGAACGTGGATTTGCGGTCGTCTGTTCATGTCAGTTTTGTTGGATTTTTGGGTAAAATCATACCTCAAACTATATACTGCATAGATTCCTTAGCAATTAAATATTTACCTTAATTGATTTATATTCTATGTAACCGCAAAGTTTTTAGCATTTATTAAAAAATCCATGCATGATGATGGGCCTTGTGTTCTACAAACAAAGTGGGCAATGTTCCGGTGAGACAAACAGGCAGATAACCTTAGAAGTTTCGACAAAATATGTCAGGAATTTGTCCGGAAACCCGATTCATGGTTACATCTCAATGTCCATGGTGTGTTGGACGGATTCCACTTGAATCTGGCTTTAATTTAAGCAGAGCACTGCTTGTTTTGCAGTTTCCCTGACTAAAATCAGCCATATGTTGCAGTGTGTTTTGCCACTCAGTGTTCCGGTGGGAAAGTGACGTCACTGCAAACCCTGCATGCAGGCACAGGCAGACTGGCGGGAAAATGACTTGGAAATGAATGAAAATGGTCCAATGTTCAACTGCGCTAGTGAGTGCTGGTGGGGACGGGGGTGGGGTGCTGGCTGGATGAGGGTGGGGTCCTGGCTGGATGAGGGTGGGGTGCTGGTGGGGTCCTGGCTGGATGAGGGTGGGGTCCTGGCTGGATGAGGGTGGGGTGCTGGCTGGATGAGGGTGGGGTGCTGGCTGGAAGAGAGTGGGGTGCTGGTGGGGTCCTGGCTGGATGAGGGTGGGGTGCTGGCTGGAAGAGGGTGGGGTGCTGGCTGGATGAGGGTGGGGTGCTGGCTGGATGAGGGTGGGGTGCTGGCTGGATGAGGGTGGGGTGCTGACTCGTAGCAGGTCACAGATGAGAAAAAATGCATGGAACTTGTACATGCGTGTCCCCATGTCAGGATTAATCAGCTAAAATCCACACAAACCCGCCGTTAAATGAGCTCTGGGGTCATCACAGAGGATAAGGCGGGAAAAAGGGTGGCTTGCTGACAGAACTCCCCCCCACCCCACCTGCTCAGTGACTACATGACATCACAGTGGTCAAATGTTCCTCCAGTCTGGATCTCAGGGTGGTGTAATTACTTTTCCCATTTGCATCAGCTACACTGTGAAAAGGCAGACAGACACCCTCCTCCAGGAGTTTACAGGAGGAGCGTGTTAATAATTCAGCACATATACACAAGCACAGAGATTACTGGGTGGGGGCAGCAGATTTCAGGAAATGACCAATGAGGAATCAGTTAGTATTTTGTTGTGGGCGGCTGTGACCCCTGGGTGCCACCTGACACTGGGGTGCAGCTCGGGACCCGAGCCGGAGCTTTGATCAGTCGCTCTCTCTCCTTTTCTGACATTGAAACTGGATGAAAATAAGAGCCCAATAGCAAACAGTAAGGAAAACAAGATGGGCTGTCATGTGACCTGTCATGTGACCTTTTCGTCCTCCTTGGATGTCTCGCCGCTCGGTGCCAAGGTAACATTGTTGGGAGGCTGTTCCACACCTACAAAAATATCAGTTTGTGCCTTTTCCTGTACGCCGCTGAGAACACACACACACAAACAGACACACAAGGAGGCACACACACACACACACACACACACACACGACATTGATCCCCCTCTCCCCGTGTATGATTCTCTGTGAATCATAGGCAGCTGTCTTGTCCTGTTCTAGGTCAAAACAAATCAACACTTTCCTTGCAAGTGCTGCAGAGAAACATGATACAAAACGGACGGGAGATTAGCAACACCCTTCTCCTGATCGAGCTCAGACACCAGGCTTATGTTTGTTTTTTGTTTTTTTTTTTAAACATGTAAATCCATCCCAAGTAACGGCTGCAGCAGTGACCTGTGTTTTTCCTGAAATGCAAACACACATTTCCATTACACTTTCATATTTGTTCAGCTTCCGACTCTATCAGAATTCGAAAAGCGTCACTCGGCGATGTCTCTCAGCCGCAGTCACCAAATGAGGAAGGTATTGATCGTCTTCATATTAGGGAGGCTGAGAAGGGGTATTAGACAACTGTATAATCCAACGCTGGTTTTGGTACCCAGGCAATACAGTAGAAAAGGCTTCTATACGAAAACTAACAGTGAGCTTCCCATCTTTGACCGTCTCCTACTATTTTATCAATCATTCCTGCACGACAGAGAATGCCAGGAATAATAGTAGTAACGGGAGGTCGGGCATTTCTGAAGGTTACCTTTTCATGCTTGCCAGATCTACGTAGCTTCACCCTGCTCCACAGCGCCCCTGTCTTCAAGGGGGAACACGACACCCCCATGCCCAAGGGCCCCCTTGGTCTCTGACAGCTCTGTCGAGCGACCCGAATACACAGACCCTATCCCGGAGGAGATAGATAGATCGATGATGAGACTAAAGAGAGCAAGATAAGAGAGAGACAGCGAGATGAAGTGGAGAGATAAATGGGCCGTAATGTTACTGCGCAACTGTGAAGCAGACAGAGAGCGAGGGCTGGCCTCTGAGGCGACCTGTCAGCACAAGCATCGTGGCCAAGGTGTGTGTGGCTGGGGGGCTCAAGGCCCTCCCTTGGCTAACCCATCTGGGGTGGCTGAATGGTACCCCCCAAGGGGAGAAGTCCCGTCACAACGTGTTAGTGCCACGTGGCTGTGTGCAGTCTCCTTTGACAGCATGCCCCCAGACTGAAGAGAGGCATGAAGGCCCCACTCCAGAAGAAGTAGAGGGCTTCTGCTCCCAAAGGGCTACTGAGGGCTAATGCACTGGGGTGGGGGATGCAGAGGTGGGGTAGAGGGTGAAAAATCCCACACAAATACAGTTTCTATGAAGAGATGGTCAGACAAAAGGTTCCACCAAAAGTGTTCCCACCCCCACTGCAGGGCAGGGCAGGAGCCAATAGCGGGGTAGGGGCTCAGCGACCCTCGCATCAGTCATGCTGGCCAGCCATGGACCATGCACCCCTTACCTTGGGTCAAATACGTGGAAGGTGCCATGGAAGCCATGGAAAGAGGGGCCTCACTGTATTACTGAGCTACCCTGAGGTCCCTGCTGACCTGGGACAAGTGGCCCTACGCATTCCCAGATGAACTTAGGTAGCCAAGACCCACCGCCTATTAACCAAAACGCTGTTAACCAGCTGACAACATGGGCTGCTGTTAACCAGAACTGCGTTGACTAGCTGCTAACACAGGTGGCTGTGTTACCACTGCTGGACACCAGTTACTGACGCGTTGAAAGCAGATGTTTCAGGAAATCGCCTCCTCGCCCCCCCTGCCAGGCGAGACTCTGTGGTTGCTGATGACAACCATGGCCGAAGCGGTCCGGAAGATGCACTGTAGAGCTTCAGCCTTGCCCTGCATCTGTGCTGAGGGCTTCACTCAGATCTACTCTGAGATCTCCTTCATTTCAGGATCTCCTATCCTTCATTGCGGCTTTCACCAAACTAATCACGCAAGCTGCCAGAAAGTCTACATCTTTTCCACCACACTCACAGAATTTTCTCCCCCCCTCTAAGAGTGACTAGCTCCATGCTGTCTGAATCTGCAACACCAGCCTTTCTCTGATTCCAGAGAAACCACACGCCGGACAGTTATTGGGCACTAGGAAAACCCAGTGAGGGCACCACTGTGCCAGGATACCGAGCAAGGCCACAGGGGTCCAGAGAAACTGCACGCCGGACAGTTACTGGGCACTGGGAAAACCCAGTGAGGGCACCACTGTGTCAGGATACCGAGCAAGGCCACAGCAATCCAGAGAAACCGCACGCCGGATAGTTACTGGGCACTGGGAAAACCCAGTGAGGGCAGCACTGTCAAAAAATAATTCCTATTCTGACGTTTCACAACCAAAAGGCTGTGTGATTCATATGTGAGGCCCACAAAGCAGAAAAGCACCCCAGAAGCAGGATGGCTGTGTGACAGGACAGGGGAATTACAGACTCAGTGTGTCATTAATGCGTGAAGAAGTCAACTGCAAAAGAAAGCAGCTTATTTGTCTCTGAGCTTGTGAACAAAGGTAAATACCCACAGCTCAGTGCAGGGTGCCATTTTGTGCAGGTTTCACATACCAATAAACCAGAACCACGTTTCCAATCCATCCACAGCATGGTCCAATGTAAAAGATCTGTGTGCACCTACATGGCTAAAATAAATATAATTCTTTCATAATAACTGCTTTATTAAGGAAATCTACCCTAAAATATCTATGTGGAATATATTTAGCAGAGTAATCCATAATGGATCGTCACGTCCCAGTTTCTGAAGGAATCGTGCAAAAGGAGATGGTGAATTAGGCCATGTCACTCAGCAGTAGGAGAGGCCAGGCAGAGGCGGGTCCCCGCGACGCGGCACCAGGCATGATCGCGACCCGCCATTGGGGTTTGGGGAAGACGGCGTGACGAGCAGGGGCACAGCGAGGGACGCAGGCCCAGCATGGGAGGGGAGGCCAGGCAGAGGCGGGTCCCCGCGACGCAGTACCAGGCATGATCGCGACCCGCCATTGGGGTTTGGGGAAGACGGCGTGACGAGCAGGGGCACAGCGAGGGACGCAGGCCCAGCATGTGAGGAGAGGCCAGGCAGAGGCGGGTCCCCGCGACGCGGCACCAGGCATGATCGCGACCCGCCACTGGGGTTTGGGGAAGACGGCGTGACGAGCAGGGGCACAGCGAGGGACGCAAGCCCAGCATGGGAGGGGAGGCCAGGCAGAGGCGGGTCCCCGCGACGCAGTACCAGGCATGATCGCGACCCGCCATTGGGGTTTGGGGAAGACGGCGTGACGAGCAGGGGCACAGCGAGGGACGCAGGCCCAGCATGGGAGGGGAGGCCAGGCAGAGGCAGGTTCCTGGATCGGCCGTGCCGGTTTACAGCAGTTAAAGAGTTCCTATTAACAGCCGCACAATCTTCCTCTGTCTGTCTGACTAAATGCAAAGCAGATGGCAGCGTGTGGACTGTCCCCGTACTGCCGGACATGGATACACACAAACACATGTACAGAAAAATACATTCCCCCAGTGATTCTCTATCTGAAAGTCACTATCAGCGATATCATGCTGCTTTTTTGCTTGGATAAGGCGACATAAAGAAAAAACTGTCAGACGCTTCTCCATTGGCAATTAATTCTTTGTCAAAGGATAACTGAGTGTTAAAAAAAAACCCCAAACACAAAGGCCGTATGCTAAGAATCAGTGCCGCGCGCATTCGAAACAAAACAAACATGAAAGTCAGCCGCACGGCTCTTCCAGCTGATTAGAATAATGATTATATTACGGCAGGAAATTCACTGGAACAGGCAACGCTGTGTGAAAACATCGGCTGCAGACACAAAGCAAGCCGCTGTTAATCCCCGCTCTGATGACACCGTAAATTACAGCCCTTTCAGAGCCAGCGTGGCGGTAACAGAAATGGCTTTTAATTGTGTTCTAGTGTCATGGTAACAGCAATGACACTTAATGAGCCCCATTCAGACGGGACTGCATCAGGAACGACACTGAACTGATTACCTAACTGACTGGACTGTAACAGGAGTGATACTAAACAAGTATTGATTATACTGTAACAGTACTGTACTAATTCGACTGCAACAGGAGTGATACTAAAGAAGTACTGATTGGATTGTAATGAGTACTGTGTGGATTGCAACAGACAGGTGTGTGTGTGGGGGGGGGGGGGGTCCTCGGTCTTCAAGCGGGGACACGAGAACATTTAGTGATTTCATTTACATTGTCCAGGTGTGCCTGGCTTGGGGTCTGACTGCTGCAACTCTAGGATCCTTTAATGAACCGTATGCAGTGAACAGCACAGAGTTCCTGCAGGGTCTCTCTCTGGATGGGGATCGATAGAAGACGCACAGAAATAACCACAAGGAAACATTCAGGTGAGACAAACAGGATGGGAGACAAAAGATGCAGAATCTCCAGCAAATGGCGTCACCCTCGCATACAGCAGAACCTTTTAACACTCCAAACGGTAAGGGATCGATCCCCCCAACCCCACACCCATCTCTCCCCGCCCCCCCCCCCCCCCCCAGCTGCCCCTAAAAAATCTCTGTTCTCACTCACTCTCTCTGCACCACAAAAATCAATGGGAAGGAAAAAAAAAAAAACAAATTCCCAAAGTATTTCTTCAGTTTTACAGCCCGGACTGAAAGCGGTTTGGAGACTTACTTAGTCAATGAATAAAGGATCCTTTGCGGTCGTGTATTATGGGATGGTATTTTTATGATCTCTTCTGAGAAACGTGAGCCATCACGGAGTGGCCCCAAGGGAATGAGGACGCGTTGCCCCCCCCCCCCCCCCCCCGCGACGGCACTGACGGGGAGAACAGGCGACAAACTGCAAAGGGTCTGTGTGTGAGAGAAACGACATGAGCTGCACCTCTGAAAATCAAACCGAACCTTCATTTAATCCAGTGTTAATGTGCTGTGACCAGTGTCTGCCTCCTCCATGGGCAAAGTGAGCCTCGCAAGAAATAAGAATTAAAGGGGTCGGCTGTTGGCGGGCAGGCGGCGGTAATCGGCAGTGCGGATGGCACTTAGACGCGCTCTGGAGCGAGCGTGGGATGAGGCACAAATAAACAGCCACGTTCCGCCACGTACAGCCGGAGGGGCGTGGGGGCACATGCCCACGAGAGGGGAGTGCCGGCATGTAATAATTATGCCCACCCCTCCCCCCCACAGTACAAAGGTATAATGGCTGCAAAAGGTATCGCCGCCTTGCCTGCTCCCCCAGCAAGCTCTCGCCGGCCATCCATCTCCACGTCGCCACCAAGTGCAGGGAGACCAATCAGAGAAAGCCACTCACTGTGAGGCGAAGTGCACGGCAAGGGGAGCCATGCAGCAGTGTGGGAGGCCATTAATCATGGATCAACACCCCACCCCCCATCAACCACCGGCAGTGGATGCTCCCCGCAATGCCAACAGGTAAAAATAAATTGGAGTAAAAAGGAAACAAAGACAGGAAAGGAGAGACCAGGGAAGGGGACCCTGCTGCCTGCATGATGGAGCCACTCAAGCCCCCCTGCGTGACACGCGTACCATCGGAATGGGAACTCAGACATCTGTTCCGCCATGGGGCTGGGCTGGGAGGTTACCACGTGGCAGGGAGGGCACATTCTCAAAGGCCCGCTAGGTGAAGATGCACCTGCCCCCTCCCCATAGGTGTCAGATGATGAGAGCCAGTCCCAGAACCCGCGAACGCAGCTCTAGTTGTCATAGCTAATTAAAGTACTAAGAAAAAGTGCAAAAGGAGAATGGACTAAATGAACACAGAACAGACAAAACAAAAAGCTACAAACAAAATGAGAACAGACAAAACAAAAAGCTACAAACAAAATGAGAACAGACAAAACAAAAAGCTACAAACAAAATGAGAACAGACAAAACAAAAAGAGAATAGATGAAACAGCAAGTAAAGCTACAAACAAAAGAACAGACAAACCAAAAAGAATAGACAAAATACAAGAGAAAGCTACAAATTAAAGGAGAACAGACAAAACCAAAAGAGAACAGACAAATAGGAGGGAAAGCTACAAACAAAATATTAAAGCCATCAACAAAAGGTTTCTTTATAATCAGGTACTTCATGAAAATCATGTAAAAGTTTTAGTCTTACTGACCCTAAACCATCCTCAGTGACACCGGTCAGATGCCCCCTTGGTGCTGCTCTGGACTCTACGGGAGAACCTGAGGGATGTTATGGTGTCCAAGTGTGTGTCAGCATTTCTGTAAGGCTATAGGAGTTTTTCACGATGTTGGGTCTGGACAATCCGACCCTGCCAATGACTCCACAGTGCTTCCTTTATTGGTCATGAATCCCTTTCATGGCCAGGAAGCACTCATCTTGCTTTCAGGATAGATTTTTGGGGTATTTTTTTAATCAGATAACTTCCTCCTCTTTCAGCACAGATGCTCACTTACTGCCCTGACTCACCTTTCTCCCCCTCCTTGTTTCATCTCCCATCCTTTTCCGAGCTGTGATAGGCCAACTCAGCTCGGGATTCAGGAAGTGGGGAAAAACAAGCTGTTTTTTTTCCTGTCCTGGCCAATCGGGACAGGTCACTCTCGCTCGCTAACGCTCTTCCTCTGACCGCTTACTGGGATTCTGTCACCACGGTTTGCTTTGCGCTCCCTCTGCTTGCATTCCAGGGGTTAATGGATCGCAACAAAAATAATCCATGTGATCCAGGCCTGGATGGTCCTTTTGCAGTGAATGTGGCAGCTTTCCCCAAGTAGGGAGTTATGCTGTCAGTGTCACCAATTACTGCAAACACACATGGACATGATCACCTTGCCGTCGGGTATCATGCTTCTTTGGCTGTTTTGTTTTACGACAAATATGCATCGGATTACGTCTGTTTAGGTCTGTTACTGCACTTAGCCAGAGCAATGTCGGCCGTAAGCGGGCCCTATACTTCAAAGGACATCCAGAGAAAACTAAATTAAAGGTGCCGGCGAAAATCTGTCGCATGTTTAAAATGGCTCCTCCATTCGTTTTATGTCATCCTACAACTCTAGAGGGCATGGAGTGTTTTCGGTGCAGCAGACCCACAATCAGAGCGCAAACAAACGTATTCTAGCAAGTGCGTGACTCATTTTAATAAAGGAGATGACAGCTCTTTTAAAACGGAAGTTGCTCTCTTTATTAACAGCCACGGCGTGATGCTAGCAGCGGCGCAGAGAGGGACGCCGAAACGTACACGACGCTCAGGGTTACAGGCTAATGAAACACATGCATACCACAACAAACATTACGCGCTTAGGACATTTACTATTTACAGAAATAAAACTAATATAAATATTAATTTACAAGATTAAGTGCAGTGCAGAGCGGTGCCAAGCATGTTGGTAGCTGCATAATTAGCCCTGCTGACCAATCCCACGGTCACATTTATGTCAGCTGAACGTGGACAGTGGGTGTGATCAAAACAGACAAAAAAAGTTTGCCTCGGGGACCCTACAGTGATTGCATGTCATATTGCCAAAACAACATCGATTCTGTTGATTTCATCTGAAATATGCAGCCAACTTCAGTCTATGGTCCAACAGAAGATCTCTCCCATGATCTGAAGCAGGCACTCGATCACAGCGCCACCCATTGTCTCATCATGCTCTTGCAGGGCCAACCAGGCCATCTGTGGTGGGGAAGAGTGAGAGATAGAGGAGGAGGAGTGCACTTCGATCACACCTCTCCCCATGGACTAGAGGTCCCTTTTATCTGTGGACCCGAATATCTGTCATCGAGACCAGATGACCTCAGTATGAAATATATATCTCACCAGGGGTACATTCCAGAGATAATCTATAGCATACTCCCAAGGTTAAACCGCCACGGAATACAATTAAACGTATTCAAGAAACAAATCTGTGTACTCCCTCTCTGCCGCCCTTGATAAATACGAGCGTAATCGCTGTCTGCCTGCACTACAGAGGAGGTCCAGTATGGGACAGAGGCAGCATCACTACTCGACTCCTCGGTCCAATTAGAAGAGCAGCACCCGGCCCCTGCCTGGGTCAGAGTGCATGGGACGGTTCAGAACATCCCAGTTCTCCCGAAATGTCATCTGGTTCGATGCCCACTCCACCACTGCTGTAACTCCGTCACTGGCCCAGCTAAGCTGTCCAGTCCGCCTAGAGCCTCAAACAAAAACCCGACCTTTTCATCGAAGAGATACGGAGCCCCGCTAGAGCAACGCAAGCGAATCCCTCCTGAGATATGAGCCGACCACGCTCAGGTTACACGTATTGGGGGTGTTCTGGAAGGCTCCGCTTCCTACGAATGTTAACGGTGACAGCTCAGCGAGGAGTCACTCTGTGAAGCCAAATGATTTATTACACAGCCAGGACAGGCGCGTGTTTTTGGGGAGGGCATATTTCAGTGCGCGTTTGGGGATTTCGTTATATATATTTATTCACATATCCCCCCCCTGCAGAATGGCAGGAGCTCTCAGTAAGCAAACAGTCAAAGTTATAATTCCAAAAAAAGCGTAAATAAATGGTAATTAGGCATCACTGTCAGATGTGGCACATCTCCATGTTCCTTATCGGTTGTTTTGTAGGACAATGTGTGTTAAATGAAGTATTGAAACAGACGGTAATTAAAACGCCGGCAAAGGAAGGCAAACACGACACGGCGACTCGCTAATGAGACTGGCCGTGGTGGGGAGGATTGACACATACAAACGAGCATCGAGCATACCTCAAGTATGATCTCATAACGCAATTCAAGACTCATAAGGACCCTGTTGGCAGGTACAGGCAGCCTGACCTCCATCCACTCAGCCCTACGCTATGCCCAGTGACGTGAAGGACGTGAAACTCCTGCTGACCAGCCAGGTGTGTGGCAGTGTGCGCCCACTGAGCGCAGCGCCCCCTTTGGGAGCTCAGAGAATTACAGCAGCCAGGCCCAAATCCAGCCCTGAGTTTGGATAAAGGTGGCACTCTTTTGGTGTCTGACAACAGGTACCTTCTAAAAATACTGTGCATCACCCAAGCAGCATTTCTGTGATGGCACGCGTCCTCTTCTCTCCATCCCATAATAAGCCTTCAAATGCATCTGGGGACTGAAGGGCATATGGATTCATGGGTAATCACTGTCACGGAGGCGGCACACGAAGAAACGTCCTGGCGGTGCCGATTACGCGTGAGCATGAGTGGCAGCGAGTATGCAGAGTGACGTGGAAAGGCAGGGCATCACGGGAAGGAGCAGGACCCCAATTCAAAGTTCGGATCCCCCAGGTTTCGATTAAATGCAGCCTTCCGGCCCGCAAAAAAGAGCAGGGCCTCTTTGACTGCAGACACCCCCCTCATCACGACACCGGCATTGGGAGAGTGCCGGGGGCGTGGCTGCTATCAGGCACACGCCACGTCTGATACAGAGGGCACAGAAAATGACTGGCTGGCATTCTGTGAAACGGAAAGGCTGCAAAGCGACTCGAGATAAAAGGCGAGCAGCTTCATACCCACAGCTTATTTGAATAGCTGTGCGACTTTGCACGCGGCCCGGAGCAGGTTGCTGTCGGCAGGCTGTGTGTCAACTGGCCCTTTTTCCATGTATTTTTATCAGTTTAATCAGTGGCCATTCAGCTCTCTGCCAAGGCGAGAATGTGACTAAAAATAACCCGAATCTCACATTCCTCTGCTCCGGTGTTGTGACTCACCCCCGTCCCATGGCTATCGCCCTAAAAGGACAGCATCGGGCCATCTTTTATCAGACTGCGCCCCCAATCGGGTGGGACGAGGACCCCACAGTACAGTGTCACCTGTGGGGCAGGGGGGCATGTGGGAACGCTTACGCAGGAGCTCCGGCTGACTTCAAAGGGTCCCGGAGCGCCGCTACGCACCCCGAGGCGTGATCTCCCCCTCATCCCGCTTTGCCCCCCCATCCTTAATTTTTTTGCTTAGATTGCAAAAACCGAGAAAAGTCCTTTCTGTTCCAGATTCCAGCCTTTTCATACATTCAAATCAAGTGCCCCAACCCCCCCCAAAACCCCACCACCGAGCAGACACATCACAGACCCGTCTAAAAGCAGGACCTGCCCCCTCCCCAGATCCTGGGGACCGCAGGGTCGTCACCCGCGGTTCCTGCGGAGTGCTGCTCCGTCACACAGTAGTGCCCGCCCCCCGCAGCCGGCTCACGCGCAGGGCCTGCATGCCGCTTTATTGCGGTGGCCAGCCCCCGCTCGCATTGTGCGCCCTCGTCTTTATTCTGCCTCGACGTCTATGAAAATTAATGGAGTGTTTATTTATTGGGCCATATGTATTTTGTGTCAGCCTTGCAAAATTACAGCACACACTTCAGTATCTCATTATAAATGTGACTCTCAGAAAGTTAATTTGCTGACTTGAAAATAACATGGAAGTATGCATTAAGGGCAGGAGTTTGGAGGAAAGGCAGGACTAACGGGGACGCGTTGGGTGAACACTGTGAATGTAGACGCCTGATTACTGCCAGGTCTGAGGCAACCTGAGCCCGATCCCCTGACCGGCCAGCGGGGGCCGCCCTCCGCTCTCAACGTGCAGGATTCTGGGAAAAAATACCAAACAGCAGGCCTACGACTATGGAACCACCGTGCTTGATTTGGCGAGTACTGGCACACATGACCCGGGCATGGCCGGGTGGGGTGGGTTACGGGAACCCCCCCACTGTGAGGAGAAGGGGGCTGGGGCCACCAGCACCCTTGGGTCGTCACGCTTCTCGGTGTCACTCGCCGCAGCTGCCCCCATCACCAGTGTAAGGTGTCTGTGCCGTTTGGCTCCCGCTGATCCAGAGCGGGCCCGGGGCAGCGACACAGCTGTCTGCTTCATTCTCCCCCCTCCATTTTTTGTGTTTCTTGAAGATCCAGCTGTGCCCTACCCCCATAACCCCAAAATCGCAGAGGCTCCTTCTCTCCCCCTAACCTGCAGCCCCCACTCTCCTCTTCATGACTGCTGACATGCCATACATGTCTTCGCTCATCATTAAAGCCCAGGTTATTTCGATTTCAATTTCATATATAATACTACAAATAAGCTGATTGAAACAGCGCCTCCTACTGCGTGAGGTCAGCTACCCCAGGTTTTTCCTGAGCAGACATATCCATAAATATCTTTTTGGAAGCCCTCTATGTGTTCTTTTCTCCACCCTCCTCCTCCTGCTCTCTTCCTTCCTGCCCCCCTGTCTTTAACATGAGGCACGGATTACTTGTCCCCCCGCTTGTGTTTCACTTTAACAACCTAAAACACGACACCGCATGTGCGCTGTAACACGCTAATCCCGGTCCCGGCTCTTCCCCTGCGCTTCGGGAATCGGCAAAGCGGCTCTCGTATCAGATGACGCGTGTGTAATTATCCAGGCCTGTAACACGGTGCTGTGTTCTGTTACGTGGGGATCCAGGATCGGTCTTGCGGCATCGATCCGCCAGCCTGAGAGCGAGCGCGCACCCTGGGGGGGGTGGGGAGGGGGGGGGCTCCATCGCCAGGCAGCGCTGAAAAGCTGCTGACATTTGCTTGGCGGGCAGACTCCACCCCCCGAATGGCTGGGTGTTTCCTCCATGTCTGATTCCTAAGGCGTAGTCCTAGATTAAGGTAAAAACAGCAAATTGAACTCCTAAAATCATGGGCACCAGGCATAAAGGGAACATTTGCGAGGGCATGTAACTGGGAATGATCCAGACTAAACCGCCTCACACCCTCGCAGCTCATGGCCAGAGTGTGGCACCTCCATTGGAATCGCTCCTTCATCTCAGGACACCTTTAAATAAAACCCAGGGTAACGTTCTCAGCCGGCCGGCGTGGGGCTGCGTCCCGGGTTCACGCTGGGCGTGCGGGGCGGCCTGCGGCTCTCGCCTGCCGTTGCCGTCGCTTTCCGCAGTCTCTGTGCGCTCAGGCTCCGCCGCACAAACTTCCCGCTAATTAAAACAAGGTAAAGAAGCAGCCCCATGTGCCCAAATCCCCGGCAGCGCTTCCCAGAATGTTCCTCAGAAGTGGCTCCCATGAAAGAGCCACCTTCGGGCCTTTTAAGAGGAGAATAAGGAGCAGCTTGTTGAGCAGGCGCCTTGTGCTGCTGACACACGCGGACTCATTAGAATGTGGCCTCTTCCTCTAATAACAACAAACTAAAAGCAGGAAAGGCATTGGGCAGGGGGGGGGGGGGCACATGGACGTGTCCCCTAAACGGTGATAAATCAGAAACACAGGCAGAGACTGGGACACCCCCCGACCTGGGGACCTCCAAAGGACACTGCGACTGAGAGGGAGGGGGGATCTCCACCATGTGGTATGGGGAGAGGCTTTGATACTGTAGTAAAACCCCTTTTTCAGTAACATTAAAGTCCCCCCTCCCCGCACAGTCAGTGGTGTGTGAAAAACACAATAGCCACATCAACATGGGCTCTGTGCTGACCCACCCACCCCCCATCTGCCTGAGGTCCCACCTACACCCCCCGAAAATCTGTGTGGGTGTGATTCTTTAAAGTGGCTGTCATTCCCACAATGCATTGCTCCTCACCCGCTGACAGCAATGCGCATACGGATGGCTGGGGTCTATTCTTCCAGTCCCCGGTTGACATGGGGGGGCTCCTGCAAGAATGGGCTCAGGAATGATGGTGTCCTGATGTGCTGCACGATCAGAAGCGCTTTCCTGGGTCCAAGACTGCTTTGGGGCCACTCGGCGCTGCCCTGGGTCCTGGGCTCAGCCTCGCGGCTCAGACTATCTGCGTCGTCAAGCCAGACGCCCTTCCCTGCTTTGCAGAAATGACTACGCTCACCTCTATAAATTATTTACCGTCGCTACTGGCTGCTCAGAAACACTGATGGACATCACTGAAATCAGAATAATCTAACCCAGAGCCCCCCGAGCCCATCCCGACCTGCGCCCACAGCGGGACAGGGGGACAGGGCCATGTGGCCCTCAAGTGTCCCTCGCCCACCTCCTGCTTTTACCTATAAATTCTTCCCATCATTTGGGGGAGTGGCGCGGTGAGGATCCACTGTAGCTTTACTCACAGACACATGGATAGACAGACAGATCTAAGGGGGAGATCCCACGGCCAGCAGTGAGCTTCCCCACTTAAGAGCAGGAAAAACGGCTTGTTTTTTCGCTAAGAGCAGCATGGAGCCCAGGCTCCCTGTAAACAAGTGGCCCAGGTTTTATGGGCTTAGCCCGCAGTCATGGGCGGGGCGAGCGAGTGCCACCTCACTGTAAATCACACGGGCTTAACGTCGAGCGGGACGGACCGATGCTCCTGCCCAGGATTTATGTCTACAGACAAAAGGCCGCGGCTCACACATATTTATGCGGGCTGGTGTACTGGACGGGCCGCCGTGAGCCACCGGCTTATCCTCGTGTGATGGATCGGTTCCGCTTCTCCCCAGCCCGCCCAGTCGAACGCAGCCATTACTCTCCAAGCCGGCACGCCACTGAGACGGTCAGTCCGTCAGCGTCTCCGGGGCGGGGGGGCGGCAGGGTGACCCTCCATGAGGCACGAGGAGAGCAGGCCAGCCGAAAAATAAATAAACCGAAAGTGCGGTAAGTTAGAGAAGAGGGTGAGGCCCTGAGCGTCATGAAAATGATTAAAATCATGGACGTAATGAACACCCAGAACGAAGAGAAAACCAGTGAGCAGCTAAGACCGCGGTGCGGGACAGGAGGCGTACAGCGTACAGCTGCCTGCTTCATAGGCTGCTCGGAAATAAGCTGCACAGAACTAATTAATTCATAATTACTTTAAACATGGACTCCTGGGCAGTCAGGAATTATGACATCAAGTAACTATTAATATAAAACAAACTGTATTTTATGTTACGCATTGACTGGAAAACGGGACTGGTATAAAAAACGAATAAGTAAAATAAATTAAAACAAATTAAACAAATAAAATACATAAAATTTAAATAAAATTATAAATAAGCTACAGAGAAGCAAAATATTTTTAAATATTAAAATATTAAATAAAAATAAAAATTCTAAATTAAAAGTTATTAAAACAATTATCTATGATTTATTTATTGGGCTTTTGCTCCGATTCAGTTGCAACAATGACTAGAAAAAAATAATTTCCATACTTCTATAAAATCGCCTACATAATTAATCTTCCATTGTTTAAAATACATCCACAGTTAATGAAATAACGACAAATGCATTTTTAAAATAAAAGCCCTTCATTAAGCTGGTCGACTGCAATTTTTTTTAATGGTTTATAGTTTTTTTTATAGCTTGATTTTAGAATTTGGCATTTCACAAGTAACATTAAAATGACACACTAGTTCCTGATTTAATACACACATATATATACAGATCTAACATGTTCATTAGTCTTAGAAATACAACCAACATAATTCTTTATATTCCTTATATATAACGCAAAAGGTCTTCATATTTTCCATTCGATTTTATATACGGAAAAAAATTCCTCTTATGGCCCCCGATTTACAACGGCAGTAAACCGCCATGACCAGGACCAAGAAAGATGCCATTCAGAGGGTTATCGGAGGGCTGAGCCTGCGACGACTGGCATAAGAACACCCACCCACACTCTGCTACAGCGTATCGCTGCCGCTGCCGGCGAGTGTGTTACGGTGCGTACGTGCTACACACAGGCCTGACCGGCGACGCACACCCAGGCCGTGCCGGCAGACCTGGTCCCGTCCGAAAGTGAGCACGAGGCCCTCAGCGCTGTGCCGGATCGCAGGACCTGCTCGCTGCGAGCTTCCACCTGCAGAAGTGCCGGCAGACCTTTATTCTGAGTTTATTTAAATAACGAATTCCTCACCGTCTTGCTCCTTCCTAAAGGACAAGCAGCTTCGTTTAGTATGCGCATAAATAATGAAGAGAGAAACAAAATGAGATTCAGAGTAGATATTAACTTTAATCGGCGACAGAAAACGGACCCCCCCCCCCCCCCGCCGCATCTGCCCCCCCCCCAGTCTGTGGAGGCCTCGCGGATCAGCAGAACTTCCAAGCTTTCCATCCTCTTTCATGTAGATTCCCACGGAGCTCCGGCGGGATTTACAGTGGACGCGCGTTGCGTAACGGACTCTCGGCGCTCACAGCACCGCGGCCCAAACCGACAGGGCCAGCGGAACTGATCGATTCTCACGTTGATGGAAACAAAAGTATGACCTGACGTGCTGGTGTTCACTGCTCCTCTAGGAGGCGCTCACACTTACAGCAACCGAGGAGGCCTGTTTGTAAAGAAAGGAACAGGAAATGCCATCACTGCGGCAAAGATGACGGGCCTATCATTATAATAAATTATTCTAATTAATAAGGATACCAACTTGCACAGGTACACAATTCAGACTGCCATTCCATAATGCCTGATGTTAAGTGAAACTGAAAAACTTCCCCCAAATTTTCCACGACAGCCCCAGTCCTGGACAGCGACTCACATAGGATCGACCGGCATGTATGTCACCGTCTACAGGGTTCGGTTGCTAGGCGATATCCCACTGACATCCCCTTTTGTGTGCCTCTCACCCCCTCTCAGACGCATCCTGGGCCATTATCTTGGTCTCCCCCAAGCTGATATTTGTGTGAGGGCATTCGGGGTGGGAGTGAGTGGGGTAAAACAGCAAAAAATGGAGGGGGGGGGGTGCTATAAATCAGAAGGGGCTTTTAGAGATGGGCGGTGGAGCTGGGCCACGCATCTCACTGCATGCGTCGACAGCCGCAGCCGTTTGGCTCCGCCGAAGACGTCTGGGGTAATGATCCGACACGCTGATGCTGACCTGCATAAATACCAGTACTGAGTAAATACCTAACGGACTACTCAAACTTCTGCTCTGCTTTGTAAGGCCCCCACACATTGTTATGTTGAATATTATTATTATATTATATTAATACTGTACAAACATATTTCAAATTCTTCCATAAAAATAAACACCCATTCATCCATGCAGCCATCTTCCGATTGGTTATCCCGATCAGGGTCACAGGGCTGGGGGGGTCCGGGCCAGCTCGCCAGCAACAATAAGCATTTCAGCTTATATATACATACACACTTATATCTGTTATATATGTGTGTGTGAGAAGACATTTATGTGGTATTTATTTATATAAGTGTACACACACACACACACACACATACACTCACACAGACACGGGGGGGGGGGGGGTGTTCCCTCAATATTTAATTGGGCTTCATTAACCCCCCCAATACACAGACTTTTGTGGTTGTGTCTCCCAAACTCTGTACCTACGCCATTGCACATACACATACATAAATATGCACGCACGCATCTATTGTATATATAATGTATATATTGTTCAGGCTGTATTAATATTATAGATACACACATGTGCAAACGAATATAATTCTAAATTCATTACATAAGATTTAAATGCTAATTATTCAAATAAAAAAAAGGTATTTGACACTCTGAATCCCGTACAAAGAAAAAAAATCTGACGACACCAAATTGTTCTGACGAGGAAACAAACAAAAGCGTTTAACAAACTATGAAAAGAAGGACTTGATATTTCCGTTTGGGAAGCGGCTGATTTGCGGGTAATGCGATACACAGGGTTCCCATTATCAGCCTGCTCCTACTCACTAGTGCCTGACATCGTCTGCAGTCGTGCGAGAGCCTGGATCCTGAAGATCCCTCCGTCTGACTAACCCACCATCTCCAAAACCCCAACAGCAAAGCCATTACGCCTCTTTATTGTGTCAAAGGCTACTTTTATAATCAATAATTATTATCACTTCATTTTTATATGACCAACATGTTTTTTGCTAATTAAGAAATGCATGCAAAAAAAATTCCATTTTGTTCAAAGACATTTGGGCACATATTCGCCCCCACGTTGCGATTTGCAGCGAGATATTCCGACTGCATTCGACCCTGCGAGATGATTCGGACCATCGATTTCCTGCGACATCTCAGTGACTCAATGTGTTTCTCATTTTTGTTACTTTTAAATTACATGCATGCAACTTGCAACATGCAGCCACTGCCAGACCATCTGTCATCCGCCAATCGCTCATTTGCCATGACAACGGCTCGCCGTGTGCGACGCTTCACGTGAATGAAGTCGGGTCTGTGCTGGCATTTCTGCAGGCAGGCGTTTGCCTTTTTCTCCTGCTTTTTTCCCGGGTGACGAGCCGGCGGTATTTGGACCCCGGGGAGTTTTACCTGGGCCAGATCTGGGCGCTGCTCCTCAAAGGGTTAAAGGGAGACGGGCTGCTCTTGTGCTGGAAGCCGCTGAGGCTCCAAGCCGCTGGAAAGACGCTTGCAGCTCTCCTCACGCACACAGCGAGTTGCGGACGCGCGCCGCAGGGGACCACGACCCAGTCGCCGCCGCCGCTGCCAGCCTCCGATGGGACTTCACACGCCGCCCGCCGGGGGCCCGTTTCATCCCCCACACCCCCGGGGGGCAGGACTGGAAGGTCAAAGTGGGGGGGGGGAGCACCGCCTTGTGCCTCGGGTGGGGTGAAGAGCGATCTCTCCCTCCTAAGTGAGCGCTGGCGAGCTGTAGCCACTCTGCCGTGCTTCGCCCAGCCTCACACGGATCCTCGCACGGCGGCGAGCGGCAGCTCGCCTGATAGGCTGAGCCTTGCTCTGTTTACACCCAGCAGGGGAGGGACGTTGGAGGGGGGGGTTGGGGGGAGGTGGGTCCTGCCTCCATTTAACCATTGAGGATCTTTGTGTTTGTCTTTGAAACACGCCCCCAGCCGCTTAACTCTCCTTCCCACCCCCGCCGGAGCCGCCTGCCCCTCTTCCCCTTTCACCCCCAGCCCCCTCCTGCCCCCAACCCCAAACAGCGCCTAGAGGCAGCTGGTTCACGGGGTAACAAAAGCTCACCTTCACATTAGCTCACCCCAGGACGCCGGGGAGTGGGGGGCTGGGCCTCCGGTTACACAGGTGTCAGCTTACAGCCATGTTCCCCGCAGTTCTGAGTTCTACTCCTGCGTGGTCCGTTTCCAGGCAGAACCGAGAACATGCACGCACACACACACACACACACACACACACACACACACACACACACACACACACATGCGCACGCACAAGCACACACACACACACACACGCATGCACACACACGCACACACACACACACATGCGCACGCACAAGCACACACACACACACACACACATGCGCACGCACAAGCACACACACACACACACACACACACACACACACACACGCGCGCGCACGCACACACATGCACACCATTTGGCTACACTCACTTTCAGATAAAATCTTAATCTCAAACACACTGATTTACATATAAAATCAGTACCGTCATGCAGAAATTTTACAACGACTGGAAAAGTCTGATTATTCATTAAAACAATAAATATCCAAAAAAAAAAACACAATTATGCTTCATGGAGAATTGTCCTGACTAGCAGCCAGGTTAAAAGCACAGCAAATGAATGCATGAGGAAGGTCGGCCATTTCTTGTCAGCGATATCAGCGATGAACCGCATTCCACACCGCGGCCTCTGTCCGGCGAGCCATCTCGCCTGCTTCCGGACTTTCCGTCCGACCCAAGCAACAAAATACCGATTCTCATTATAATTCTTCGGCTCCTTTGGTAAGTAAAACGGCTCCTACGGTCATCTTCTTTCGCCAGACCACGAAGGCGTCCCCTTTATGGTCTATCTGACTCCTGGGAGCAGCTGCCTAAATCAAACCCAGGCAGCGTATGCTATCGCTCCCCCCCGATAAAAGCACATGGAGCGGGGGCCAGAGATGGATGCGAAGATGGGGGAGGGACGCCTACGACAGATAAATGAAGAACAGCCAGATAAGGTGGAGAAATGCCACTGGGGGGGGGGAGTGGGGGGGGCATGGCAGACAGGGCCATCTTTGGGGAGTTAGTCCGCTGCTCCATTTTCCTGCGGAATTTAACAGGCCGGTGACCCGCTGCTGTTTCCTTCGCAGCCACGAGCAGACATTACGAGAGGAGCACAGAGATGGCGCGAACGGGATCGACTAGAGCAGAATAAGCATAGACACCAGAGGTGCACAATGGTGTACGGAGCCGATGCGCGGTGACCTTCATGGCCACGGCGTGCCGATTCAGAGTCCCTCCTGGCTACACTTCCGTCACCGTTCAGAGGCCATTCACTAATGCTCCTCGAGGCCTTTCCCAAGGATGATGGGAAAATGGCAACAATAAAACAAGCAAACAAACAAGTAATGAAACAAAGGCGGCGTGCCCCCGACTGGCTCTGAGCGGGTTGGTTCTCCCGTGCTGGAATCTGTGGCCGCACTCGTCCCGCGTGGAGGCTACCCACCCAGGTGGCGTAACTCCGATCCGCTTCTAACAACACCCTCCCAGAATGTAGCACTTAACAGGTGTATTATGTACTTTTCCATGTTTAATTAATTGGATGCGCCATCTGTCCACACCTCTCCCTGGGGGGCGGGGGGGGGGGACTTCCGTGCCAAGCAGACAGTGAGAGGGACGCCGAGGGAACTGCCATGGTGTTGTGCCATCATCGCGCGCCATGCCGGCTATGTGCACGCTTACATAGCTACCACCTGATCTGCGCTGCGGAGGAGCAGGGGGAGACTGCCTCGTTCCGGAATTTCAGGCCCCGCCTTCTCCCCCTGTACTGCCACCTGCTGGTCAGAGAGCAAAGTGCAGTCAGCTTTAGAGCTTGATGCTGGTTGCATCAAGTCAGACTGACGCCCTTGTTCTACTCGGGGTGGTGGAGAGCGACACAGTTGAACTACAGAGTTTCAGAATGTATCGGGTGACTATGCCAGACTGCGGTCTTTTCCAAAACGTCTCCTATTGCGGTTTGTTCAGAATGTGAAATGTTCCCTGCCAGCTCGTATCGTAACAGCCCGTTGGACACGGACTTTACACTCAGCCTTCAATGGCCTTTTACCTGTTTTTATCATGCATTTAACTGTCCAGCAAACAAACGGTGAGACAAAACAGACCCAGATTTTGACTATGAGAGGCGACTCGACACAGGCAAGAACTCTGACCACGGTAATTCCACACGGTTTTCGGGACAATAATTCACCTTTAAACAATGAAAGCTCCATCAACTTTAAACAACAATGAAGCCATCAAATTATTCAAGAGACGTCCAGTAAAGCGTAATGTGTGTATCGATTCATTCAGGAAATGGCCAGAGAATTAACATGACAAATCGACTTTGATACAGCGAAACATCAATCAAATCCTGAATTTGAAAACTGTGTAACGCTAAAGTGAAAACGCTAAAACGTAAGAGCCTGTCCAACTTCCATGAGTCAACTGGCAGCTGTCAGAGATCCAAGAGCACAGATATGTGGCACATTCAGCGAGAGCAGGAGCAGGAGTCAGAGCGTCACAGAGAAGCAGAATTAATTTCCTCTCCAAACGAACAGAAGCATGTGTTCTCACGGCCCAGGTTTCATATTCAGTACAAAAATATATGCATCCAATGACCAGGAGGTGGCTAGTGCAGACGTGTTATCCCAACATCCTCAACTCAATGATTTAACCATCAGAAAGTAGCAGTCAATCACCATCAAGCCAAAGGAGGACGTCATTACTGGTAAACGGGGGGGATGGGAGGCGGCTTGCATCTCAGCCAGATCTCAGGTGTTTATGGAGAAGTAATCTGCCATGTCTGATGCCACGGAGAATCTCTAATCACTATGAATTAGCAGGTTGGTGTGTCACCAGCCAGGTGAGAGGGGCCCGGGGGTGTGCCGTGGCGGCTGAAGATCCGAGGAGGAGCTGCTGGGGACATCCTGGAATGGTCTGGCACACAGGGACACGCCGCTGCCGACGCACAGTCAGCAGGGGGCGCCTCGTCCCCCGTGTTCTCAGCGCGCTGCCTGGTCCGACATGTGAGCCCTGCTTCTTTGCAAATGGTTGTTTCTGTAACCATGTGGCAAAGCTCTCCAAGCCTGGCAACTCCAAACGCAGCACGTGGTCCAGGGTTTGTGGGCCCCCAGTGCCCACCCCAGCCCCCCCCCCCTCCCCCAACATGAATCTGCTCAAAGCGCGCACTCTCACACGCCCGGCGTCCGTCATACAAGCCTGGATTTATAGAGAGGTTTAATGGCCCCATCTCTCCGGGCGACCCGCTGATGTAATGTTTACAGAAATACCTCTGCAGTCGCAGAGAGATGGGCTCGTTTGGCGCCCCCGTCCGCGAGATTATAATTGGGGGGGGAGGGGAGATCAGCCTGGGGAATAACCAGGAAAGAGAGGCGACCCGGCACAGTCGATCTATTTTCCCGATCAGGCACACTGTGCCCCCACATTGGCGAAAAGACGGCCTCCCCATGACTGGAGCCTCATTTCTCCGCGCACCAGTCGGGTACCATAAGGAGCTCATGGGGAGCAAAAGAAGACAAAAGAAACCCCAGCATGTTCCCGGGGCTCTGTGCATCGGGCACTGGGGGGGTTTTAAATAAAGGGTTTTGTTTTAAAATCGTCCGCGCTGTTACCCTCCGGGTGGGCTGGGCCAGGCAGGGGGGTGTCCGACCCAGGACTCCTCTGTAAACTACGCATGTCTAATGGACGCCTGTGTTTACACAAGGTGACGTTCACAGGAGGAGATGTTTATGTTGAAGGAACGCTTAGCTCTCAGGTGATGGGGGAGGTGGGGGGCACCATATATCCCCCAGCTGCTATCTGACACTACAGGGTCATCTCTGCATTGGGCTTTAAGCTGCCTTTTCCCAGGGAGAGACCCTCCATTCTGAGGGATGCTGGGAGCCCCCCAGGGGGCAACCAAGCCAAGTGGCGCCCAGAACCAGCAGCAGAGGCGGGGGGCTGCAGAGGGGAACAAGAGATCTTTTAGGGGACAAAGACTGAGACTGCTGAGGCCGGGCCCCCTCACTCCGCTCTGCATGGAGTCACATGATGGCGGGAGACCCTCCACCCTGTCATAACGATTTCCACCCAGAGAGAGATCTGAATTTAATGTCTGAGGGCGTTCAAATATGGCGGGGGCTCAGCAGAGGCGCGGATGGGGGGGTCCTTGCTGGAATCAGGTCAGAGGGGCCTTCCAATTGCTACCGGAGGAGCATGAGGCAGCCTGCAGGTCTGGGGGCCCAAGCTAATCAGCAACAGAGCAAACATGGGGCACTGATCAGGAACCACCACAAATCCAGGTAACTATCAGCAGTCAATGAAGTCTGAAGATGCATGCATGGATACACCGGAAAATCCACATGAATTTAAATATGCCTAAATACACCTAAATACACACATACTGCTATTGATTATTAATTCAATACTTGTATTTAGAAGAGAAATTTCCAGAAAATTCTCACGACTTCCCACATGCAGCTAAAACTCGAGAAGATGACAATCTGCTTGCCATCTGCCACACCAATAATTGTTATTCCTTCTCGGGACGCGAGCAGCCAATGTGCAAGCTCCAGAAAGCGTGCGAGACGGTCAATTAAAAGCCCATTAGAGAGTGCGGATGAGTAACACCGCGACCCTCCTCGACACAGCCCCATCCCCAGGGCACGAACTGGCGAGCGGAGTCAGCGGGAAATCAAAAAAAGAGAAACCGCCTTAGAGGCGCTTAAGAAACACCACATTCTCTAGAATGTGACACAATCTGATTACAGAGACCTGAGCCCTTTGGATGGAGGTGAATCACTGAGCTTAAATTCACTCTTTAATACAGAGTGACACGTTCACACACTTCCTGAGGATACTACTGTATGTGCTCGCTATACTCAGGAGCTGCGGCCTCCTCCCTGGGATTTGAACCCACAACAATACGTCCAAGCAGTCTGGCAGTCCTCTGTTGTTTAATGGCACAGTCAGGCTACTTGGCGAGGGACCCCCACAGCCCCCAGAGGATGAGTGATTTGACAGCCTCTGTCTTAAAGTCAGCCAAATGTTTTACATTTCAGATTAGCAGGAAGTGACCAGGATCACTCCCAAGGTTTCGCCTGTGTCTCCGCAGGGTGCAATTGATGTGCTGGCCATGCTGGGAGATCGAGGCCCGGCACGTCACACTGCCGGCTAACTGTTCCACTGATTGATCAAGAAATCAAAGCGCTGATTGGGGCTAATCATTGCTTAGTGTGTGTGTGTGGTTGTGTGTATGCATGAGGACGTCGGGGGGAAGGGGGGGACACATCTCTCACGGACAGCCGTCTTTGACAGACAGAACCAGGACCAGACCTGGGGCAGGGGCAGCTGAAGGGGTGCAGAATGACAGCCCTGCCTGTCCCTGTCACAGCCCAGCAACCCAGCCACAAAGACCCCCGGCGCATTATCGTCTGTTACACTCATCATTTGCTTTAGTTCCACACGGCTGATATAAGGTGCAGAGTCTCACCCAATTTACAGCTGGGGATCATTTTCAGTGTCTTGTACATCGACAAATGGCTCTTGTGGGAGCAGACCTTGCGACCCTGCGTCTGCCTTCTCACTGCTGGATGGGGAGTGATTCTCTGGCTGTGCGGGCAGCAAGAAATGACGTCCCCCTGACGGCGTCCCCACGGCAGCCCCGAGCCGTCCATGTAGTGGGGAGTCTTTGCTCCCTCTCGAGGGCCGTGAATTCGATTGCCGGGAAGAGAAAAACATGACCTGTTTGGTGCGCATCTCCAGCTGCCCGGCTTGGCAGCACTTTGAGAATGTACCGGAAGCTGCCATCATGCATTAATGATGCGTTAATTATGTTTGTGACTCATCTTGCAGAGACCAGGAGCCCTGACAAGAGGAAAGCCCCGAATGAGGACGCAGGTAGATGTGCCTGCATCCTGTCTTCTGTGCTGCTGTCCGCAGAGACATACACCTGGATCTATTCTTCCTTCTGACAAAGGCGGAGGAAGCTCCTGACAGATGCCTGCTTTGCCTTGTAAAATGTGGGGCCCTGTGCAGATGCGGGAGGGTGTATTTTAGTGTGTGTGTGTGTGTTTTGCGTGCCCGTGCCTGTGTGTGTTTGAGTCAGAGACGGCCCCCAAATGGCGTCTGAGTGACAGCTAAGAGGCAACAAGCGATGCACGATTCTCAACAGCAGATAAAACCAGTCCTTGACGCTAAAAGGCGTTAAAAGGATAACCTCTGTATTGGCAGGAGTCGCCCTTCGAAGAGATAATATCGCACTCGGCAATCCAAAGCCAAATAAGCTAGCTGTGAGAGTCTCGCTATCGTGTCCTGAAGCTAAACAAGATGAGCGAGCTGTGAGTCGCAGGAGAGACACATTTCCCTGTTCTGAAGCTGAGATGAGCAAGCTGTGAGACTCACAGGAGAGTTGTATTTCCCTGTCCTGATGCTGAGAGGAGCTAGCCATGAGAGTCGCATGTGCCTCTCCTGAAGCTGAGATGAGCTATACTTGAGAGTCGCAGGAGAGTCGCATTTCCCTGTCCTTAGGCTGAGTTGAGCTAGCCATGACAGTCTCAGGAGACACTCTTTTCCCTGACCTGAAGCTGAGATGAGCTAGCCAGGAGAGTCACAGGAGAGACTCTTTTCCTTGTCCTGAAATTGAGATGAGCTAGCCAGGAGAGTCACAGGAGAGATGCATTTCCCTGTCCTGAAGCTGAGATGAGCTAGCCATGAGAGTTAGAGTTGCAGGAGAGTCACATTTCCATGTCCTGCTTCTACAGTAGAAGAGTCACATTTCCCTGTCCTGCTTCTACAGTAGAAGAGTCACATTTCCCTGTCCTGCTTCTACAGTAGAAGAGTCACATTTCCCTGTCCTGCTTCTACAGTAGAAGAGTCACATTTCCCTGTCCCGCTTCTTCAGCAGTTGAGCAAACTGTGAGAGTCGCATGAGAGTCACATTTCCCTTTTCAGACACTAATGGAATTACAGAAGCTTTCTGAGAAATGGGCCACTAAAGGATGCTAAAGAAACTTAAAACAAAACAGCCTGACTGGGTTAGATGTCTGAAGACCACCAGTGGATACCAGCAGAAAGCTGATTTACAGTTACTGTGAAGCCTGTTATTATTACTGCCATTTCTAACTGAATTTCAGATGGAAGACAATTTGTTTCCCTTTTCCAAATCCTACTCAGTTGTCACATGAGAAGAGTGAGACGGGAGAGTGCAAGCAAACAGGATAAACACACAAATGCACAGAGGTTCCCCAACCTGCCGGCCTCGCGTCAGTCTCACTGCACCACCACTGAACTACAGCAAAAGTCAGAAAACAATCTACAAGTGGGACGACTTTCATATCCTTAAATGGAGAGAGACAGATGCAGAGAAGGAAGAACAGGAGGGATGACTGTAACAATAACAATGATGATGATGATAATAATAATAAAAACATGTATCCAGCTCTGAGTGTGTTTGTTTATTTTAATGTCATGTCTTTCTGCATTTAAAGTGAAACATGTGTGCTGACGAGGGGGCCTGTTCAGCGTCACTTTGAGAGATGGCTGGCAGACCTGCTAGACCATGCGTATGCATGGTGATGTAATAACTGCATGCAGGCACACACGCACGTGCACATGCACACGCTCAGACTGGAAACTGAGTGCTTCTGCACCAGAGATGGACTGCAGGCACCAGAGTGGTTAATGCCTTTCCCTCTGGCCTGTGCCCAACAGGAAGAGGGAATATGATGCTGTCACACTCCACGTTTCCTCCTCACAGAGCTTCTCACTTCCTGGCTGTTCGCCTGGCTCTGGGTCTGGCCTGTGATGTCACCTCAGACCTCACCTCAGATGTGCCCCCCTTCCCAAAATGCCAACATGCCAGAAAGGTTAGCACCTCTGTCCCCCACCCGCCCAATCCCCCCCATCTGTGTGAAGTCTCCCCCATCCGCCAAAACTGCCGCGGACCCTACTTCTCTGCATGTGTCCATCAGTCCTTCTTACCAGCGATTCTGCGTTATGGCAGCGGTAGGATCTGGGCCCAGTCCTCTAGAGGGACAATGCTGTTGTACCCAAGAGAAAACTCACTCCGGCTAAATCCCTCCAGTTGAAGCAGTAACGGCAACACTGGAGCAGAAGATGAAAAGCTAAAGAGGAATAAATGAATATTTAAAAGTAAATATAAAAAACAAGCATGAGTGCCTGCCGCTGGCGCAGATGGACGGTTCAGCATCGCTCAGGCACGTGAGGGTGGGCACTGCGGCCGGGACCAGGTTCACTGGCCCATCTGCCGGGCCACCGTCTGGCCTTAATAAGGTAAACAAACGAAGATCATGCAGGGGGGGAGCGCAGGCGGCCTGTTTGGGGGGGTGAGGGTGCCACCAGGAGCCTCGCTCTAAACGAACACATGCACATGAGTAACCGCGGCCCCCAGCCCATCTGCGAGCGGGAGCCCGGCCCGCCAGCCCGATGGTGCGGCATCTGCGCCGCCTCTCCCTGCGCCTCCCCCCCACCCCCCTGCAAAGCCACCCGAAGTCAGCAGTGGGGGGTGTGTCCATTAAGGGAGCAGGCGGGCAGACCACACAGCACCGAAGTACCAGAACCTGCATAGAGTAATAGTACCTGCATCAGGACACCAGAACCTGCACAGAGTAATAGTACCTGCATCAGGACACCAGAACCTGCATAGAGTAATAGTACCTGCTCAGGACACCAGAACCTGCATAGAGTAATAGTACCTGCTCAGGACACCAGAACCTGCACAGAGTAATAGTACCTGCATCAGGACACCAGAACCTGCATAGAGTAATAGTACCTGCTCAGGACACCAGAACCTGCATAGAGTAATAGTACATGCATCAGGACACCAGAACCTGCATAGAGTAATAGTACCTGCTCAGGACACCGGAACCTGCACAGAGTAATAGTACCTGCATCAGAACCTGCTCAAAGTACCAGAATGTCACTTCAACAACATGAGGGCCAGAGATGGGGATGGTCCGTAAGTTGTATGGGGCCCCCCACACCTCAGATGGTGGGGTGGAGTGGGGGGGCCATAGGCCCTGATAAAAAAGGAATGCAGATATTCAGGGGAGGACTGGGGATGCGGGGGGGGGGGGCAAGTCTCTCACTGCGTGTTTCTGTGTGGTGTACGCCCAGTGTGGATAACAAAAATCTCCGCCACTTTGCTTAAAAGCCAGGGAGGGGTTCCGCAACGTTATAGCGCCAGAGTCTTCATGGATTCTCCACTCTCAGTGGTCTGTCGTGTTCAGCCCACCACACTGAGCTGGATGTGGGGCAGTGATATGGGCCCCACTGCGTTCAGCCTGGCATGGGCCAATGATACGGGCTCCACTGCGTTCAGCTTGGCACAGGGTAGCAATATGGGCCCCACTGCGTTCAGCTCCATGCACAGCAGCGATACAAGTCCCACTGTGTTCAGCCCAGTGTGGGCAGTGATACAGGATCCAGTGCTGCAGCTCCATGCAGAGCAGCGAAATGGGCCCCACTGCTTCAATCTGGCCTGGGACAGCAATTCGGGGCCAGGTGTGTTAAGTGCGGCGCCGGGCAGTGAAACGAGCCACTGGGTGCCTGTCTTACCAAGGCAGCTTGCACAGCCTCATCATCGCCCTGTGCTGCGATGTCAGCCACTGTCATCCCCCCCCATCCCCCAGTGAGGACGAAGCGCTCACAGCACAGCGGCTCAGTGCAAATCCCTCACCATCGGCATGGCGGGTGTAACGGTAGAGCATAAAACACCCACCAGCTGTATCCAGGAGACTTCACACGGGGGGCTGAGATCACGGAGAAGCACTGGATCATCACTGCTGACGCATACTTGGCACTGGAAAGGTCACTCCGTCTCCTCGGCTCCGAGTCCCGCCACGAGACTTTTCCGTACGCATCCCTACTGGAGCTCTGATGGGAACACTGTCTTTTTTCCACCCGGTAATGACACCCAGGAGGAACTGGAGAACACGGGTAATGTATGCAGGGGGCCCGTTCCGTAACGCCGCCAGCTGAGATTCGCTCCACTTTCGTCCTCTTTACAAACTGCTCCACTCCACCCCGCCCTGCTCCGCCCGCCCCCCCCGCAGCCACGCTATACTGAGCAGCTCCACCCCCTCGCTAATGCCACAATACCATCCAGAGGAAGGAGAGGCAAACACTAACCCTAAGACCGATAGCGCCGCGGCACTGTTCTGTTCAGCGTGCCACACCGGCCTGATTTTCGGGTCAATATTTGGGAGGGCGGCACACTTTTATCCAAACACTTCGTGTGTTATTTCTGGTGCTGCAGCAGTGTCATAACCTGTTTGGGATGCAAACCCACACCCTCTGGTCAGGGAACTCATTCGTGTAACCTCTGTGACTCACGAGCCCTCACGTGCACAGCCTGTGCCTCATCATAGGTGGGCGGGGGCCCCGGGCCTGCTGGGGCTGTGTAGCGGGTGCGCGAGGCCGTGGGCGTTCGGCCTATATAACGTTTCAGTGGCGAGGTCTGCTCCAGCTGCACACGGCTCAGAGCGTTGCTGGTGACCTCTCATCTCCAGAGTACCGCTGTGACCGAATGACGCTCACGTTCAGGAATAAATCTCAGCTGTGGAGCCATGGGGGAGGGAAGTAGTCGGCACACTCAAGTGAAGTCATGTCATGTCCCCCAGGCGTTATTAAAACAAGATGAGCGTGGATGCACTGCCCCCCCCCTCCCCCCAAGCTCCTGGTCCGGCCCACGTCGGGCCCAAACTCTCGCCCTTGTAAATTTCTCAGGGCTGTAAATCAGCCAAGACGATGGCTGGTGACAAGCTGAAAACCACAGCGAGACCGCGGCCTGCTGCCCTCAAGCCTGTACCCCCTCCGTATCCATCTCCCTGATGTCTTCCGTTTCCACGGCGACTGTGGCATGACCTGCTACTGGATAGGCCCCTGAGGAGCCATGATCCTGCCATGGAGTGGGCATACCTGAACAGTCCTGGAGAACCCGGGGGCTCCTCCTTTGTCTACCACTAAGGACAATGCAAATGTGTGGGGGGGGTTTGTATCTTGTCATCATGGTCTCTGACGGCACCCTCTGTCAGGCACCCCCCCCCACCTCCCCATGAACACCTGCTGTGATGATAACAATGGGTGTGTGTCTGTCTGTCTGTGTGTCTCTCGGTGTGTCTGCGTCTCTGTAGATCTGTGTCTGTCTGTCTGTGTTTGCGTGTTTCTGTGTCTGTATGTGTGTGTGTGCGTTTCTGTGTGTGTATGGGTCTCTCGATGTGTGTGTATCTGTGCATATAGCTGAATGGCTAGATAAGCCAGTGGGTGTAATTCCGCCTGAAGTCTGAAGCCTGCCCTCAGCAAACTCTCTGTTCTTATCTTGCTACTTGCCATGATCTCTGCATCTATGCAGCCTCCTTGTACCCCCTCGGCCCCGATTTCCGCCAATCAGCCTAGGTGTGATCATGCCGCCCTTAACTCATTGTTCGCCATCACATTCTCTGCCTGCAGTGCACACTGCTAACGAGCTACACCCACGCAGGACAGCAATACGCTCAGGGTGGCGCGTTAGCTAAGGGCTGTACCTGGTAAAACGCAGATTCACTAAACGCTAATTGGTTCTTAGAAACCGTTAGGTGAAAAAGCCACAGATTCTTGCAGCAGAACTGCATGGCCGTGAGTGACTGGGTCTGTTTGACAAACATATCACTGCCACGTGCTAATCGACCTTCATTAGCGGCTGGCTAATGCCACACTACGGCACCGCTGGGCACGAACCGTTTCCAAGCTCACTTCACTTTGACGAGTTGCACAAACACCTCACACACTGCTTGTCCCCGCAGAAAGGAAAAGACATTCGACAGAAGAGCTATTTGTCAAACAAAAGCTCGTTTTAAATAGCTATGGCAATGTCCACCAAGCCGGCCACACCCCCCGCATTCAAGATGAACCGGCAAGTTTAAGGAGAGGTTGTTGCTCTGCGGATTGAGGATGAGACCGTCGTGGGAGCAGCCATATGGGGGCGCGGCGGCTCGGGGGCTAGCCTTGTGACACGCTTGCTGTGGCTCCAGCTCCCAGGAATGATGTTGCTGCCCCCCTGGGTGAGGTAAATAACAGTAACAGCAAACGCATGCAGTGTTAGAAGCAGCAGAATCCACCGGCTTCACCCCCTCGGAGGGCTGTAGAGCAGTAACAAGACAGAATAAATCCTCGCATCGCAATTCACTAGTGGCTGCGTGAGCATTGCTTTCTGCCCCCCCCGGCCCTCGGCATGCGCCTGCCTGCTGGATCAGAAACGCGGGGTGGGGGGGGGGGGGAGTGGGCCTAGTGAGGCCCTCTCATTGTGGCCCCGTCGGGCCGCGTGCCCAGGTGCAGATCTGGCTCCGTGTTATGAAGACGCATGAAAATTTGATTGGCTGGCCCTTCTCGGCTTTAAGGAATGTTATTAATCTCAGCCTTAAGTGACATGCATTTATTTTGACAATGCAGGCTATATAAGAATCCATTAGCGCAGGGAGCGGCTGGCTCGGCAGGCTCCTGACACTCCGGGGCCAGCCGGGCCGCCCTGCAGAGCCAGGATTCAGTTTCACCAGCAGCCATGGGGAAGGCAATGGGATCCAGCAGCCCGATAAGCCCAGAATCATTTTTCACAGAAATGAATATCTGTACTGTGATGTTACACTCCATCATTTTCTCACTCTGAACGCTAATGCAACCACAAGGACCTGTGTTCAGGTCACACAGGAGGTGAGGACACAAATCCAGGCAGCGGTGAGGGGGCAATATGACTGAAGTATGGCTAAAGGAAAAGGGAGGGAACTGGAGAGGAATAATTTGACGTGAAGACGGATATTTTTGGGATCCTGTGTGATCCGATACGGAATTCGACAGAAAATGTTACTTCAAGACACTGAAAATTACCAAAATTCAGTCCGTTTTCATTCACGTGTGAGGGTTCCTGCCCATTTAATTACGGCCACTGGCGTACGAGCCAAACACGCCCAAAGTGCATTAGAGAGAATGGCAGTGTGTAATCTGCCTGTCACGCAGCAACATCATCTGATCGATAAGCGATGATATAAAGGGAGCAGCAATAAAAAAACCCAATAAAAGAGCAATGGACACTGTTTTACAATGTAAGCTGCGTCTTGAGCTGTAAATGATTTTTTTTAGGGTGGTACTGTAGTCAACAGGGCTCTAATTAGTCCCAGCAGGCAGGACGCGAGCTCAGGACTGCTGACGATCTGCGAGTCGCTGCTCTAATTTGTGTCATGGAGATGGCGGTATCGCTGGGGACCTCTCAGACAGCAGGCGTCTCCCTTCCCAGCTGCCGCGTGGATCTGCTGCGAGCCGACGCTGCCGCTGACTGCTCTCTGAGCCGCGGCTGGGAAACGCCACGAGCGGCCGCTGGCGGGGAGAGAGGATGCACGTGGGTCCGCTGCTCACCGCGCTGCCCGTAACCCGGAAGGTCTACAGTTGGACGGCTTGTCCGGCTGTCCTTCCCAGTCAGGTGTCTACATCACATTGCTCCTTCACTCTGTGCGCTCCTTGTTTTGGTTGCCATGTCGACGAAACTACCTCGTTCAAGGGCACGAGCTCCAGCCCCTCCCCCATCACTCCCAGACGGCCCGAGCTCGAGGGCTTGGGTGCCTGCAGACGTTATTCCGCTGCAACTAATGACGCTTTCGAGCTGAGCCGAAGAGACGTGGCGAGAGTGACTGATAGAGACACCAGCATGTGTCTGGGTGACAGTACGAGTCATACGCCTGTTACAGGGGCACCCAGAGCCACCAAGAAATGCACACAAGATGATCAGACTGGAAAATTCATCCCAAGCTCTTTGTTTTAACAGGTAGGCGTGTTTGAAAGAGCGCTTCATTATTGTGCCAAAAAATTGTAACTCAACACTCCACATAAAACACAAGCAATATTTATTTGACTTTGATGAAGACGCCCGTATACCTCTGTAATAAAGACCACACCTACTTGACCACAAATAATTAAAACACTGTCTCTATTATTAGCTTAAGTCAGCAAAATATCCCAAAATAAAGAGAGACTTGAAAATGTTTCAATTCCAAAAAGTGTTAGGGGAGAAAAGTGGAATGAGATTATTAAAGGCGGAATTTCATGGCATGTTTAAGAAGGCAGCACAGGGCTGTCCTTTGAAAGGGGCCACGTCCGCTTTCCAGAAAAGCCTTGGGTTTCGCTGACCCCCCCCCCCCCCCCCCCCCCAGCGGAACAAAGTTCCTCTACAAACGGGCGCAGAAATAAACAGCGATGAGCAGCCGTTTGAAAGCAAACAGTGTCCCATAAAAATATAGGGATAAACCTGCAGAATAATTCAGTTTGCTTACACATCAGCACTGACGATGGGGCTGCATGGCTGAGAAATCTGTGTTCTCTTAAGTAATTAATGCACAGCCGGCCAATTAGCATCGCTGCTGAGGCAGAGGCCGTTCTCGGGAAAGGATCGTAAAAGTCCATTATTGTAGATGTTGGCCTACATCGTGAGGCAAACCTCCTGGGCTCCTCAGTCACCCACCCCCCCCGAAGAAGCCCAAGCCACATTTCTACATGTGAGACCAATTTGAGTGGGATGTGACCCGCCGGTGAGGCCAGTGCCCCCCTCCCTCGGGCTGGCCAAACAGCTACGATGCTGACAGGGGGAGCCAGACACGTTCTTGGCTAAACAGTTGGCTGCCCCAATGCCTCGAAAAGCAGTCAGATAGGAGAAAAAGAGCAAAGGAATGAAAAGCGAGAGATACAAGGTCCTGACGTGAGACACCGAAGAGTCTCCCAGCTTCTTGCTGAAAATGATAAGAGTGACAGAGAAGGGAGGCTTTCCAGGGAGATAAACGGCGACTTGTACCCCGGCCAATTTCTCTTCTCCTAAAACATCTCACACACACACACTGGCTCCGCCCCCTTCTCTGGACTTCATAAATCAGCCCCTAAACAGAATATCAGGAGCCCGGGATGCTTGTGACTGGGATGATGGGTAGGCTGAATTCACTGTCTGCCAGTGAGATCCCCGGGTTGGGGCCCGCATGGATCCATTTGGACTAAGAGCCGCTCCCATGGCGTACCAGCGGCTGGCCCTGGATGATAATGACCTGCCCTCCTCCACATCCTGGGTTTTATAAAATGCAATAAATTGGCCTCCTTTGTTTTCCATCAGGCCACTTTTTTTAAGGAGTAAAACATCACGTGGCTCATTCCGTTAGCAGCTTCGTAAAACCTCACAAGGTACTCCAGTGGGCTTCCCACAGACCCACAGGACGGGGGTTCCAAGAGGAACCAGGACGTGATGTAATCACTACACAGGCCAAGCCTACGTTGCCTCTCAGCTTTCGGCATGTGTGTCTCTTAAACCTCAGATTTTATTCAAGCTGCACCCCCTCCCCCACCCCCGACAAACATACACATCTGCATTGCACGTGGAACCCCGTTCAGAAAGCGCTGTAACCGCAAGCCGTGTTCCCGAGGTCCCTCCCCGCGGGCCCCTGGTCTGTGATTGGCCGTGGGGACTCACCACCACCCGCCTGCTGACCCGGTGAGCTTTGGGCTCCCGTCTGGTTTCCATTTACTGGGAGTGCGGCGCGGCGAAGCCAACATCGCCGGCATTTATATGGGGCTGCGTTTTTGTCCATGACCCCTGACCTCCACCGGCATGCAGGAGGCGTAACAGGAGGCGTAGCAGGAGGCAGCGGTGATGCCACCCCTGCCCTGATGCCCACATGATCTCCCAGCATAGGACACGACGTGGAGTGCCAGGAAAACGACCAGGAAACAAGCAGCCTTTCACTGCGGCAACACCGACAGGTTTACGCTCCCCGGTAACAGGCCGGCTCCCAGGAGCCCCGGCAGGACCATTTCCATACCGGTTCCTTGTCAGAGGATCGACTGCGAGCTGCGGGCTCCCTGTTACAAGGCAGCCGGCCTGCACAGCAAAGCCACACGTGATCCTGCTCGCCGACCCCATAAATCGGTGATTCAATTAGAGCGACGGACGCTTCCCCTCTGGAGTGGGAGAAGCCAGAGCCGCCAGCCCCACGCGATGGCTGTGGGGCCGTCCCACTCGCTGAGCGGCCCGCGGCCATATGACGAGCGCGGGCGTGTGCGTGCGCGGAATGGAAGAGAGTCGGCACTCTGTGGACAGAAAGGCAGCTAAGGGAGCTAACAAATTGGGGATTCCTATGGGAATTGGTGCATGTCGCACAGCGTGGCACTCAGAGCGATGCAAGATGGGAAGCCCTTATCCTTCTTAAAGGAAACCACATACCCAGAAAACTCCACACCATGAAACAGATCAGGAGCCGAGGCTGTCCGTATTTATCCTCCCCCAGGACAAACCATCCAGAACGCCCTGGAGCCTCATCACCAAAGCCTGATGCAAGAGGCCCACTGCAAACTGCAGAAGGGACCAGAAGGTGAAGTGGTGGCAAGGAAATTCCCAAGAGAGACCCTGCGATGGTGCCCTTCCATGGCGGAAACATGTGTGTCAGCGGGTACAATGTAAGCCTTTTAAATCGCTGAAATACAAGACCAGCACGGCGGTCTCCATAGTTAAGGCGATGCATTGGTCTCCATGACAACATAATACCATTTTTGAACTTAATGTGATTGGAGCACATTGATATTAGCTTTGCGGACTAAACCCTATGTGTTTAATGAAATTTAGGGAACCTAAAGTTTCAGGCTTTTCCCTGCAGAGAAGAAGAGGCTTAGCTACGTAAAAGACAGCGGGGGCAAGGCGGGGGAGGGTTACCGGGCAGTGGTAGATTATTTTTCAGCAGACTGTGCAGACCTTCTGCTCTCGCGGGTTTAAAGGCTGCAGGTGAGTATCAGGCACCCAGCCTGCGAACGTCCTTGAGGAGATGCCAGCGAGGGGCCCGCCCAGCATGACATCACGGGGCTCCACCCCGCCGTTCGAGAATCGAGGGAGGTTTCCGGAGGTGTGTTCAAACACCGGCTCGGCAGTAGTGGAGGGTGTAGACACAAACGCCCAGGCGGGTGAGAGGAAGAGTGAAAGCAACCGTCACAGTACAATGAGGCTGGAGTAGAGGCCTGCAGCTTGTGCTGACAAGCAAGCGAGAGACTCCACTGGGGGGGGGGGGGGGGGGGGCACTGTGCGAGCAGATCCCTGCACGTCTGACAGACCCGTGCCAGACACCAGAGATACAATGTACGTTAGAAAATACTTAAACAGAAATTACAGTCACCCAAGCGCAGCCTTTTAACCGTTATAATCGCATTCAATAATCTCACTGGCCCCACCCCCCAGAAGCCTGGTCCAGTTAGGGTGTTCACTCTGTCTCAGCAGGGAGTGGAAGGAAGCACCATTAAGGCCCCCGCCCGCCCGGTTTCCATCCCGCTGGACACGGCCCGTCGTTGCCGTGGAGGAGCGATGGCACGACAGGATGCTGGGCCCTTTAAGTGCGACCCCTTTGTGCATGACGGGGTTGCCCCCCAGCACACAAAAGGCCAGCAAAGAAGGGTGGGGCCCCCACCAGCCTTAACCTGTGCTCTGACCTGCAGAACAGTTTCCGGAAGCTCCTATATCGAGACCCAGCTTACGTTACTGTTTACGCTTCCTGATAAACAAAAGGAAAAGCTGCGGAAGGGTTTCAAAGAGGAGCCGGCTGGTGCCTCAGTGCTGGCTCGCGTTTAGAAAAGACGGGCCGCCTGCCGGGCGACCCCGCACGCACCTCTCTCCTAACCCACAGTCCAGTGACGGTTACATTCGATAAGAGGAAAAATGGATTTTCAGGTCGATTCTCATGACTTCACACATCCTAAGAAATCAGAGAGATATTTAAAAGGAGCCTGCGGACTCCGGTCAAGTCGAAACAGTTGACCTCGACATGCCGCTGAGCGAGGAGACCCAAAGCGCAGGGCTCGTGTCAGATGAGGGCTGCTGCCATTTTGAGGGCTGGCAGATTAACCAATCAGCCGGGAGAACATAACTTCGCACACGAAGTGCTGATTAGCTGCCGCGGGCTCTCAAGGTCAGACAATGGCCGTCTTGCCCCCCTCCGCTAAAGGCACTTCTCTTTAAAGAACATCTCTTCATTTATTCTTGGGACAGCTTTAAGCAAGAGGCGAAAAACCACAGTCAGAAAATAAGAAGATAATAAACAATATTCATCTGCATTTGCAAAGCGCAGCCTCCCCCCCCCCACCCCCCATGGGTGATGTCGGCTAACGATTCAGAACATACACTGACTTCCAGGCACCTAAAGCTCAGCGTTTAGCAAAATTTGAATTTAAAAAACCAGCAAATTCAGCACTTCATCCTTCTCAAACAGAATTAATTAAGAAAAATATCTCTTGCTGTTAGTGATAAGAATTCCCCCCCCACACTGTGTTACTTAATTTACACTGAACATCGGGACAGGGGTCTGCCTGGCTGGATGCAGCAGGACAAAGGCATTCTGAGGAAAGCCGAAAGGACACAAATTTGGCATCTTTGAAAACAATCGATTTTTTTTTCACTGCTGGAATTCAATCTTAAAAAAAATGTTTGAAAAAGTCCAAAACATTATAAATGTAGACTAAGGCTGTCCAGTCCACTGCACTAAAAACACAAAATACACTCCCCCCCAATCCCTTAAAAACGGTTCAAATCCAGAGCTGTGTTTCTCAGTGTCTGGCTTTCAGGCCTGATCAGATTTGCACTTCAGACCAGGAGAGCTTGAGTAATCAGCCATTGTGTGGGGCTGCTCAGCCGTACGACGCCTCCCCAGCACCTGCGAGGACTTGCTATACCAGCACTTGCTCACCATTCTCCGGTTACACTGTGGCCCAGGGGAGCCTTCATCAGAACCGGCTTTACATCGTCCTGGAGCCCCGCTACCCCTGTCCCACACACTTTTCCCCAGTTTCTTCATCAAACGGGGATTAATCTCCACTGCCCATAAACGCAGTCAGCAGCTGCCTGTCAGGGCCAATCACCTCCACAATCAAAGGCCTCCTTTAAGCTCAGACTTTCGAACACGCCCACCACCTATATATTTGGTTTGGAGATGAGGCTCATCTGATGGGGCATTCCGGAAAGCCGCACCACGCCCAGCGACCCGGACCCGCAACAGGACACTCACCGTTCTCGCTGTCGGACTTGTTCTCGTGCTCCGTGTCGGTCAGGGTGAGCGCGGAGTTGGAGCGGCTGGACAGGCAGGAGCTGCGGCCTGGCTTCACTCCCCGACCCCACAGCCGCATGGCGCGCTCCGGCGACATGGGGCGCTCTCCCTCGACGTCGGCGTCCGAGCCTGGGCCCACAGAATACCCGCGGTGCGGCAGGCCGATGTCCGTGCAGAAGGCGGGGGCCCGGCGGGGGGGCGGCGGCTCACAGAGGCTCAGCTGTCGCAGGCTGAAGTTCTGCCCTGCAAGGGGGGGAGGATAAGGGAGGGGGGGGGCAGAGAGACAGACAGAGGATCTGGTCACCGGTGCCGAATCACACCGAGCAGCGGTGCTCCTACCCACGCTGGCGACCCAAGTCTTTTAACAGCTGTGCCACAGCATGGATGAGCGAGCGAGAGAGGGCTGGCATAAGACGTCACGACGACCCAACAGTGACATCAGCGCCGCCCCAGTAACCAGGCTGACAATCCAAGCAACTGCCTTCATCATGGAGCCGAAGCATTCAGCACATTTACAGTGATATTATAACCTTCACACTTCCTTTGCTTGGGATGGGTGCCCATTCCCGCACACGTCCGTGTGTCACTACGCTGCACATTGCTCTGCCCACTGTAACCCCCCCAGGCCCCAGGCTCCTCCTCATCTGCCAGTCCCCGCGCCTGCTTTCTTCGCTCAGTGCCAGTGACTCTGAAAGCCCTTCCAGTAATAAAACACGAAACGGCCTGACAGAAAAATAGGCTGAGTGAGGGGGGCGGGGGTCCCGGCTGCCGGCAGATAGCGTAGATGTCTTATGGGTGGCAGAAGGCGGGCTGAAGGCGAGAGCGTAAACTGCTGCTCTGCAAACACCATTTGCACGCAGTGACCCCCTTGCAGAACCTAAGGGCTGCTGCCCACTATGTGAAGCCCGAGGCTGTCAGGGAGGACCTCACTTTGGGTCAAACAGCCACAAACGCCCTGGTATCTGGGGAAGAGAGGCAGGCTAAGACCCAGCAAACACGCTGACACCTAGGAGTAGGCAGTGTGGCTCAAACACTAAATACAACTTCTTAGAATCACGCTCTATGATACAGATCACAAGTTTTTGTTTGTTCGTTCACAAACCAACCAAACTGGAATGCAAGTAGTAATGTCAAATAACCATTTAGACCCAAATACTTACCCAGCGATTCTATACCCTTACAAGAAACACTGCTTGTGGCACAACAACAATAAACTTAATTAATAAGGTATATAAAATACTGTACATATATGAGAAACTACTTTATACTGAAATTCTATACTGAAATAGTTTGGCGTACAGTTTAACATTTATTATTCAGGTCAATAACTATGCCCTTCTCGACAACAAATACAAAAAGATAATAATAGATCTAACTGGATTAGTTGCTACCTGTTGTACGAACGGCAGATTACAGTAGATTGGTCCACGTCCATTTCGCAAATCCAAATCTTTTGCACATAATCGAAGCAGAACCCCATTTTGCGAAGCGATTCGTCCTCACCAACCATGCCGCACACTTTTTTTATGAACGGTGCATCCGACCCGTCTATGGACCGTTTGCTGGTAATGGCGTTACACGAGTGCAATTGTTTTTTAGTAGTCCGATAGCACATAAAGGTTTTTTTTTTTTAAAATAAAACATTTAAATAACGGTTTAGAAAACACAATTAAGTTTTTACTAAAAGGTCTAGTCATCTGAGAAAGCTGAGATGCACTTAAGCGGGCTGAAATCGCGTAGTTTCACATCGGTCTGTTTAGTTGTCGTTTTGCTGCGGACGCCGGACACGCAAGAATCCGTGACAGTCGCGCGCCGGTTTGCCCTGTCCGTATAATAGGCCTAATAGTGTTAAGTGGGGCACTTGCACATGGTCATTCACTGGAAGATCAGCTCAGCCGCACTTACGGCTAGTTGACTCCTCGACAGCACCTATGTTTGTAATGTGCCATTTGCCTCACTAGAAAATCACTTTGGACAAACGGGTCTGCAAAATAAAATTAACAGTAGAAATTTCGCTGACTGGGATAAATTTTGAGGTAGATTTGACACTCGTGATTTTGCTGTCTGGCTTCATGGTTGATAGGTAACAAACAACACAAAACTGGTCATTTTTTTTTTTAAATCAGGGTTGGTGGTGTTAAAACTCTTTAATACGCAGCTACCTGAAATTATAATCGCCGACGATAAATTAATGTTAGGTTGCCGACCACTACGAGACAGGTCTAATAGGCTATGCTGAGATTCGTCAAAAATAAATTTAATCTGAGGTGCGAGGATCTACAATTTTCTCATGCGAAACTCACTTTCGGAATAAACACAATTTACAACGTCTGCCGGGAAATAGGCTATCTTCCTATTAACGTTTTTGTTTTTTTGTGTTTTTTTTGTTAAAAAAAGGCCCAATGATTTTTTTGATAATGTGCTACTGATATAATTTATGACGGCCCGGATTAAATCACACTGTAACAAACTCAGATTAGCGATCTGAGAATTTCGGCATAGCCTTTTCAATGGTGGACAATTTCATCAGAATCGGAGAAAAAATATTTACTAAGTTTTTTTTCTGTCGAACCTGTTTTACGAGCCCCGACACGGAGGCTGCAGACAGACTGACTCCCGGCTGTTATCCGAGACGCAGCGGCCCGGCAAAAAGACAGCGGTCCGGCCAACGCGTCACGGAAGCTCGCGGGCACGCAAGGTTAACAATCGGCTTAAAGTATAGAAACCTGCCCTTCTGGGTCATTAAAGTCTGTAAAGCGAACACCGGGAACACAGCGTCCGAAACTACTCTACAGCAAGATTTCATTACATGTTATTAAAGGTTTTATATAGATATAATTTAATAGTACATCCACTATTAATTTAACAGTAGAACAACAAAATCATATAATTATATTCCTACACATAGTTTACTAATTACTGGTTAGTATGTGTGTAGTGTGTATGTGTGCATACTGTCTCACACACTCTGTCACACACACACACACACACACACACACACACACACACACACAATCCATTGCATTAAAAACTAGATTTAACCTGCAGCTGTAAAGATAATTAAAACTGTTAATATAAAACAAAACAAATTTGATTATTATATTGAGTTTGAATATACAACGGAAAAGGAAAAAAACCGAACTATTAAAAATGTTTAATGTTCATCTGGTATTCCGCTAGACAATATTACTTAAATATTCACACACAGAGCCGAAAATAAAAATAATTTTTTAAAGAATCATTTGTGATAATCTTAGTCTGTAGCTATGGTTGTCATTTGCGTCCCAGATATAAAATAAAGTTATAAAATAAGGTAGGAGGAGAGCCTTTCACCGCGGCGGAGAGGGAAGCTCGTCTTAATCACTATAAATCTCTCGGAGAGATTTAGCTAAATATTCCATGCAGAGTCAAATGTGTACTATTCTTCATGTGGAGAATAATAATAAAAAAATTAATCCTCAGATGCATAATTCATTCACTTGCATTCCCACAGCCCAAAGTTAATGCTTTTGCGCAAACTATTTCCATTTCCTTAAATACCAGTGATACCTCTTCGCTTTGAGACAGGGGACTGAGTCTCCCTGACACAGAAACGGGGGTTTTCACATGCTGCAGGTTAGAAACAGAGGTCTCTCTAAATCTAAGGCGTAAAGTGTCGCCCCTGCCAGATGTACATAGCTCCATAAAATTAACCGTATTGTTACGCGTGAGCACAGTTCTGCCTAAAAAGCAGAGGGGATAATAGGGGAATGTGAGAAGAATAGGTCTCCGCGTGCGCACAGGGCGGCCAGGCTCCCTGACAAATAGTCCCCATTTCAGTTAGCGGTGCGGGATCATTTTTCAGGTAGACTGCTAATAGCTGGCAGGTCCGACAGCTGCCCGCAGTCGCCGATTCAGTCAGCCCATTCCCCAGTCTCGGCCAACATTTCAAATGAGTTCAATTATTATTTCAACTAATGATAAAATTTGTAATTAAACAATAAAAAACAAGCGAATGCATTACGTTAGAGTTTTGCCCGACGGTGCGGCGTTCATAACAATCAAATTACCGCAGAATACAGTTGCAATTACACGGAAATAAATTACCTCTTACTATCGATATTTCAAGGTGAAAAGGTTCTTCAATTTGGGTTTAATCATTTTCCCCTGCTTTTGCACATTCGGGGAATGTAGATTATTACAATGTATAAATACTAATCTAAATACTAATAATCACATTAGGCGTGGAGCAGATCTGGGAGTCTGTCTCCGCTACTTTTCGGGGTGTAAAATAAGCCGGACTCCGTAAAGGGAGAGCGGCTATCCCGCTGCGTGAAAGCGGAGCATCTCCGTCGTAGGAGGCGACATAGCGGGACAGAACCGCCCCGCAAGAGAGGCAATTACTAAGATACTGAGTGTAGTTCAATTAAAATTCTATTAATTTTAAATGAACACCAATTTACATACAATGAAAAAATAAAGATAAGACAATTAAGTAATTATGCTCTTTCTCTGAAATATTTATGAAGTGTTAACTGGCATTGGTGCTCAACTCATAAACTGGTGACGGACCGAGGGTGCAATTTTTACCCCTTTTAAAATGGGGACCTTGCTAATCACTTCTCGTCATTTTAATCATAATAATATTAGTTTTTAATAGTTTTAACTTCACAGTAGATATGGTTTTATACTTCGTTGATAATTACCTAACCTCAGCCTATGTTATTTAATTGCTAATTGCAGTAAATTAGTTTAGGCAGGTTAATTAATTCTCCTTTTTAATTCGCTGGGCAATTCAATTCGCTGGGAAGTGGATCGCTACCGAAAGAATGACGCAATCGGGCCTCGCGCGTTTTCTTGTTTATTTATTAGTCAGCTAATTCGCCTTTAATCGGTGTCAGTGTTTCGGCTGCCCAGAGTCCGCACTCAGGGCACTGCTGTGGGAGTCACTGCGTCACATACCCCAAACCCCCTCTCCCCCCCACGTTACCGCCCTTCTGAGGCAGCCACGAACCCAGATGATGCCAGAAACCCCTTATGTAATACTACAAATGCCGTCAGATCAACACAGAGTGTCACAAGGACGCCACTCCCGGAAGAATGACCTCGTTGTCTGCTTTTGGGGCTGGGATGGGGGCCTACACCGACCTGGGCGTGCGTACTCGTCGGCCTGGCGGTGCACCAGCTCCTTGATGCGGCTGCCGTAAAGCAGTCTTGAGGAATCCTGCTCGAAGGCCTTCAGGGTCTCGCTGGAGCTGTATGACTGCTGGGTGGCCACGCGGCAGTCCTCGGCCTCGTCCGGCGTGCCGCCGTACCGCCGCTCCTTATCTCTCCGGCTCTTGGTCAGTGAGCAATAAGGCCTTCGCTCCTTCACTTCCATGCTGCTGGCATGCTTTATCCACACACACAGACACGGGGGGCGGGGGGAGGGGGGTCACCAGTGGCTCCGCCCAGCTGTCGGCTCAGGGACTACCTGGTCGGGAGAGAGGACAGCATTCAGACATCACTAAATCCGGACACTTCATCTTCAAGGACTCACAAAGATGCCCCAGCCCGTGTGTCTCCCCCTTCCTGAGGAGGTGTGTGCTCACCTGTATTCAGCTGGCTAAAACCTATAACTGATGAGTGCTGTTTGGCTCCTAAACCAAGAACTGGGGGAGTTGTGGGAGTTTGGGGGGGGGGGGGGCAGGGGTCTTAATTGATTGTTGCTCCACCCCTCCACTTGCCTGTCATATATCCGTCACAGCTGATAATTTGGACACATCCATTAAGCGATCTTCTGAAATTAATCAGAACATCTGATGAGGAATGAGGAAGGAGGGGGCAGGAGAAAACTTTCATTAAGCTCTGCCAGGGAGAATTAATAAAACCTACCTACAACATCCTGGGAACAAAAAAAAACATTAATCCAGGAGAGCGCAGTAATAAGCACTCAGAGGCCCCGGGGTGCATTTCAGATGTTTATTAGCAAAACTTTCTCTGTCTCTAATTCTCCCTTCCGATAATTGCCGTGCTTTAATTTATTTTTTGGCTGGTCGTATTTTTGGACATCTCCCAGAGAGCATGTTTGCTGCCCCGTCCTGGGATTTAATGGATACACACATTTTTCCGGACCCCCCTCCCCCCCCCCCACCTTGAGCCAAGACGTCTCCCCCAGATATGTTGTTTCTTTGGTAATGATGCTACTATACTCTAATGACATCTGGCAGCCCTCTCTGTCCCACCATGGAGCACAGCAGGTGATGCTGGGACATGGCAGCATGATTCTCAGTGTGGAACAGGCCCAGAGCGTCTCCATGCCACCCCGCTCCTACACGCCTCCCCGTCACCCTGGACACGCAGCTCACACACACACACGTGCGTAGGGAACACAAACATTTTCATTTTTCAGTGTCTCCATAAAACAGTGATCCTCTGCACACTTACACTATAATCCAATTTTAAGCACACTAAAGCTCATTTAGGACAGAAACTGGCCATTTGACAATAATTATCAATAGTGATATTAAATATTAGGAGTGACACTGAAAAACTGCAGTAAACTACAGTGTAGTTCGTTTAGTGAGCAGGTAAGAAAAAATGTTTAACTGATGGTGACATTATTTCATGGCGATAAAACTACGTAATTTACACTGAATGTTGTTAATCAGGTTGCATTTCTACGACCCGGATTTCCACTTTTTAGTGGAAGCATTTTTGCAGCTTTAGTTTTGTTAAGGGGGACGGCAGGACCCTCTTCTTCTGCTCTCCATCCTGCATGCGGTTAGAAACTCTCCCGTCATTTACAAGATCACTACATGTACCTCCTTTTAACTAGTACTCTGTCAGAGGGTTAACAAGTGGGTCACCCGAGACAAGCATTAAGAAACACATATGAGCGAAACGTTAAATCCTGCCAACTTTCCCCTCGTTCTCTGAGTGAGGCTAACATCTTAAAAAATGTAATTTGGGCGGGGTGGGGGGGGGGTGAGGGTGTCTAAATCCAGGATACACACAGATTTTTATTTAAGCTGTTCAGGACCTTGTGCAGATGTTGCTCGATTGCTGAGTGCTGGGGTGTGAACGTGACACTGATCCAGCAGGCTTCAGCCCCCCTGGCAGTGGAGCGTGCTCGCGGTGACGTCCAATGAAAAACTGGGAATCATGTTCAAAACTCGAGCCAGGTTCCTCCACATACGTGTAACATGCCAGGAGTTCTGAATGTGAGCAAAGAGCCTAAATAATGGAACAGCATCTAGAGTAATGTGCAGTGCGGAGCGCAGCCCCCGCCTCACTGGCGTGCATAAAAAACCAAACAAACGAACAGAAAGCCCTCGGTGCCTCGCTCCGCCTTTGATTCGCTTGTTTTCCGCGGCTTTCTGCCTTTTCCCTCTGAGGATCCGGGCCCGGATTCCAGCTCGGGAGGAGAGCCGAAGCCCGTTGGCTGTGACCTTGCCAAGGCCCAGCGCCGAGTTAGATTTTAGGCCGTTTGCGGGAGCAGGGGGCCTGTCTGCACAAAGGCCCTGCCGCATAGCTTTGGAAACCCTGTGCTTTCACGGGACGCCCGCAACGGCGACGCCATCGATCCCGCGAATCCCGTGGTGGGTCCCGGCCATGACAAAAGGCAGGGAGATCCGTTTAGGGCAGCTCGTGCTTAAAAGCCCAGGCGCCCCATAGACGGTGTCGACACGATAACAACAATGGTGACGGTCACGCGGCCCTGATGAGGAGAATTACGTGGGATTATGGAGCAGCGGACAAGCGGCGCCGCTGATTAGCATGTGAAAACACAAGAGCGGGAGCAGTAGAAAATTGCCGAGGTCCTCCCTCCGCAACGCAAACAAACGGCGGTCCCCCCCCCCCGCACGGCCACAGTACCAGCGGCTCCCCGCCAGTCATGCGGCAACCAGAGTGGCCCAGATTTGCTGGGAAGTGACGCACGGCCGACCTCGGCCCTGTGACGCCGGGGTCGGAGCCGCCCGTGGTGATGGCAGCTGATTGGATATGACCTTGGCGATCTGGCTGTACCCCAGCAGCCAATGACTGCGTCTTCCTTGTCTCTGCCCAGGTGTCGGGACTGCCCACCACCAGCTCCCCGTCCACTCCCTGTGTGAACCTCCCCTCATATCTTTGACCATTTGGTGAGCAGGGATCTAACAAACCAGCCAGAATTAATGCTTGATGGAGGCTTTTCGGCGAGAAGATCGACCCCATGGGCCATGAAAAGAGTCACGTGCAAACAGTTACAGGTACATAAAGATTCACAGAAATTTTTGGGAATTTTATATGTATATATTTTAGGCCATTTTTATTTTTAAATTAACAATAAAGAAGCTTTAGGACAGAAATAAAGAGAAAGTAATCAGTGTTTTCAATTTGTCTGAAGCACTGTGGGCTTTTCACGTCGCAGGTCTGTTTTTAGTGTTTCCATCGCAATTTCCTCTAAATGAAAGCGCTCGTTAGCAATTTAGAATAACAATTATGTCTCTCCCCAGAAAATGCAATTTAAAGAGGGAATGCTCCCGTTATTTATCACATGCTGAAAGTTTTATGTATCGGCTGGAAGGAAGCGCTTCCCCAGCGCCGGCCCGCTTCTCGCCTGCATGGCGCCGGCCCGGTGGACAGAGCGGGGCAAACAAAACAAGCGGCTTTCTCGCCTGAAGCGAGGCCTCCTCACGGGCGCCGCTCGTCCCGCGGGCCACAGCCTGCTGAAACAGCAGGCCTCCTCACGGGCTGAAACAGCAGGCCTCCCGCACGCAGCTCTTTTGTCTCTAATTACACTGCGGGGGCATCGGTGCTAAATATTAACCTGCCCTCCCCCACCCTCACCCGACCTGACCCCGCCCTTTGACACTCCTGCAGACAAGGGGCCTGGGGGGGTGGGGAATTGTCACTTCTAATTTGACACAAATCCAGATGCGGGGAGCGACAGCTGGTGGGGAAACCCACCGGAACATTTGTGTACCCTCCATCACCCCCCCCCCCCATTCTTGATAATCCCACACATCGGGGAGTCGGACTGAGCTGTCTTTGGCCCCCTGGCCTCCCCATGCAGATCCCGGCGTAGGCGTCATGCAGGCGGAGGGGGTCGCCGCCCGCCCAGCTGCCCCGTGCCGATTCCCACTGATTTTCCCTCCTTGCGGTATTTGCTGCCTTTTATTTTTATTGCACACTAGGCTCAGAACCAATAACGGAACCAAGGTTCCCTAAATCCCTGTACGTGACGCCGGGATCATTTTAGCCAATGAGACACTAAAGCCACGGAATCTGGATGAATGTTTGTTTAGTGCGAGACGCCTCCTGATGCCACTCTGATCCATCATCGGACACCTGCTCATCCTTTACTGCATGCTCACGTCGCCCGTGGAACATCCAGCTGCTTAAAAATAGGACAGGGGAGCAGATCGGAATCAGAACACTGATCTAAGAATGCAGTAATTTGCTGTCTGAAAGCGGAACGTGTTGATCCGTGATGCGAGGATGACACGCCTGACCTACAGTTCGACACAAGCCTGTGACATACATGTTTAGGCCGTGTGGTCCAGCCCAGAGGCAGCACAAACACTAAAGGACAGCAGGACAACCAATCAACTGTCGGCTGATAAAAGAGGGAGGGGAGCCTGCTTCCTAAAAGGGGCGCGTGGCCCGGCCCTGTAACGACGCCACATAGGAGGCACACTGGGAGGCTGCTGTGCTGCCCCCTGATCACGCCACGGGATGCCGCATCACTACCTTCCTCTGCCTGTCTCATGAAATTCAGCCAATAAGCAAATATGTGAAGAACACCCCTGACCCACTGTGTGCGATGCTGTTTTTGGCAAGGTGCCTATCTGTGTGTGTTCAGGCAAGCAAAGAGAGCAGCCATTCCCAATAAACTGACCCTCCTTGGCTTTCCTTTAACACTGTACCCGGCTTCCCCTTTAACGCTGTACCCAGCCTCCCCTTTAACACTGTACCCGGCTTCCCCTTTAACGCTGTACCCAGCCTCCCCTTTAACACTGTACCCGGCTTCCCCTTTAACGCTGTACCCAGCCTCCCCTTTAACACTGTACCCGGCCTCCCCTTTAACGCTGTACCCGGCTTCCCCTTTAACGCTGTACCCAGCCTCCTCTTTAACATGGCCGCCAGCTTCCCCTTTAACGCTGTTCCCGGCCTCCCCTTTAACGCTGTACCCGGCTTCCCCTTTAACGCTGTACCCAGCCTCCCCTTTAACGCTGTACCCAGCCTCTCCTTTAATGCTGTTCCCGACCTCCTCTTTAACACTGTACCCAATCTCCCCTTTAACGCTGTACCCAGCCTCCTCTTTAACATGGCCGCCAGCTTCCCCTTTAACGCTGTGCCCAGCCTCCCCTTTAACGCTGTTCCCGGCCTCCCCTTTAACGCTGTCCCCGCCAGTGGGAGATGATGCCGGGCCAGCCACAGTTTATCTAGAAACCTGAGACTCATAGACCAGCTCCTAATAAATCGGGTTCCGCTCTTCTAATTTATGCCTGGTTTATTTTGTGAGGCCGGGAAGTTGTTTCCAGATGGACTGGACACACTCACTCACATACACACACAGACACACAGACACACACACACACACACACACACAGGCCCGTGGAGGCACAAGGATATGTTAACAGGACACACAGACTGGCAGCAGCTTAAACTTGGCACCCGCCCTCCTGGGGGCCCCTCTGAAGCCGGCCTCCGTTCAAAAGCTGTACAACATCCTAGTGGAAACTGTACACACTCTGATGGCGCAGTGATGGATCCATCCCTGGCTCTCTTAGACACCGTGGTGGGAACCTGCTCCTCTCAGCATTTTATCCCAGCATGCTCCCTGTTCATGAGGCACTGAAGGCAGCTCCCTTCTTGGAGTGAGGGGGGGGCAGCAGGTTGCCCTCCCAGACCCACCTAACTGTTGGCCTCCCCCCCCCGACAAAACTATATGATTAGCTGAGTGGATATAGACTTTTATGGCCTGATGCCACTTGAGTTAATGTCACAGAGCCACTGAGAAAGTCACTGAGAGTCACTGAGAGAGTCACTGAGAGAGTCACTGAGAGTCACAGACGGCCACAAGGAACCAAGAGAGTCACAGAGGACAGCAGATTTAACCTTCAAACGGCCCTTTCATTCATGCTTAACAAAATCTGACGCAATAAGGCTTCAACAATCTCCATGGAAATGCACTTTTTGGAGTGTTTGGAGTTGAAAATATCCCTATGACAAGCATGATTAGTACGCAGTGGATGGTGAGACGCCCTCCTCCTCAGTACACAGCGCAGCCAGCGCAGCAGGAGGATGTGCTTGTAGGGAGGACTGGAACAATTTCACGGCCGGAGGCACGGACTCAATCCAAAGGTGCCTTGGAGATGCTCTCAGATTTAACTCCTCTTCCGTAATGGGCGACATGTTTACAATTTTCCCCTGATTTTAGTGATCACTGGCTAATGCCTGTATTAATGAGAAAAAGACTCGTTTGTTAAATTTGTTTACTTTGCTCCCCCAGCCCCCCCCCCGACTTGAGTGCTCTCCCTGCCCGCCTTACGATTTCTCCCCTTTTCACAAAGACCTCATAACTCTCCTCACATGGCATGTGCTGATGCTACTGTGATAACGATGACCCCCGCTGGTCTGTTTTCATTGGGGGGTGGGGGGGCCTAACAATCAGCTCAGTAAATATCCAGCCCTGTAAAGGGTGAAGGAGTCACATATACGACACAGGGGGGAGCGCTGTGACTCAGCGGCGGACAGCACTCGGCTCAGTAAATATCCAGCCCTGTAAAGGGTGAAGGAGTCACATATACGACACAGGGGGGAGCGCTGTGACTCAGCGGCGGACAGCACTCGGCTCAGTAAATATCCAGCCCTGTAAAGGGTGAAGGAGTCACATATACAACACAGGGGGGAGCGCTGTGACTCAGCGGCGGACAGCACTTGGCTCAGTAAATATCCAACCCTGTAAAGAGAAAAAAGAGGGTCTGGCGAACAAATAAAGGAGGGAAGGACACTGACAATCAAGCATGACAGATAATAAAGCAGCAGCCCAGTGGATTTGTCAAAGAGTAATAATAAACTATTATCCAGCCTGTCTGGCAGGTCATCTCAGAGTTTCAAACGAAAATGCATGTTCCTTTGTGCATTTCTACCTCGTAAATTAAACCCCCCGATTAGTTTTCGTTCCCCTTTAATTATACTTCACTGAGCTCTCAGAACTAGCATGTAATACTTAGATGATCAAGTGTAACTATCAATTGGATGATGGGTCACCATTACCCATAAGCATGTGACCTATGGGGGGTGGGGCAGAGCCCAACAAAGGGAGGCATTGATCAGGCAGCCCTGCCATGCTTCCCCAGATAATGACAGGCAGTAGCTCCCTGTTATGTGCCAGGTCGGACTGTCAGGACAATGAGCCCCATTATAGCCACCAGGGTTTGGATCACTATCCCCTGAGAGAGGCCCCACCACCTGATATGTCAGCAGAAGACACCAGGGCAAGGGGGGCAGACCCTCCCCTTATCGGGGTCGGGACAAGTGACTCTGAGAGGTCCTGGAAGTGGGGATGCAGACCACCTGCTGCCAGAAACTGTGCTGGACACACAGTTAGCCGAGCTGGATTCAGGTCCCGTCCATGCTTACAGTATGGAGCGTAATCAGTGGTGTGTTTCAATGACCAGCACATTCTCCATTATCAGCAGGTAGAGGAGGTCTCGCTAACAAAGAAAGGGGGAGAGCAGGACGGTGGGGGGGGGGCACCCATATCCAGATTAGTGCTCATTACCAGACTCAGCTGTTCTCAGAATCGTCAAATTAATAATTCATGCGATTTGCCAGGTTTTGACGCCGGCGCATTTGGAGCAGAGTCCACAGCGCATTCCTGGCACCCTTCAAGGACATACCTGAGCAGGGACAGGGACAAATGTAAGGGTCTCCCTTAGATGGAAGGGTCATATAACCCCCCCCCCATAGCTGCCTGATACCTGCAAGGTATCCTGTCCTGCGAGTGGCGGCAGCACAGTCACTCCACACACCCGCAGGCCCCTCTGTGTTTATCTCTGTCTTTTAATGCCATGCCCAGGCCATGTGGCTCACACAGTCTCCCGGGGGCCATGGACGGTCGCCCGGGGTAACGGTGGCCAGGCAGCCGCGATGCTTTGCGAGCCAGTATGGTAGCCGCACTGCGAGGGCACTGAGCCGGGAGAAAGGTTTTATCACTGGAAGGCTGAACCGCGGCACGACCAGACGGCAGCAGAGCGCGATCGGCGGCTAAATGCCGGCGTGTGTTTCCCATGAGGGCTAGAGAGAGGTAAAGTGAGGGGGGAGCGGCTGGTTGTGGCAGCAGGAGCAGTGACCCCCACCGCAATCAGAGAATGTCACCAGGCAGGTCAGTCATGAAACATCACAAAAAAAGAAAACCCACATCAGATCCAAAGCACTGTGCTCAAAATAGTTAAAAAATTATTTGCTTCAAGTCTCGGCATAATTATCAGAAAAGAAATAAATATATTTCAGTCAGAAAAATTCATTGTGTGTGCAAGAAAGCAAGCTATAATTACGAGCAAAGCGCATGAACGCAAATCCCAAAAACACATGTTCTGTGATTCTTCAATCACCAATTCTGCATTTTCTTCCCAACAACACGGCTGATGCCACCTGCCTTGCGTGCAAAGAGGTTTGGGCATGACCCAGAGCCCACGCAGGTACGGGCACACGAGCGTGCAGCTCTGCACATGTGATGTTTAACCAGACAGGGCCCCTCAGCTGAGGAAAACCACCTCAGGGAAACAGGGAGCTCCCTCGAGGACCACTGGTGTGACAGCGAGGACCACTCGCACTTCAGGTGTGCCTGGGACGCTCGGGGCCGTTTAGCGATGAGGCGATGCCCCGCCTCCCTCCCAACAAGAACCGGGCACCATCTGCCATCAAAGAGGCTTTTAAAATATAGGCATAAAGACATGGATTTTTTACTTGGACTTTATGCTACATATTACAGCACGTGGGTGACATTCTCCCAACACAGAGATACACACTCATGACCGATGGATTAAGTGACACATGTTTAATGCCTCAGGTTCACAGTGTCACACAGCCGAAGACATCAAACTGACCTTTTCACACCAGTGTGTCGAAGCACACCTTTAAAGACAAGCCAATGTATTTCCCCAAGCCCATATATATTTCTTATTTTGTGTGTGAAGAATAAGAGAAGTGAGTGAATGTGGGAAATATTTTGTTCTTTTGAAATCCACACACCAATCACTAGCAGAATCACATCGATCACTGCGCAGAAGAAACCCGCCAGGGTGCTTGTGATCTTCTGCGCAGTGATACAATCAGTGTGTGGAGTTCGGTAGAAGAAAATAGTTCCCACATTGAACTGCTTGCTACAAAGTCTGTGGCTTATCTTCATAACCGGGTCATGATTTCTGGTAATAGACATTGCTGTTGAATCATTCAAATGTATTTTAATCACCACAGAAATAATGCCATTCGCTTCCATTATATTCTAAAGAAGCTCAACTTTTCTATGGCTGATTTCTCCAAAACTAAACAACAGAATAGCCCAGATGAATAAGTAGCACTATAGCCCCCCTGAAAAACATCTTTTCCAGTTTTGTAAACTGCCCCTTTACAGAAAAAACCCTCCAATTACATACAGTCTGATCACGACTGCTGGAAAAATAAAACTAAAAAATTATGCTCATGCTAACTAAAGATTTTTTTTAAATTCATCAGTAAAAAAAAAAAAAACACACATCTGGCACCTTGAAGAAGGTCAGCGGATGTTACTTATGGTGAGAGAGCTCTGCTCTCAGGGGGATAAATGAACATGAAGCAGCATGTAGTGAAATGAGAAGGTGTTGATCACATACACACATTATTCTGAACTGAGCTGGGTCATAGGGATAGAGATGGGGTTCGGCTACGCTCTGGGCCCATCCCTGGACCTGGTCCTGCTGGGAATACAGCAAGAAGGACGTGGGAGGGTTGGGTTGCCAAAGCCGAGCCTTTAGCCTGAAATAGGCCGGTCCAAATGGTCCATTTGTTCTGGATGTTAACAGAGCAGCCAATGTGATGGAGACCATCGGCACACTCGTCCCCCCAGCCAAGCCTGGGTTAGACCATGAGAGACCCCCGTCACAGTGGAGCCAGGGCCACGGGCATCACAGAGGCAACATCACCTGCCTTATTTATGCGGGGGGGGTCGAGACTGCTGTTCTGTTGCCTCGCTCTCTTTATTGTCATAGGACAGGTCAGCTTCATTCAATGCACCTTTAATTGCATTGCGTACGGGAGGGAAGAGGTGAAAACAAGGGCAGGTGTGTGTGTGTGTCCTGTGTGTGCAGGGGGGTCACAGGTGGCTGGACATCAGAGATGACCCCAGCATGCCGTGTAACAAAAAAGGGAGTCCATCCTGTTCAGAGACAGGAGCCAAACACATGGAGGGTGTAGTCATGCCCAGGGCCTGGCACTTCTCCGGCTGTCTGGCCTTGCATGGGGGGCAGGGGGGTTAAACGCAATTACAGCACCAATAAGGGACCCAGACACATTGCAGAGGGCGTCAGTGAGAGACAGTGGCAATCTGGGCAAAGCAACCAAACTGGTTTGATGGCTAGGAGGGGCGATTCGATGGGGGCAGTTAGGTTGCTCTGACAGCAGACATGACTCCTCCTCTGTCAAATTACACCCCCCCCACAAAGGATTACCAACGTTACACTACAGAAATGGGGGCAGGCGTTGTACTTGGAATGTACTGCGTTACAGCCAGGTTTGATGAAAGACCAAAGCACAAGGCTACATGTTTACAATGTCAAAAAACTAACAACCAAAACAAACATCAGAATTATAACAATATCAACATCTAATTTAGGAAATTAAAGGGATATCAAACAAAGTCTGGTTATGTTCACAGAAATCCCCCTGTATGTACATTACTACCTGGGTAGAGACTTGTCTTTGTTTTGGAGTATTAATCCACCGAAAACGTCAGCTGGGCGATAAAATGACATCAGCGAGAGGCTGCCGAAGGGGACACTAGATGCCCAATCGACAGGCACCTGGGGAACGGCACAGAACGGAATTGAATCTGTTCATCGGTTTGTACATCTGTGCGTGGGAGTCCTCACCCCAGTGCTGGGCTGACTCGGGAGGGGGAGGGGAGGGGGGCGGGAGGAGCCCCACCCGAGTCCCTGGCATCGATTCATCCCACACTTACGGCAGCACGTGGCGGCGAGGAACCTGCAGCGATTACATCGAAACCCGGGGAGGCATCTCTTAATGAAGGACTCTGAAAGCACATTTCATGACGGGGGAGGGGCGGCACCTTGGGTGACTTTCAGAGGCCAGGGGGTCCAAGTGTGACTCGCACCAGAGGGCCCTGACCACCGGCAAGAGGTAAAGCACCTAAAAATAAAAGCAGGCAGGAGGTGTATGCTGGCGGATGGCACCAGCGACGGCGTCGCCTGCGTCAAGCAGCGAAATGCTCATTATCAACACAGATGCGGCGCGTAAGTAAATAAATAAATAAAAATTAGCCCTAAATCGAAATAATTGCAATCTGTGTACTGGACTCCATCCACAAGCCATAAGGATTGTTGTCCATAGTTAATTAACACAGTGAAAGAGAGCCTGCTGTGAAAAATACAGGGATTACAAAACATGCATGTGCGCACATTTTTATATATATGTGTATATATATATATATATATATATATATATATATAGAGAGAGAGAGAAATTGAGTTCTTTGTTGGTTTGCAAACTTATTAGAAGACGCATGTGACTGAGGTGCTCCAGCTGGTATGTTGCCTTAATCCGGTATGTTACGGTCTGTGCAATTGGCCCAAAAAAAGAAAACAACACGAACGGTAACAAGGTAAAACTGGCCCACAAACACAGCCACAGAGCACTGGGAGCACAGCTGTACAGGAAATGGCGGAGGAGCTGCACGATCAGTGTGTTTTTAATGGGGGAAGCGGGAGCGCACAGGCCGTAGCCGTAGTGTTACGTTCCCTGCTGCCAGGCAGGTGTGCACTACACACTGCAAATGAGCACTGCCCGGCCGACAGACGTGTGCTTCAGCGGGGAATGTGTGGCCCTATGAGCACACAGGCTGATCGGCTTTTATATGTACTACGGTGGTTAGACAGCAATGCTTTCTGATGAAGTCATGAGGTTAACTGTGTGTGTGTGTTATCTGTGTTGCCATGGATTTCAGCTCGCGGCCATCGTCCAGAGAAATCGCGAATGCTTTAGAATGACTGCCCCCGGTGTGTGGGAGGCCACCCAGGGCGCCGTCACGCAGCACATGTTCCAGTTAACTGCCACGCTGAGCGCACAGGCAGGTCTTGAAAACAGATCAGCGTTTAAACCTCTGAGACAGCTCATCCCCAGGTTCACAGCCACACACAGCCCAATGATGCACACTGCCATTGCTCATATCCTCTGTATGACATCACTAAAGCATCATTGGTTGTACAGGTAGTTCTCAACTTTACGAGCTAATTCATTTAAAATTCTCGTTAATAGAGAACTCGTAAAGTGGGAGGTATTTTACCCTAAGCACGTTATAAAAGTGTTGACTTTGGTTCGGGCCCAAAAATATTTTTCATCAATATGACAAATAAACAAAGGAAACACAAACATACTACAACAATTAACATTTAATTTAAAATATACGCACATTTAAACAAAAAGCACTTCTTTGCGATAATTGCGACATTTACAGTCAATTTTGGTCACTTTGATTTTCAGCAGATGGGCTGGTTTTTTTCTTCATGTATCCCATCCTGAGCAGGTGCAGATCGCTCACAAACAGTACGTAAAAGGAACTTGGTGTATTAGCGGGATCGTAAAAGTAAATGGCACAAATCGGGCACCATCGGAAAAAAATGCGCCGTGAAGTGTAATGCTGTGCATGTGCAGATGTGCATGGTACTAGTCGGGCATGCAGACTCAGATATTTTGCAAAGCAAAGTTATTTGAGAACTTAGTCGGGCAGTGCCACAGAAAATTCTCGTAAAGATATGAACTCGTAAATCAGGAGCTCAGAAAGCGAGAACTACCTGTACATTATTCTATTCCCGGGAAAGCACCAAGTATTTGTCTATAACAGACAAATTCTTCTGACTTAAGGGTGTGAAAAACACGTAAAGTAGACTAAAATCATAAACATGCTCATTATTCTTTATAGCTGCTATCTAAAGAACAGCTGAGTAAGAGGGACGCCAAGCCAACTGTCGGTGTAAACAGGCATCATTGTATCCAAGACAACACGTTCCTGACTGCGGGTGATCCTCAGTGGTTCTGTGGATCGGTTCGATTCGGCTCTGTCCCAGCTTACGGAGGCTGCCGCGCTAAGCTGGTGAAAACAGCAGGTTGTCTACTTATCTCCTGGGCTCAGCGCTGGCCCAGTCCAGAACATCAGAACGATCCCACACAGCCCTGCCGCCTGGTGTCCTCAGGGATTTCATGTGGACAGACAGTCTTAATGCAGACAGAGCCCAGGACCCTAAACTACTCTGTAAAGACACTTATGTCGCATTATGCTCTATAGTACAGATCTACTAAATAATGCCCCCATCACTCTCACAACTACCCTGGGGTCAAATTGACCCCAAAGGCAATATGTTAGGTGACTTTTCTCATAGTAACAATTATTGAAGGAGCGTGTAAGAGTTCATTTGCATGCAGACACCTTAATGTAAAGTGCACCTCATTACGCTCCTGTAATCAGGTTAAAAGTCAACATTGGTTGACCAGAGTCGGTGTAACTTGAGGCTTGTAACCACTCCAGAGGAGAGCAGGTTATTTTCACACAGGAATCTAGTGGCTCATATGATCCAATCATCAATGAAAAACTCTTTTGGTTCCTCTTCGCTCAAGGCTTTTGATGCAGCCACTGTCGGATTTCTTGCGCCTGTAGCTATCCTGGCCATGAAGACCACAGCCTGGCAATCGACAACATGTCTGACGGAAAGAGGAAATGACTTGCTCCATGTTTGCAATGTGACCCAGCACCTTTGAACATCGTTAGGGGGTGTTATATGGTGGGGAGGTGGGGCTTTCAGACTTTGGAAACATCGCAGTGACTCACTGAACATACAGCGTCAGGCAGGTCAGGTGGGGGGCGTGCTCCCCGTGATGCCCGGATTATCCCCATTTTTGGACGCCCGTTTACAGAGGTCCAGTGGATCTCAAAAATGCAGCGTCCCCCTCCAGCCCAGATGCTTCGGACAGAAGCGCCTTCCCCCCACTGCCATGGTGTCCAGCGATGCTGTCCCCACTCCCCCCGCACTAAGCTGTGAAAACAATGCCCCCTTGCTTTCCTAAAGTAGGAGCGGGGTATTAAAGAGCAGGAAAATGCTGCCGTGATGATTTTATAGCCTTCGGGGGCCATCAAACTCCAGACTATGTGGATTCAGTGGGACTTTGCCGGAATCCCAAAGGTCAGTGCACCAGAGGCGTCACCAAACCCAAATGGCAGGATATTTAATAGGAAATTAATCTTTCGCTGCGCTCCAGAGGTGCTCAGCCCCACCAAAGTGTACCAGGAAGTACCAGGAAGTCTCTTACATTCTGCCCCAGCAGTGGGAAAGCACCAATTACAGATGTAAAGAGAAAACTTTTGCCTGGAACAGCTCCCCCCCCCAATCGCAGCCCGCGAGGCAAAGCTTTTGCACCTTTTGGGGGATCATTTGCGGTTCCGTGAACATGTGTAGCTAATATACCCAACAGCATCGCCATGCCCGAATACAACAGGGCCGCATGTGAGACGGCTATATTCCACACAGCCACCAGACCATTTTGATTGGCGTTCCTTTCAAGCCATTACTGTACTGCGGGTGTCAGTGGCATGTAAGAGGGCACTGCGGAGAGCCCCGACTTTATATACACTACAGTAAGCAATTCATCATATAAGCCTCACTGCAGACTTCGCTCACCCATAAGTTAAAGTTCCTATTTAAAAATTTGTCATGAATCTGCACCCCTTTAATGTCACAGTAACATGAATTAATCAGTAAATATGGCTTTTGCTCCCCAGCTAAAAGCACTTAACGGATTGTGAGAATATTTTCTAAGTCTCATATAGACTCAAAACTGCACAGACCAATTGACTACATACAAGTGGGACCGTCTTTCCAAACCATTTTCAGAAAATAAATCCGATTAAACAACTGGTCTGCAAACATATGAAATTAAGAGCATGGGGCTGTGTGACCGTGTCAAATTATTAATCTTTACCCTGGAAATGAAACAAAGCACGACTGAAGACTATAAGCAGACAGGATAAGTAACTTCACAGGCTGCATACACCTAAAAAAAAAGCACATGTATGGGGAAGCATGCGCCGCAGGTGCATCCCTCATCATGCAGACTGTGAAATGCGATTTCTTTACCCACTAGCTGGGTGTGACTCACTGCATGAACGAAACAGCAGAAACATGTGAAGTGGAGATTGCATTAAAATTCCCGTGTTTTTTTAAGAGCGCGTGACACAGGGTTCCGCCTCGTCGTCCCGTGAGCGTAAACACACTGCTTTAGCTGCCAGGCAAGGCTGGCCTGGGGTGACTGGGCACTGTCCGGGTCATTGCTCACACCCGGCTCTCTTTCAGCGTATATCTCCAAGGTGAAATCACTCATAAAACCGTGTGCCTCTCATTGATAATTAATATGCGGAGACGGATGTGATATATCTTCTCACAAGGTCGGCTAGTGGCCACGCATGATTAATTAAGCATTCATCTCTGATGTAGTGGTCATTACCTCAAAAAAATGTCTGATTGCTGCAAGTCTTACTGGAGATCAACCTCATGGCTGCTGGAGTCTTGGGGGGGGGGGGGCAAAAACATTAAGTCAAAGAGAAATCTTAAATTGTTATTCATTTAATTAGGTATCCAGCGTACGAGCCAGACTTAGGAGCAAATATTGTCACAGAAATTATTTTATGTGGCAGCGCCAGAGAGCTTCTCCTCCAAATGCTGAAACGCTCATTTAAGATATAACTTTCAGGCTGTGCGACGTCACGCCGATGCTAATGACTCATTCTCAGCAGATCTTTGCTTTTCTGGCCCTCACAGAAGGATGTATTTACACACTCACGCTGCTCATTTTCAGCCGGCGACCATCTTGGAAGCCGCCCAAATGGCGCATCAAGCCTCAGTGGATGACCGGGGGCCCCCACGTATAGAGCAGGCGTGCGACGGGCCGTGCACGGCCAAGCCGGGCTGCTCCGCCGCAGGGATCCCCGGCGGAGGCTCTGTGTTCTCCGCACAGGCCCCTTCCTGCTGATGAAATAAAGCCTCTGCACTCTCCTCCCTCCTCTGAATGGTTCCCAGCGCTGACATCTATCAAGGCCGGGCAGGAGTCCGTTACATTTTCATAACAGCCCATTTATAAGCCACCCAGCTGAACGCAAACAACAGGCCGCTCCCGTTCACCTGGAAGCGAGACAGAAGAGTGCTGTCCTGGGGAAAGCGAGCCCCTCCCCTTCATAATGAATCTTACCACAATGAAATAAGCACCTCTTCCAGCGCTCCTCCCGGTTCCTGTGCCCCTGTGCTCAGCTTCCGGCCACATAACTGCAGGCAATGCAGCGGTAAGATAAACTCCGCTCACACTGAGGCCGCAGGAGAAAACAACTGGGGGGGCTCAATTGGGTCGTAAGGACCAGAGAAACATGGAGAATGGAGTGAATGCCAGAATATCCTCACCAACGTAAAGAACGCGCATGTGGATCCGAGCCCCACGGCAACCTCACCCGGGATGCTGACCTGGAAAACGGCCCTTAATTCCCCGAAACCTCAGACAGATTAATCGCCTTTTAATTTCAGGAACAATGGGGTGAGCTGATGAAGAGATTATGAGGCCGTCTGCATTTTCAATAGTTCGTAAGCGACTCTAAACGTGCACAGATGTTGTTGGATGCCGTGTGGTTGGGAATCTCCAATGTCAGCCACTTGCTTCCTGAGTCACTCGGAGCTTCTCCTCCTTACAGAGCAAAACGCAAGGTGACTATAGAGATACAGACACTGCATCGCATAAAACACTATGAGATTACTATGAGGAACTGGTTCATCCTGATTAAGGTGAGAGATAGAGTCAGTCCAAAGGTCTGTAATGCCTCAGCTGAGCTGATCGGAAATCTCTCAGGGTTACTGTCTACAGGAACTTGCCTGTTAATCTGAGCATGTTCATGCGTTAAAACCTAAATCAGCAGCTGCAAAGTGCCAAATATTTACGGAAGTGCAAAACGGCACCTTCACCAAGTCTGCGCCCCCATCCAGAGTGTCCATCTGTTGTCGGGAGAGCTTACAGCGGCCCCTTGGAATGTGATCCAGCGCGACACCCGGCAGCTCCCCTTTCAGCCCGACGTCTCGGGGGCAGCGATGAGCTGTGCTCTGTATCAGGGTTTCCTCTCAACCTGCACTCGCTCCCCATGTCAGGCGTGTGTTTGAATGAATAACCTTAAGGAAGAAACACACACTCCACCCTCTGATAGTTATGGCTGACCGCACTGTGTTTTACCAGGGTAAGACCATGACTGAGTGACACACCTCAGCTCAGAGACAGCAAATGGCCGCTTTCCGCGCTTTCTGCCACGGTCGGGATATCCACCAAAAGAAAGACCGCATGGCTCAGACATCTGCTACGGCGGGTTATTCACGGGAAGAGAAACCGCGCGCGCCTCGTGTCAGCAGGGAGGGAACCGGCAGACGACCGAATGGCCGCGGTAACAGTGGCATTTGCTCGCCGGTTTATGTTGACCTGCACCTGCAGGGGCACCTTCACGCTCACCTTCCAGCACTTTCCCACGGCCCGGGGACCCTGAACCCACAAACCACCTGTGGAAGGAATACTTTCATTAATGAGGCAGAGGCCTGCTGAAGTCAAGGCGGCAGCAGCGGCAGGAAATCAGAGCGAAGGGTAACTGCCCGTACTTAGCGCTCACAAGGAAACGGACGCGGCGATTTCAGGGGAGGGGCGGCGCTCATAGCTACAGATAGATTTCCTGTCCAGAGATGGCCTCCTTGTAAGGAGAACCCTGAGGAGGCTCTCTGCGCACTTCAGTGCCGGTTACTGCGCTCTCAGGATTTTCAGAGGAATGAGAAAGCTCCATTTCCCCAGCATTAGGCGCCTGAACCTGGAAGGGTCAGCTGAGGAGCGGGCTGCCAGTCCCAGTACTGCAGCAGCGTGCTTGCGCTCGTGATCCAGGTGTCATCATGCCATTGTTTTTAAATTGCCCCCCGTGGCAGATGGTGCCACCCGGCAGTTATGAAGACTCTGCCAGCAACGGGAAAGTGGGATCCGTCCACCGGGGGTAAGAGTGAATATCGCCTTGGGAAATTAGCGGCCCGCTACACCTCAACACCTCGACAAAGCTCCTATTGCCGAGACTGACCCCGAACTGAAATTCCCTCACCAGGGTGCCGAGGAGACCTGTTGGAGTGACAGAGGTGGTTTTGGGTCCATGGTTGCCTCTGTTTGTCCTGGTTTAACCAGTTTGAATCCCATGGTCTCTTGATCTGTCTAGTCATCTATAACACAAGATTAAAGATTAAGATTAAATGCTTTATTTGCCATTTGGAAAAAGTATGAGGACAGGTACATTGGCATTCTTCTCTTCATCTACTCCAACTTGCTCTCCATAGCTCAGGGGTCACAGTGCAGGGTCAGCCAGCGTGCAGCACCCCTGGAGCTGAGGGCTAAGGGCCATGCTCAGGGGTCTATGGACAAGTGAGTATTCTGCAGAGGCACAGAGACTGAGCCTGCCGAGCCACTCACTGCCCCTAAAAAAATGCAGAAAACATACACAGAAAAAAAAATCAAGCATGAAGGTGATGGCAGAGGGCTGATAGTGCCTCTAATTCTCACCCTAATGACAAGAGGCCCTGACCAGGAGCTGAGAAACACAAGCCCTGCCCAAGGCTCACTCTCCTGGCTGCAGAGCAGCAACAGAGCTCCGCTTCCTCAATCAAGCGCCAACATCACCTTTCATAGCAGACTTTTTCATCCAGCCCCTCCAACTCCAAGCCCAGTGTGTCTCCCAAGGTGTGGTGAGCTCCATCAAGCCCCTTTAAAGAAGCACTGGCCAACGGAAACGGAGCCTGGCTTTAGTACGGTGCAGTACTGTATTCTGGGACATGGTTGCTGGTTTTAATTGTGGTGACTCTACTGCCTGACCCATTGCTGCGGAGGCGACTGGCTGACTGATTGAAGCAGCGAGCAAAGGGGCAATTATACCCTAAATGACATCATAAATCACGGCTCCTGACGCTGGGAGTGGATGAGCCAACGGCGGGCTGCGCTCAGAGGTGATGTCACATGGCGGCTGACACTGGAAAAATGTGTAAATAACCAGAGACGGAAGAAAACGCGGCTCAATCAGTCATTCAAATTACAAGGCGCCATCTGGCGGAACTCGCCGAGGACAATGGCTGTCGGAAGAGCCTCTGGGTCAGAAGGTACAGGGCGAGGCGTCCCTTACACACAATCCAATTCACACGTTGCGGGGAATAACAGGAGAACAAGCTAATTCCGGGCCGGCGGCTGAAGCGGAACGAGCTCCGCTAAGCTGAGGCGATAACGTGTGGTTTGGAGTAAAGAGGCAGGCGGGACGCAGGAGACGTGGGAACATGTCTGGCATAACGAAGCCGCACATGTGAGCTGTTCCCACGCCTCCCGGAGCCCCAGCGACAGATGATGACTCGCGACGCATCAGCGCGCGGCCCGCTAACGACGGGGCCGCTAACGATGTGCCTTCGTTGAGCTGCTTATGCCGCTTAGCAGATGGTTCTGAGCGCCGCACCGCCATCGCCTCGTCTGCACCCATCTTTCCGACCTGCGTGTTTGCCTGGGTAGCTAAGCTTTTGCTCCCTGATTCCGCTGCCAAGTGAACGCCGGTGATGGTGGAAATGTGAAACCACGGCCTGCTCGGCTCCTTATGTGCTACTCTAGACAAAATATGCACAATAAAGAAAGTCAGCCTTAGCAGGACCTAATGACCAGAATGACCCCAGATGAGACCAGGATTTAGCCAGCAAAATGTGACACATTCAAACCAAACACTAGCACCCGTCTTGTGACTCTACACTCAGAAGGACACACTTCATTGTGACAAGCCAAGTGCACTTTTCAAGTGCGTTTTATTAACTTGTTGACGCTGCGTTATTCTGACAGACAATCCGGATGTGTGTGGGAGCCCCCCCCCCCCCCCAAAAAAAAAAAAGGATATCATGTGATTGTAAGTAAGACCGAATTCATTACAGAGGTGAGCAATTTCTGAATGTGCCCTTGTGTGGATCTGATAAGCTAACCACAGCGGGAGGAGAGTGCGCGGAGCAGAGGCAGGTGGGCGGGGGAGCGTCGTGCGGGCGGTATCTGTGCCTCGGAATTGTGGGTACGCTGAACGACCTCCGGGACTGAGCTGATGGACTAGGCCGAACCAATCAGGATCAACTTCTGCCGTGGAAACGGGCAGCCGGAGGGGAAGGACACGATGATTTCCTGGGAAATTTCCAATGTAAAACAGCGGGGTCGTCAAGCGGGTATCACGGCGCGCCGGCATCCGCAGCACCCGAACGGCAAGCAAATTTGCCGCTCCGTCACGCCGGGCGCGGGTGGGTGACACGCTCGAATACGGCCAGCGTTACGATGAAGGCGAGGATGGGAAAATGGGGTCGCTGGGAGCGGAGAGGGATGGGCTCAGGCGGAAAGTGGAAAAAGGAGAACAATAACTGCGAAAGTCATTTTCATTAAACGACCAAACACATTATCAACTAATTAATTTTGGGGATATTTATTCAAAAACAAGAGTGTCCCGCTGTCTGGAAAAGTGGATCTAAAACAGAAGTGTGCAGGGAAAGGCCTGGCAGCAAGTGTTCATTAAAGATAATGGGCTAGGGAAGGCCATCCATCAGTCAGGCGGATGGGGCCAATGGTACCTGGGCGGGACCACATTAAAGCCGCATCACGTGATGGAAGCCATCGTCAACGCCGGGGCTGTGAAACACGGACCGGCAGCTCAGTGGCAAACGGAAGGCACCTGCCATAATGCACTCATGTGTGGACGGGGGGAAAAAAAGCGTTGTATTGGGTGGCAATCACAAAGTTTCCCAGGCTGGGGAGATGTATTGAAATAGTGAAAAGGGTGGGAGGCCATTTGGCGAGGAGGGGGGCCGTGTTATTCAGGGGTAACCTATGAGGGGTCGGCTGAGGAGCGAGCCCCTGCTCCAGCAGAGGGCTAATAAAACGGCGGAATGGACTTGGCCAGTGGGAAAGAAAGGCCCTGGGCGGCCGGGAGCTCGTTAGGGACGGACGGAGTGCAGGGCGGCTGCAGACAATGCCAGGCACCTGGCCTCTGTGGGACCACCGGGAAGCACGTGGGGGGGGGGCACCAAAAGCACTCAGAAAAATTAAACTCAGAGCTTACAAGGAGCACTTAACGTGAGCGACCTCGGCCCCAGGGCCACTGGGAAAGTTGGGGGGCCGCTCTAATCTGATACTAATTTTGTTTTTTTTTTCCTTTCTTTTACAGGGAGAGCCAAGTGCCTCCCAGAAACCCCACCATCCCCCGAAGCACGGCCGCTCCACCTGGACCCTCAGACCAGAATGGTGGGGTGGAGGGGGGGGGCAGTGCAAAGACACACAAAGGGGGGTCCTCACAATGAGCTTCGTTGATTAAAAGAAAAAAAAAAAAACAGGGAGGAATCAGGTTACCGTTGCCCTTGGCTCTGGAGCAGCCAGCGTTTCGGTCTCCTGTCTTTAAGTGTGGCCGCTTCTCTGGCAGCGACAAGGAATCCAGAGGATGAAACAGGGGAGCCTGGAGCACAGGAAGCTGCCTTATCGGTTCAGATAATCAGGTGGAGAAAGCGATGCTGTGTCAAACAGGCAGCCGCACTCCCGCGGCCCCTCCCACTACCAGCCCGGCGGCTGTCTTTGTTCTGCTGCGTAAGAAAATATGCAAAAGAGAAACACGAACACGAACTCATTTGTCTGGGAAAAAAAATCGAAGCCATTTGACCAACAAAGTGCACGGCAGCTCGCGGATGGATATAGCTGACGTTCGGCGGTTCTATATATATATAGAACCACGCGTGCCTATGTGCGCACACACCGACACACAGGCGGAAAAATGCAAGATAGGCCAAAGCCGTCTCCCCAACGGATGACGGATGAGCCAAGCAGAGTTTTGGACGGGAAAAATCGCTAAACGCGCTGGAGTTTCGGCATTCCGTCGCCGCCACGGCGTTGTACCCGCTTAGTCATGGGGCCTGGATGAGCGACGGGTCTCTGGCCGGGCAGAGCTTGGGGGGTTAGTGAGTCACGTGACAAGGCGCCAAGAGGTGAAGGTGGGAGGAGGTGGGGTCCACAGAGGCGGCTGGTCTGAGCCTCCGGCAGGGCCATTCGGACCTAAAGTAGAGCGGGGTGCCATCAAGCCGAAGACGGACCGAGGAGCGGCGTCCCTCTGCCAGCGTCATTCATGTGCAGATCCTCTGCACGCTGTGGCCCACTCCAGCCATTGATGGCTTGAAGAGCCTGCGGGGCCCTTTGTCAGGGGTTAGCAAAGCTCTCGAGGGACGGCCGCTCCGAGGACAGGCCACATTGCACTGGCCGCCTCGCACCCTCATTTATTCGGCTCGGCATTCAGCTGAAGCTCTGCGGCCGTCCGGAAGGCCCCTCTCAGGATGCAGACGCTCACCTACAGCACTATCAGATTTGAACACCCCCACCCACCCGGGTTTGTCATGTTTAATTTTTCTTCCTGCTCGTTCTCCCCCCCCCCCCCCAACTTTAGAATACAGCGTTTAGTCACACTATAAATATAACGGGTAATTAATCGCCAGTTTGGACAGCAAGCCACAGGACTCACATGCTGTTGAAGTTGCATGGAAGGTGGGGTGGTGCTGGAGCTGGACCAGGCTCCTATCATCTGTCAGGTGGGCGGAGGGCAGAGGACAGGGGGGGCTGGCATCACGGGAGACAGAAATGCACGAACCGCTCTATCAGAGATGCTGCTAGTCTGAGAGGGGAGTAGGATATGTGCAGGAACTCCCCCCCCCCCCCCATAAAACCGATGACTGAGGTGTCTGTGAAATGGAGGGCTGCACTGTGCGGCCTCACAGTCATGGGAGGGCCTAAGTAATGTAAAGGGGCTTCCCTGCTGCTACGGCGAAGGGGGTGGGGCTCCATGACACCACAAGCACGTAACCATAGGGAAACTGAAGCCACGTCGCACGCACACTCGCCCATGTGAACACACGTGGCTGTCGCCACCCCTCAGTAACTGATGGAATGTAGGTCAGGAGCAACCAAGATCCACAGCGGAGACCAAGGTGAGCCGTTTGCTCGCATGGAGCGCACACAGGTCACAACATGTGCAAGTATTACAGGATGCTTCAGACATGCTGCTTCGTGGGGAACATGACAAATGTGCCCGTTCCCTTTACATTACAAAGAAACCATCAATTATGGCACACATTAAATATAGCAATAAACTGTATAATTACAAAACAATATTCTAATGAGATTTTCTATTAATTACTTTGCATCTCATTACTGAGAGTGTGGTTCCTTTGAATATTCTGTGGTCTGAATTTTACAATGTATTACAGTGCCCACTTGTCTTTTTAATTAGAAACGCACTGTATGGTTTTACTGGAAAAGGCTGCAATTATGTTCCTGACAAGGGCACCATTTCATCCAGATTTCGAGAAATCAATATTTACTTTATAATTCCTGCTATTTACTGATTTATCTGTGCACTATTATCTTATACGTCAGTCAATCATTGCTTTTAATTACTTTTAAAAAATACTTAAGACCAAATGGACATTTTTCTTTTTGGATCAACATTAAATTTGGATGAACTTTAAAGGCCATTTTTTACACCTGATGAAAACATCCCATCCACACCCATCCAAACCTACCAGCACTCACAATAATTTACCATGATCTGTATGTGAAGTAACTTTACACACAGTTTCCCTGCTGATTTATGCTGCTGGATGTTTACTGAAGACACAAAGGCTGAGCGCCTCGCCTGAAAGGTGGCTTCTCCCTGGGCTAATATTCAGGCAAAAATTCACCCGTAGTCACATACCTAAACACCCCATAACTTCCTGACCGAGTTCATCGGAGGCTCAGAGCAGGGTGGGGCTGGTCAACCAAATATTAATATACAACACTATTTAGTGCGCTTGGCTTAACATCAGCTATTGGCCTGGGGCTTCCATGATCCATGTTAAAACTCTGGAATATCTGGTGCGTATTTTAAAATTCTGTAATGTTGTTGTTAAGATTCCAGAATGTTCCTCTGCCTTAGTTAGAATTCTAAAATGTTCTGGGGTCTTTCTTTAAATTCCAGAATGTTCCTGTACTAATGTTAAAATTCTGAAATGTCCAGGTGTGAATATTAAAATTCCAAAATATTACAGTGCAAATGTTAAAATTCTGAAATGTCCAGGTGTCTATATTAAAATTCCAAAAATGTTACAGTGCAAATGTTAAAATTCTGAAATGTCCAGGTGTCTATATTAGAATTCCAAAATGTTACAGTGCAAATGTTAAAATTCTGAAATGTCCAGGTGTGAATATTAAAATTCCAAAATGTTACAGTGCAAATGTTAAAATTCTGAAATGTCCAGGTGTCTATTAAAATTCCAAAATGTTACAGTGTAAATGTTAACATTCTGAAATGTCCAGGTGTGAATATTAGATTTCCAAAATGTTACAGTGCAAATGTTAAAATTCTGAAATGTCCAGGTGTGAATATTAAAATTCCAAAATGTTACAGTGCAAATGTTAAAATTCTGAAATGTCCAGGTGTCTATATTAAAATTCCAAAATGTTACAGTGTAAATGTTAAAATTCTGAAATGTCCAGGTGTGAATATTAGATTTCCAAAATGTTACAGTGCAAATGTTAAAATTCTGAAATGTCCAGGTGTGAATATTAAAATTCCAAAATGTTACAGTGCAAATGTTAAGATTCTGAAATGTCCAGGTGTCTGTATTAAAATTCCAAAATGTTCCAGTAACAATATTAAAATTCTAAAATGTTCAGGTATCTGTGTTAAAATTCCAGAATGTTCCCGGGTCTTTGTTAAATCTCCGAAACGCTGTCCTGTATTAAATCTCCAGAACACCCTTGTCAAGTCGTTCTCATCGTTGTTGCTGATTGTTGTTTTGTTGCCGCGTTGCTTTGTTTTTTTTTCCTGGCACTTTAAATTAGTTTTATTTTCCTCCAGATGGTGGGATTAAATTACATAAATGCTGTCAGCAAGACTAATTCTCAGCTGCATTCGCCTTCATCCACGGAAGCCCCCTCAGCTCTCCCCTAATTTGGTTACTGGTGCCACACAGCTGTGCGGCCCACCGTCTAACACAGCATGTGTTTGATCCCCTGAAAAATAAACGGGGCCCTGAAACGTAAGAGGTAAGTTAAGGCGAAATGCTCTGCCTTGGCAGAACTCCAACCATTGCGATTATAATAAGTGAGCAACTGTGTACAATTACAGCATTTAATTATGTGCCTTAATCCCGAGACAGAAGATTTGGCTACATTCTTTCTGGCTTTCCATTGGTATATAGCTAGACGTATATACCATATTGAAGTAAATTCTATGTACGTCTCATAAAGAAATACAGCTGAGGGTATTTCATGCGCACACGATTGATGCCGAATTAAATAGGCTTAGATATACATTTAATAAAACACTGAATAAAGACTTAGTGTACTCATAGAAATACACACAGTAAATTGTAATTACATGTCCTCTGATGGCTTCCAGTTACAGTCCAGTACACAGACCCCGTTCATAAGGCTCACGGTCGGCCCTGCCACTGCGGAGCAGCGAGCTCAGCTGACAGCCGAGAAAGCTCCCAGAGCTCCGAGGCAGGCATGAGGCGGAGCACCTACGTTAATGCTAACAGGAGATCGGCATTATGGTCCAACAAAGTGCAGGCTCAAGTCTGCTCTTAACCAACGTAAAAAACGCTTTTTAGAACAGTTAACCTGATAAACAGGAAACATAAACCAGCCCCTAATCTGAGCCTCACCATTACAGTCCGGAGAAACTGCAGAGTCCAAAGCGAACAGTGAAAATAACAGTGAGGCCCTGTCAATCCCTCGGTTCTCCACAATTTATACATTTCAGTCGTGCGGATTTGTTTATCACAAGTGTCTTAAATCTATAAAGATCTATCCTTTTTTTTCCCTCATACACAGATGGAGGCCCTTGTCAGCGCATGCGAACCCGATCAGGGACACGGCGGTTGATGAGCGCGGCATGATTTACACCACGCACTGGCTCATGCTGGAGCGCGGTTATTAGCCCCCGTTTAGCTGCTAGCCGTCAATCAGCAGCGCGAAACCTTAAAAAAGACACTGTGCCACTTCGCCACGTAACATCAGAACGGCATGCCGATGCACCCCGATTACCAATGGAGGACAGCCAGAGAACAGGCTACAAAGATGTTTTGATCATATCTACCCCCCCCCCCCCCCCCCACTGAGAGCGATGAGGTCTTAGCTTCCTGTAATTCATGCAAACGTATTGTACACAGCCACTATGGTCAAGGGAACAGCAGGCTGGCACCATGCAGCTTTTGGGGGAAAAATATCCCCTTTTGCTGGGGGGCTAGGTAGCCTGTAATCAGCTGAAATTACAGGTGGAGGGGTGCGGATGCCAGAGGAGGGGGCCTCTTTAATGCAGACGAGGAGTCAGTGCTTCCGCCATGCCGTAATGCTCAGTCCCAGTCCCGCTTATTCTCATTATTCCAGAGATGCATTTAAAAAGTTTAACTTACGACCATAAGACAGTAAGTTCAAATTTCCGCATCAAACGGACACCCTGAAGACCCCAGTTACACATATAATAAAAAATAACAGGTTCTGCATAAACAGATCAACCATAAAGCCACATTCTCATCCACCAGGCACATAAATAATAATTATGAGTTATTTTTTCCTGTTTCTCTCACAAGTCGCCATTAGGGTTTTCACCTGAGCGCCTCAATGCCACCAGTGACTCAATGCGGCGGAAAACTACAGCATTTCAGTTAATAGGCATCAAAGAGATGGCAATTACTGCAATTATTTAAATAGTGATGACTGGCAGATCCGGGGTTAGAAGCCATAAACGCACAGGGATGCCTCGATCGGAACGGGAGGCTGCATCCGGTCACGGGCCGCTCCGCATTCCCATCACGGAGCCCAATGGAAGGCAGCTGTAGCTCCTGCTCCTCGCGGAGGCCACGGATACGAGGCGAGGCATCGGATCTGGCAAACAGAACCACATCCTTTCCAGAGTTTGACAGGCAGCATAATTTAGGACACTGGAAGAGATTTTAAGGTTTTTTAAAACCCAGGACGATATTTTGAGGATACTGTCACTGACGGAAAAATGGAATATATAAACATACAAAAGTTAAACAGGGATTATCTTTATTTATAATAATGCTAAACACCGTTCTTTTGAGAAACTGGATCTCATGCATGGACAACCACTCCTGCAAAATGGAGAAACATCACTGCGAAGGTCTTGCAGATCACTAAAGTGGCGGCGGAAAACAAAATCCCAGGAAATGGGCTGACGATTCAGGCCACTTAATCACCTGTCCTAATTACCTGTGCTGCAGGGCAGACTTGTTACGTTCAAGTCATCGGTGCTTCCAATCAGAACAAGAGAAAATAAAAACACTGGGATTCGCTGTGTTGCAGGAGCTACTGTATTTAGAGAAGCGAGGGCCGGTCGCACGGAGTAACAAAAACATGGATCGTGCCACCGCGGTTTCTGGCTTTTAACCGTACCAGACATTTATGTTATTTCAGCAGAACATAAGAAAGCAGAGCAGCGGAAATATAACGTAAGAGTGTGGCTGGGGCAGCGTTGCAGTCGGGCCAAATATAAGACTCTCAGTCAGAGGAATCCTCTTCAAATGCGTCGAGAAACACAAATAAAATGCAGCAGGGTTTCTTTGTCCGGTTGGTTTCTTTTTGTTGTTCAACAAAAAAAAAATCAAGATCAATACTGTTCAAAAATTCACATGGACAAGCATGCATACACACCGGTCACACAGAAAGGGCATGATATCAATTTGTTTGTTATATATGCTGGGTTGTAATGATCATATATAGCATTAGTAGGATTACTTATATAAATTGAACATTTTGTTTATAGGTTTAACACAGTTGCTCCTATTTGCATGACATGGAATATTATACAAATAATACGCAGTCTAGAAGCGTTCGGCTAATCTGCCGTCACCCATCAGTAGCATCTCTTAATGATCCCTCAGACTTGGCGGGTCCCCATATTTCCATACGGCACCATTTCATGGGAAACCGGCGAGGTGAAACTTCCCCGATGAAGTGTTCGTCAAAGAGGGGTGCTGGGCTGCCGGCACCTCACCTCCAAGAGGAGCGCGCGCCCATAATTAGGTGGGCTGGCGAGGGCTAGCAGGGCGTGGAAAGGTGAGGGAGACCAGGACCAGAGGGCGGACCGGCCCCATGCTGTGGTCGGCCGCAGTGTCGCTGCGTAGTTCAGAGCGTGATGGCCATGTCGCCTTGGCCTGATCTTATAAGGATCGGAAAAGACAGAAATCAGCGCTACCACTCTGCCAGCTGGCCAGTCAGGGTCCCCAGGAAAAGCAGCAAGGTTATGGGTACTGCAAAGCTGCCATTGCTAGGCCAAGTTCATCAGGCTCGGGAGTGGAGACCCTCCGTCAGCTGGGTTCCGCATGTTGCCACGGTCTCCGCCTTAAACGGCCGCATGGCGCCCTAGTGTCGCGAATCCCAAAAACAATTAGCCACAAATTTAATTATTGGCGCTACAATCTGTTTGACGTGTTCATTTAAGAGAAACGAAACGCCCTTGGAGAAGTGACAGGCCCGCAACGAGCTTCAGGAGTATCTGTCGCTCAGAACGGACAGTCATCTTAATATCCGCGCATGGCGGTAACTCTCCTCACGGACGCATCCTGGCCAGCGCTGTTAGCCCCAACAGCTGGACAGGGTCAAACCCACGGGCTGGGGATCCCGGAATATGGTGACACCACTAGCCTCCCAAAAACAGACCCTGGGGGGTTCCCACAATACCTTGCGACAACGGTCACGGTCCCAACACGGGAGATCTGCTTGCTGGCGCACAAATAAGCGAGAGTGAAAGTAATTGGCTGCTCTGGGTGCAGGTGCTGGCAGTCACATGATGGCCGCTGCAGTCTTAATTACGTGGGAATAACGCGAGCCCAGGACGCGTAGTGGTTTATTCATTAGAGCAGCAACCGTCCTTGGGCCGCCGTCTTGGAAGGCACCGGGGACGAGGCACCGTTAATGGGGACGGTATCGGCAGCGATGGCACAGCGTGCCGCTCGATCAAATTATCTCACGCCGTAGTTGGTCTCTGCCCGCGAATCGCTGAGGCGTCAGGTGGGAAAGACGCCACCCGGCCTCAAAGGCTGACCGGATCGCACAAAAGAGCGCCGAGGAAGACAGAAGCAGAGTGCCACACCGGAAAATAATAAAGAAGCAGGAGCATGCTGAGGGCAGATCATTCTGCCGATGCAGGAAGCCCACGGGACACTGCGTTACACCTGTTTACACACACGCACCTGGGAGAGCTGCGTTTCCCACCCTGACAGGCAGCTGAACCAATCACAGCTGACTTTGATGCGGGCATAAAATCATGTGTATGGTTTTCATAAAAAACAAACACTAATTAATTAGCTACGCCATATCTATGGGGTGAATGAGGTCATGTGACAGTCAGGAGAAGCTTTACAGAGTGTGAAAACCTGAGCCGCCCTGCTCAAACCTTAACTGTCTTTTATCTTGCCCCAGACCTGTGTGTTTCCTAACTGCTGAAAGATTACTCTCAGAAAGAAGGGGAGATGTTGCCCTGATTGTCTTCATGGAGAAAAAGGCGTAAAAAGCAGAACAACTTAGAATAATGTGAAAGACACAGAAAGACAGAGTTCTCACTCAGTACAGCACGAAAAGTATTTTCTGTTAACCCTGAGTCCAGGATAATCATACTATTTTCCACTTAGGCAAAATTATTTTTCTTCTCAGCAAACAGTGACCTCTTCATGTTCACTAGGTAGCTAAAAAAGCACTTACTGTACTTAGACAAAGTTAAGCATGCTGAAAATAGGGGGCAGATTAGGCAGTTTGAAAGGGTGTTGGTAAGCACCGGACCGCCTTTTCCCCCCCTGACTGGCTGTTGATGTGCCACTCCTCGCACGCTCCCATGGAAACCACGTCTAAGTCGAGAGCCACCTGTTGGCTCCTGTAGGTGCGTCGGCTGCAGACTGCAAAGCCTCCTCACAGCCAGAACAGCACGTCCCTCTAACTCCACCTAATGCCGCAGTTAACCTCAAGAAATAAGGACAACAGACACCATCTGTTGGTGACACCACGGTGCCCCGGTGCTGGGGTCCGGCCGGCTGGTTACCGTGGTGAAACACAGATCCCCGACGGTCGTGAGCCGCACGGAAGGCACCAAACCAGGCACTGAAAGTGCAGCCGCCCCCGAAAACAGAGGTGAGAGGGCGGTCGGCAGGGCGGTGCCGATCCTCCATAATCCTGCCACCACGCCTGCTCCCTGGCAGAGCTCCCCTGACTCCCTGAAGACACATCGCACATTATGTAGCCGACACTTTATGGTTGGGGGGGGGGGGGGGGTGATTGACATCATGGGAGGCCTAAACTGCTCTCTATGGATTCTCCCATGAAGCTCTTGGTGCCTGGGATGGGCTAGGGGGTGACAGGGCACCTCAGAGGTACCTCCCAAATGTTTGAGAAGAAAATCTAAACAGATGGTGCCGAAAACTGTGTTGGGCTGACGGCCACCTCCCTCTGACGAAAGCGGGGGGAGAGCCGGTGCCCAGCTGTGTGTCCGCTGACGCCCGCCGCGGCACGGTTCACAGAGGTACCGGGAGGCCGGGATTAACCACTACAGGACCAAAGCGGCTCTGAAACCCACTGCTGGATTGCTAGTTTCTGTTTGATCCTGTTTCAGGGAGCATTATGTAGAAGCTGGATTTTGCTCTAGATACTTCTCTTCTCTAATTATCACCCCCCCATAGCACCTCCGCCCCATCTCCTACACTGCACAGGATCCGTATCCCACTCCAAGATAAATGTCAGCAGCCCAGGAAGGTCCACATCGACCTGCGCCAAAAGCCACATCCCAGTGCTGAAACCCAAAGAGCCTGGAAGATGCCACCTTCCCATACAATCGCTATATCAGCCTCCTTTCAAGCGGCTGATGCGCCCGGCCGTGTTTGTGAGAAAACACCAACCGTCGCAGAATCTCTCCCTAATTTTCACTCCTACGTTTAAACAAAAAAATGCGCAAACATCTCCTCGACCGTCACTAAATACTTCGCCCATTTAATTCTTCATTTCTTACATTACGCCTTCATAACATCGTAGGTGCAAAGCGAGTAAATTGCCCCGGTAACTAACGTGCCAGGCAAGCTGGATTCGAAGCGGCGTCCCTAAAGCATGCTCCTGATGCGCTACCAACACCCGGCAAATTTGTGAGTTTATTTACTAAGCCGAACGAGCAGACAGGGAAGCTGGAGAGCTCTCGGAAGGCCATTAAAGGCTGAGAAAGGCTCCGATGCCGAATGCGCTCAGCACAGGCCGCTGCCCGCTCGACGGGCTCGGCGACGCTCACATGACACGACCACCAGGTGCACCGCCCGCCTCAAGCCTCGCTTCGGGCTGCGCGACCAGCCGTTTCCACAGCAACCCACACCGAGAAAACATTTTGCTCCATTCAGAACATTGAACTGAATTCAAAGACGATGTGCATAAATGGCGAAGGGTGGTGATGGGGGGGGGGGGGGGGGGGGGAGCGGTCCTTAGGATCCACAATTCAGAGGAAAGAAGGGGGGCCCCTGTAATATACGGGCTAATACATCAAAAACAGGCCAAACACAGCCCCCTTGTACGTTCGGCACACGTTTCATAATTCAGCGCCTTCTAAGCAATGAAACCTGGATAAATTATTGTTTTGATTTTACAACTTAAACGAGCACAAATACCATCTATCAAATAAATCTTTTTTTTTTTTTGTTTAGCCTGTTATTTTAAAGCAATAGATGGAAATGCAGCATGATATTTATAACAACCAACCACCACAGGAATTATCTGCACTGTATATGGATGAGCGGGACTTTGTTCTTAGTGTAGGAACTCCCAAAATAAATCCCAAAATAAAACTGAACACCGACATTGGTCAATGCCAGCAGCGACTAACGAATCATATACCCAAGTTCATCAGGAAGCCCAGAGCTCACCGTCTCATGTGGATACCTGCGTTAGCGATGGCTTCTTAACATTTCGCCAGGGCAATTAGACAGCCTGTCCTTTAACTCCAAGTATTAACGTCCAATTAGCCGAAATCAGATATAGTTCTTCGGGGCCCGACAGCAGACATTTCCTTGACACCGTGGGTGTCAGTCTGTTATCACCAAGACTCTCTCACGTCATGTTTTTTTTAAGGTGACATTTGGTGAAAATATACAGCATTAAATGCGTACTGGATGCAGAAAAGCCTCACTGCACAGACAAACTCATCAAGCCCATCATCACTTTCTAATGTGTCACTATTGAAAAATGACCCCAGATATCCATTGACAAAATTTGATATGCGGCACATACTTTTATCACGGTAAAACGGCACCGACTCTGAGCTAAATAAAAGGATACTGGGCATCCCTCTTTATTAGACACTTGCATTCTCACCCCCTGGTTTGCCTCTTAGCTGAGCTCTTGCCTCTTATCCCTTTTTTTTCACTCTCAGGGAACGGGGGCTGCACTTTGGTATCGAGCTTAACCTGTAAATAAAAAACGCGTTAACAATCCCCGCGCGACTGCGGGAGTAACAGTGACGGGGAGTTACGAGGCCCGCCTGGGCCGAACGGCTGCAACGGCGGGGGGGGGTTCTGACCTTTCGGGGGGGGGAGATGGCCAAGTCAGCTGGAAATATGCGCTCGACAACAAAGGGAAGAATGGCAATGGGGGTCACACGAGAGTAACACTGTCAGCCTCACCTTTGGGTGAACCACTAAATGGCATCGAGCAAACACCCCCCCATCGAGAAAAGGTTGAGGTAATGGAATATGAATGCACCGCGAGGGCGTACAGAATTCCAGGCGCGGACATGCGGAGCCCCCAAAATGAGCCGACGAGATCGACGCACTATAAAAATCCCATCCGGTCAAAAACTAATCTCAAAATCACAAAAATAAATGTACTCTATACCTACGATACCTAGTAAGTAATACTACATCTTTTTTTTTCGTTTTGTTAAGTATGTTAAAATACTTGACATTTAATTATTTACTACTCAAACAGTTTTTTAATGTCTAAATCATGGAATCCGATCGCAGCATCCGGAAGAAAGGCACCTACTCGGGCTTTATGTAGCGGCTGACCTGCGTGTTAAACTGGTACCACAGGGGCAAAATATTTTTTACCCGTTTGATGGTGGTCGTGGCAGATTCTCGGAGATACGCTCTTTATTTATTTATTTTTTTCTATTGACATTAAAACTTTGCCATCACTGCTAATGGGCCATTTTATTTCATTTTATTTAAGTGTGCTGCATTGTCCTAAATTAGTTTTAAATGCATTGTATAGGCTTAAATGGGCATCCCCCCCCCCTACTGCTTAAGTGAATTAGACACGTCTGCAGCTCCCCAGCTTATTCCTGCCCCCCATTCCCCGGTCGCATTGAAATTCACCTGCTAATGTTGGGGGGGGGAGGAATTAAAGAGACCAGATGGGGGGGAAAGTTCTGGGGAGGGTGGTTTTCTCTAAATTATGCGGCCCTACATTTTATAAGATGTGGTGTCACTAAATTTACAGCATGATGAGAGAGAGGAGTGTTTAAAAACATAAATAAAAGTGAGTGCCAGTAATTAGAGCACATTTTAGTGGAGGAGATTTAGAATGAATAGGAATATTATTTAAATTAATAATATTAAATTATTAAATGAATCATTCTTTGGAGAGAAAAAAATTAGGAGATTGCCGAAAAGAACGGAAAACATCGGTGTGTTTCTTTGGTGGGTCATTTGTAAAATGACCGACCAAAATCCCCCCCAAAAAAAACAGAATTAATTACCTAGAAATAAGAAGAATGCGATTCAAAAATTCAAAAGGAAATTTTCACAGCAAAAAGTGAATTTAGCTGAATTATGTGAAAAACAATAGTGGGGGCTGGGATTCTCTCTTGCCGAACAAAGTCGTGTGTGTGTGAGTGAGCACTCTGCCTGCACGGATTACTCCACCAGCGTTTCGCCACTTAACCTCCCAGGAGCCGAGGAGTGTGAGGCTCACACACGGCCCGGCAGAAGGCCTGCCTTTCATCACTGCCATTTGCCACCGTGGCACTGGCCTGTTTCGGCATGTGAGGCTCTCCTGGAGGCAGCCGCGTCTCTCCTACTCGACACATCACCCCGGATCGGGGGGAAGGGTCCAGTCCGGCTGTTTGCCTCTGACCCTTCTCGCCCCCACCTTGACTAATATGTCTTCATGTTGACAGTAATGACAGGATCCCCCCACCCACCATTAGTGTGCCGTGTGACTGTGCTTTGAAGCAGATTACAGTAAGATAGATGCCACACCCGTCCTCTATCGACCCGCAATGTGGAAGGAGCAGCGTCGGAGCAGCCTTGGTGTCAGTATAGGCTCACAACAAACTCCGCGGCTAACAGCGCAGAGCCGGCCACCTGCACACCACGCAGTGTGCAGTTCATACAGTCCTTGTCTCTTTATAAAAGGACTGACACTGCATGTGTGTCAAAGCCGGAGGAAGACCCTGCTACTTCACAGCCTCCTTTGCTACTCGGCTCCCGACGAAAGGGAGACAGTGAGAGGCTGTATTTCCGCCATGGCAATGAGAAGGTCACACCCGCTACTGGTTTCCATGGCGGGGGGTGCACACGCGGACAACTTTATTACCATTGACACAAAATTTTAAAGTCAACAACGCCTTTCCGTCTTTGGCGGTGACATGTCCCGCTGCCCCCCCCCCATGACCGAGCAGCCCACATGGCTGGCCCTCGAAGCCGTCGAGCCAGGCTGAACCCCCCGTGTGAACAGCGGGCACAGACTGAGCAGACGAGCTCAGCCCTCGTGTTTCTTCCTCCATACAGAAACATTCGTCTCAATTACAAGCACTGATTCATTAAGCCTGTGACACGTACTGAAGGTGAAATAAATGACTCATTTCACCCAAAACTATTTCAATACATATAAAATAAGCAAGACACGATTCTTCATTGTTCTGAAAGTAGGCTGAGAAATTGAACACTTTAGTAGTGATCCTTTTGAAATATGCCACAGTGACACATATATCAAAATGCACGGTATTAAAAGGTAAAAATAAATCAGGCAGGTGGCAAAATAATCTTTGGTGAAACACAAGGTCCACAAAGCCAGGTGAGGCAGGACAGCCCCTGGAGGAGTGCAAAGAAAGCTAGAGCGTTCCCTGCCAGCAGCGAACAGCCCGGAATGAGCAGAACGTGTCTGTCCACCTGAGAGGTCCAACAGAGACGTCTGGGACATGTGAAGCTCCTCTCTGCTGAATTGGGGGGGGGGGGCACACAGCTGACTCAGTCTAACCAAAATTTATAAAGTTTTTTTTACAGCCAAATAAACAAAAAAAAACTATCAATAACAGTTTTTAACTGAACCAAGAAACAGCGGTAAATGATGGAACAAAAGGTACACTTTCTCTTTTTTCCCAGTTTCCCTATAAATATGAAAAAATTTTACAGGTAAATTCTTTTGAAAAACTTTGCGTTTTCCCCCTTTTTTGTTCCATGGTTTAACAAAAGGTTATCTGTTACTTTCGATTAAGCTTTCGTCCCTAGTGTCAGTTTTCAGGACAATTAGACAGCGATAATATCTTCTCCGTATAATGTAGAACACAATATGCAATCCGCGAGTACTGATTTCGGCAATTAGACGAACACCGTTTGGTGTCTGGCGGCTTCGGCCGCCCTAGCACTGCTGCCGACTGCAGGTCCCTGCAGGGGCTCTGGTGACAACAAGCGGGGCCGTTCTTCGGGGAAATCGCGTTAAATAAAAGTGCGAGTGTCTGAGAGAACGGACTCCGCGGCCGATTTAACTGCACCAGCTTTACTTCCATTCAGATGAAATTCTCTTACAAAGCACAGCCAGTCACCTAGTCGCACATCCAGATTTTAAAAGGACACTTTTAAGCGATTAATTTCTAATCTATTCGCGCGATTTCGTACAAACTTTACACTAAACACGCACAAGGCGCTGCAAAGCATACAGCGTCTGAAATGTATTTTTTTAATTGAACTGACAGTCCTCCGACCGCGGCGCCGGGGTCCCTAAAGCAGAGTTACACAGCCGGTGCTCAGCACCACGCCGCGCCGAGAGATGCCCGGCCGACCTGCGAACCGCTGCCTTTTCATTAAGGAAAGCGCCGTTTGTAACCTTTCTGCGGCTCGGATCTATCATCGTGCGTCGAGCGCAGATTGCATATAAATATAAAAATCCTCAAACTCCCCGCGTCCGCCGCCTGACAGTTACCCGAATTTAACCATTTCCAATGACTCCGCTGTGTCTTTACGGCACAACCGTCTGTTGAATTTATTACTCAAAGTCTGGCGGCGAGCAAAATACAAGGTCTTCCATAAAACGAACGCCTGGCACATGCTTTTATATATGTTTTATTCAGAAAGATAAGCAGCAGGCGGTGTTGCTGCGAGGCCGCCTCTGATCGGTCTCCCGACAGCCGCTTTCTCAGCCCCGGTACCGCACGCGTCCGTCAGACACCAGCCTGCCCCTCAAATCATCGGCGGCCGAACACAATCTCAGTGCAACCATGTTGTCACAACATGTAATTTGCTTTTTATCAAAAGAATATAATAGTAATAATAATGTCATATTCTTATTATTAACAATAATAATAAACGGACTGTTACAGCGTCTGCTAGCAGTCGATAAGAGATATCGAGTAAAACTGCCATCAACTAGAACATGAATTGGTGTAAAATATATTGATTACCGAGGTGTATAAAACGGACAATTTGCTCAACAAAATAGCCTTTCTATGAAATATTGGTAAACTTCCGCTACATTTGTTAATTAATTTGCAGAATCGCATTGCTTTTACTGCACTATTTTCCAATTATTATAAGCTAGGTTACTTATGTTATTGGCCGTATACAATTCTCTCTAATCTATTAAACGTAATATATAAAAACAAATACGACTAATCACCTTAGTAAATAACATGCAGTAGAATAAAATACGCTCTTAAATGAGCTGCACGTATTTAACACAGCAATGGATTATTTTCCAAGTTATTTCGATACGCCAAACATATTTTTAGGAAAAAGTGTAACGAAAGTACACATCCAACGTCTGGCACGGGACAGGGGATAATTTCTCTGCTTAACGTCAAATGAAATACGTTATAATGTTATCTCGCATTAAAAAAATGTACTCGAGGAAAAATTAAGTGGGAAATCGCTGGATTTTGATTTGCAAAACAGGCCCTTACCTGCGGAAATCTCATTAGCATCCCATTGTCCCAGTCCGTGGCAAAACTTCACCAAAAGATGTCCCAACTTCTCCTAGGTGCGCCGCTGCTCCTCGGTGAAAGACGGGGCAGCAAAGCAAGCCTCCCTCGTCGGTTTTATTTCAGATCGTCCCGGTTACTCTCTCTGTATATGTATTTATATATATATATATATTAAAAAAAAATCCGGGAAGGAAAAAAACAGAGATGTTTGAATTGCACTGAAAGCGAATTGGCCGGACACAAGGCTTCCGCGCTGGAGATGCGGCTGGGGAGGGGGCACCGGCGTGGAGAGAGCGGAGATTCCTCGAGATGAAGGATGTGGAGGTGACAGGCGCACATGTGTAAGTGCCGAGGAGCCGACCGGGGAACAAGGGGAGGTCGGAGCGCCGCGGCGCCTTCGCTGCAAACCGATCGGCGATGAACTGAAGCGCGCCTGATTTGTCACAGCACGCCACGGCGAATATCTCCCTCCCTTCCTTGAGGGGGGGGGGGCAAGCTTTGTGCTAACCTTTATCACACTAAAAATGGGAACCAACTTGCAGGCAGGCAGGGGAGGGGGCCTCGCCATAGACTATGGTGCATTTGAAAAAGCATAAGGTGTATTACCAGAGTCACGGTGACATTATGCTTATGCTTGACCTACTGGGTCTAACAAGGGAAGGGGTCGCTGACGCTACAAAAAGATAAGACAAAAGGGTGGGTGTGGGTAATAACGAACAGCAAATGTCGAAATAGAGTTGTATGTCACGTATGCCACGGGAGTGGAAAATAACAACAAGACCAGCAAATGCCCCAGACGGGCTATATAAGCCAGACACAGACAAGAGTTTGAGCTTCCTTGGGTATGTACTGTTGTGCATATAGGCTGGCTCCCGGATCGATCTGAGTAACGAATAAACAGAGAGCTAACTTACAACCATCCTTCGCCTCCAGTGTGCATCTCTTTCCTCATCAACGGACTCGGCGGAGTTTAACTCCAACACCCTCCATCCATCCCACTCCCGCCCGTGCATTCGTGGAAAGGTTTTTTATTTAGGGTGAACGGCTGGGGGACGGTATTTTCGTCCCTTCGCCGCTTTGAAAAACCCTCCCCCCACCCGTTTTTTTTATTTGTTTTGTTTTTATTTTTTTTTGGCGGCGCGAAGCGTCAGGGTCCCCCGGTCTGTCAACGCCGCACCGGCAATGACTGGAGGGTCACTCGTGATGAACGGTGACCTGATGGGGATGCCGGCGTGCTTCTGATTGCAAAAGTTAATGAATTTACGGGTTCATTAGGCTTTCATTTGAGGTCTTCATACTCTGCTGTTTTATTTCCATGCAGTACAGCGATATTTATTGATTAAACTCGCACCCCCCAGCACACACACCAGTTGGCACGGCGTTAATATGAATTAGAGTCATTATCGGCGGTCCGGCGCTAACCATATTTGACTTTCTGTCACAGATGTTGATATTATTCAACTTCCCAAGTGTCCCGGGTGCCTGTAATCCAGTAACAGGCGAAAATGGGGATTTTGCGATTTTGTCTTTCCGACATAAAACGAACTCCTCGTTTTGAACCAAATACAGCACACATCTTTCAGCCGATTAGCGTCAAACTTTAAGATGTTTATGACTTTTTGGCAGTGATATAGTGAGATAAAGTATTTATGAAGGCATATTAACACACTCCAGACAGCTGTTTTCCTGCGGGAATTTAGTATGTTATTAAACAAGTGCGAATTTAGAGCCACATGAAACTGAAATATGAACTGCTAAAAAAAAAAAAAAAAGAGGGAAAACTATAAAAATGCAGTGTTCGTCGCATCCCAGATTTAGCAAGGATCCGGTGTATATCAATTCGTCGCTGAAATAAGATCTCTCTGCATCTGAAGGGCTCAGAGCTGCTGGTTCAGTGACAGTGTCTTGCCTGGGTGTTTGACCATACAAACCTCTCAGAGATGGGTATGGTTTTAAATGACTCACCTTGGCACTACTGATGGGGGCCCCAACAAATGCAAGCAGCATTATAACATGTCCCCCCATCCGACACTATGCCGCTAGTCGTCTTGTACAGTGCATTCTGTGCGATCCGTGTTTCTCTCTCACCATCCGGCACAGCATCCATCTGTTGGTAAATATGACCAGTCCTCACATCTCGCCATTTCGCATGTGGCATCCGCAGTAAGAGGACAGGGGCCGTAGCGCGGCTCACCGCCCACTCGCCGATGTTGCTTTAGGGAACGTAAGTCGTGTTTTGGGGGGCCACATAACTTGAGCCACGCGGGTTTATTCTGCCTTCTTGCGACTTTTGAACACGGGGTGACTTTGAGGTGGAAGGTGATTGGACTCACGGCACAAAATGGGGCATGCTGGGGAGGGGGGGGGGCATTTGCTGGAATAGGGCGTGAGGCATTCAGTCAAACGGTCCCCGGAAATAAAAGGCCTTTTTGTGATTGTGCTTCGAGTTGGAAAACTCTCTTGGAACGAGGATCATTTTGGCACCTGCAGATCGCCAGCAACATAAACCAGGAACGAGTCCCATGGAGAGGGTGTGCTGGCCTTGTCAAATTATTAATATCAAACAGACAGCATACGGAGCACAGACGAGCTGAAGGAGCGGGATTCCAGCACGTTGCGGCGTGATCAAAAACAGTGGTGCTGAAGTTGCATCGCAGGCAGTGTGAATAGTCTGAGGAAGCATTAGAGTTACGGGATCCCTGGCGTTGGCCACCATACACAGGTGGAGAGAAAGCCACGTACACCATCTGTGCGATACGACCTAAAAGAATGTAATCAAAGCATTCAGCTTTGACACACACCTCACAGACGCACTCACAGGAGCTCTCACAGATGCATGCACAGACGTGTCCACAGATGCTCTCACAAACAGACTCACAAACACTCCCACAGACCCAAGCACAAACACACGGACAGATGCTCTCACAGACACTCTCACAAATGTGCTTACAGACGCTTTCACAGGCACATGCACAGACGCGCACACAGACGCTCTCAAAGATGCACTCACAGACGCACCCACAGATGCTACCACTGACCCACTCATAGACGCTTTAACAGACGCTCTCACAGACATGTGCACAGACATGCTCAGACACACGCATCCACAGACACTCTCACAGACACCCCTCATAGATGCACGCAGATGCTCTCACAGACACGCTCACAGACGCTCTCACAGACACCCACACAGAGGCTCTCACAGACGTGTCCACAGACGCTCTCACTGATGCTCTCACAGACACACTCACAGCCTTCTGGGTGGAGGGACATGCAGACAGATGCCTCGATTACAAGAGGTGGCACAAAGAGCCTGGAAGAGAAAAGTGTGCCTGGAAGAGGGTCTAACCATGAATATGGGAGAAGATGGGCCACGATGAAATCGGGGGACCCTCAGCATCATCCTCAACCCCTCTGGGGCTTACACCACACTGAGAGAGCAACCTGTGCCAGTCAGTGGTGGCCCTCCTGACATGGTTGGGCTGCGGGGGCGCTATGTGCGCTCTGCTCTCAGTCACGTTCACACTGCCACCCTATTCTCCCCTAGGGGGCAGCGCTGCAGCTCGTCACCGTCTGTCTCGGTCTCGCCCTCTCTCTCCGTGTGACGCCCGCTTCCCAGCAGGGTGGCACAAGCGGGAGGGTAGCTGGTGGCATTTAATGCGCGACAGTGCCGTGTCTGTATTTTACGCCACGGTGCCAGGTAGCGACTGCGCGTGTCCGTGTGAACATCCTCCACAGGGCTGAGGCAGCCGGGGCAGGGGTCAGCATAGCCGCAGGACACGGACTCGGCACAGGTACACGGGACCGTGGCAGGGATCCATGGCAGGGAGAGGTCAACATACCGTCAAGAAGTGTGGCAGGAGGAGTTAGTATCACAAAAGGAAGAGCAATAGGACGAGTTAATGTGATAGTGGAAGGAGTCGGTAAAATAACTGCAACAGGCTGATGTAGTGCGGTGACCAGCGCTATGACTCACAGAGCATTAGGAAGGACTCCGTTCTCTAAGACAACCTCACCAGCAGAGCTGGAACCAAATCACTGCAATCCAAACAAGAGAGAAACACCACTGATTTTGAACCTGTGGATACATTTCACCACAAACAGGGAGCGCAGAGACCGAATGTTTTATTCACAGAATATTAAAGTGCGACCCACAACGGTGAACTCACCCTTTCAAAATGCGTATAGTTAAGTACCAACAGGAAGGTCTGGACTAAGCGCGTGGACGCACACATCCAGTACTGGCCAACAAGCTGTTCCTGACACACAGTGTGATGTAACAACAAGCTCTGATGATTAATTCAGCCTACTTGGAATCCTCGACCATGCTAGTTTTCAAAGTCAGGTCTTGTTAATACAAACTTTGCTACGTGCTTTAGCTGAACACCATAACTACGGACACGGGTGACTTACACCGTGGCCGTACTTGAAGATGTGCTGTGATGATCACTCTACAATACTCCTTAAATTCCCTAAAAATTAATTATTTAAAAACAAAAAAGCATTATGTTAATTTATATTCTTTCAACTGTTCAACTGTTATTCTAAAGTTGGGCAATAAACATAAAATACATGCTAAATCAATATAAATTTTTCTTGGAAGTATATTTATAAAACATTAATATTTTCTGTGAAGAAATGGAGGAGGATGCAGAAAGTCCTCAGTGTCAAATCAGCTGATGGTTTTCATGCTGAAATCTCCCTCCTGGTAGCTAAAATTCTGCCGCTGATTCTCCAGGTCTGGATGAGCTGTTCGCAAAGCCGCAGAGCAGCTCCAACCCATTACCGTATCACTGGTTTAAACTTGAAGGGGGAGAGCAGGCAGATAAACACGTAGGGCTTCGAAGACCCCTTTCTCGGAGCTTTCATGAAGTGTTGTAACGAAAACAGCTAGCTCTCCCGGCACAACGCGGACTTCACCAGAAAGAGGAAATGAAAGCATTTCATGCCTCTGATGTAGCGATCTATGCCGTGCCAGGAACACGGACTAAACATGGAAACTAAACAGGAAAGGCTCCATGCTGTCCGCAACACCCAGCTATCACTAAAGAAGCTTTTCTGAAGCAGCCTGCTCACCAGGCCCAGCTTCCAGAAAGCTGTCCAGGGGGCAGGTCAAACTGCCACCTCCCAGTGAGCCCACTCACCAAGCCTCGCTTCCGGAACATTCGGGACGGATATCCCGGGCCATGCATCCTCCAGAAAATTTTTATTATATACAAAATATATAAGAATAAGACATCCTGATGCATGTATATAAAAATGCTATGAGGTAAGAAAATGTAAAACTGCAAAGTCCAAAAGCAAAACACGAACACGCACTTGCCTGTACCGTAATGCAGCTCAAAGCGCTCGACACGGAGACCCTGGAGATAAGCTAGGCCTCTGGCCGCCATCGTGCCCCAGAGAGGCTTCTGCGGTGCGAACCACACTGACACAGACCACCGGCACAAGCCCATCGTCGGTGCCACTAGATTACTGTTTAACAACAGTTTAACCTCTTTCCTCTACTACACACCAGCCGTGTAGTGAAAACATCTTGCAATATTTCACAAGTAAGCCTCAGTTTGGGATGCATGCTTTATCCAGCATTAATACTAATATTATTATGTAATGATATGTAATTTGTGCCCAATTGGCACCCATGGAGTAACCGCACATCACAAGCATGTACACGCTCTTGAAATGCCGCTAACCTGGAAGGGCTGTCTTTGGAGAACATGCAAAGGTTGACTGTCATCTCCGCCATAGGCCGACTCATAACGTCGCCTGACAAGCTTTCCCGTGCCGCGCTTCGCGACGTACGGGCCTGCCAGCTCCCCGCACGATGTTTATTTCTGAAAATAACCCCGGAGTAGCGAGTCTGCGTGCCCGCTGTGTGATAATGTGTGGGAGACAGGGCGGCCCAGCCCCACAAAGCGGGATTAGCGCCAGTCTGTCGACCCTGTTGCCTCCACGTCTCAATAATGTCTCATGTTCCGACCCTTCGCTCCCCCGTCCGCATCTGTGAAAACAAACCAGTGAGGCTCAGACGGAGGGCCCGCAGCCAGGAGGCCCCGGCGAGGAGGAGCGGGCCGTTAATCAGGGGGGGCCGCTGCCGTCCTGACACACTCTGACGAGTCGCTGGGTATTTGACAGCCCTGGGCAGCTGGGCTCGCGCCACACCCAAGCACAGCCCTGGTGGAAAGGTCACCTTTCACAGGTTCGGTTTACACTGCTAAGGCTCCGTCACCCCCAGACTTAGGGTCATGTGACTTCTGGGAACACAGATGGGGTTATGAGAGAACACGAAAAAACATATAAATTAAAAGTGGACAGCTGTCACCTTGACAGTCCTGTCACATGTCACACGCTGTCTCCACCGAGGACATTACCACGCACACAGCACTTTACACTGCATGTGTTATGACATACTCTGAAAAAAAAAACATTTAAATGTACATAAGAAACATACTATGCAGATACATATTAAATCAATAAAATACTTAAAGTTCTTCTGTGAAGATTTACAACCTTCAGCTCAGAAGTAGGGTTGACAAAGTGCAAGAAATTTAGTAATCAAACAAAAACAAGACAATTTCATGATTCTCGATACACAATTTGATATTATGGTAAAAAAAAAAAAATATCCCATGTGCATGAACGTAAACTGCTTTAAAACCATTTTAACATTATAAAAATGGCATTTCTGTTAATTAAAGCAACAACAGTAGAGAACAGATTACAGTACTATGATTCATGCGCTAGTAGTGCAACAGTTTTTTATAGATGCTGCAATGATTCCAACGAGCATTTTAAATGCTTTATGAGCAGTAGTTTTGAACCCTTTATTAGCACTTACATCTTATTTGTGGTTCATTAAGTCAGTCATACACAGTGCTGTCCAACCGCTATCTGTGGACTACGGTGGTTTCATGACCAAAATATCGCTTAATGGCTAACAAGTAACCGGGCCAGAACTGTCATTCCAAATCTCTTCATCCGTCCGAATTCCTTCCCCCGTGACGTATCGCTATGTGGCCGATGATATAATCGTGATGGCGCAGTTTCAAGGCACCCCGTAAGTTCACATCAATGAAATACGTACAGAGATGTTTTTTTTAAAGTATGTTTTGATTATTATTATCATCAAGAAATCGTTTGCATTTAACTTGAAAGTACAACTGACGAACTTATTAGATACGAGACGGGATAAGACGTATCGCTATTGAGCTAAATGCACATTAACAATATAATAAAACGCAGGTAAACAAATGTAAACAATTAGCCATGTGTGGTTTTTCCTTTGCTTGTGGGTGTCCTTCTTCTTCAGTCCGTCAGAATAGACTAGAGCACCTGCAGGCGTATATGCTGCCCCCGTCAGTTATGGAAGAATTGCAGCCTCGGTATGTACTGCCTACGGTACTCCAAAGAAAATAAAAGTACCGTCGCGTTTTCAGAATTTTGGCATAGAATGGTATCGGTTCTGGTGGCATCCCTAGTCAGAAGGTCAGTTACTCAACCGGAAGAGTTGGTTAAAAAGCAGTTTCATTAAGACAAACTGTGTAATTTCTGAAAAAGCCTCCAGCCACAGATCACGGTAAAAAACGGCTTCTTCATGGGGGGGAGCAAGCAGACGTGACAGAAACCTTGACTGAGATCACAACAGTGGAGAGAGACCCCATCCTGAACGCATGTCTGTGGGGTTCTGTGAGGATGGATAGGTCACTGTCCACTCCTATCTACTCCTGGAAGAACACAGCATAGAGACTGTAGATGCTAAACCGGCAGCGCATGGAGCAAACAAAGCACGGGGCACCAAGACGAGGGGGCTGTCACACTGCCTGCCACCTGCGGCCCGCTGTCCATCTGACGCCCCTCCGCACAGCGTGAGGCCGCAGTGAGGCCTCCTCCCCCACACCTGTCTGAGGACGGTCTAAGTGGAGCGGGCATCGGTCGACCAGGCGGGTCCTGACCCTCGGCAGCCCGACCGCATCACTGTGGGCCGTCATCAGTGGTGATCGGCAGCCACACCCGCCTGCTGCTGACATCACCATGACGGCTCACTTTTCCTGTTTTTTTTTTTCTTTTACCATCCAAGTCCATTCGCCTTTGTGGACATGCCACAGGTTCGAAATACGAACCCAACAGGGACCACAGCAGCGTATGGAGGATGCCCCACCCCCGGCTCCCCGCCACACGCCCATCTCCTTGTGGCCTTTCACGCTAGTCGGCTAATTAGGCTATTGTCAGTCCCGGCAAACGGCAGCAAAGCGGGCCCATAAAGCGAGGGTGATTACCGGCGGAGGTCCCGTCTTGCGCGGATGCGAGCTGCCTGCGCCTGACAGCAGCCTCGCAGGCTGAAGCTCCTCTTCCCTCAGTAATGGTAATTCCCCGCGCAGTTAGCAGTTAGCATGCCGTCAAATGAAATAAAGCATCGTCCCCGAAACTTTTCCCCCCACCAAGTTGGAAAGTTTACAGCACCTTTGTGGCACCTTTCTGAATTAGGTGCCGATTGCATCATTTCCCCCAGCCCCACGCCCCATACCCCCCCACCTCCCGCTGGGTCTCTCAGCGTAAAATGGGGTGTCGGGATTTCAAGGGGGGGGGGATGAAGGGGGAGGGGTATGAAGGGGGGGGATGAAAAATACACATGTCATAGCGGTTCATGGTCCTTAAACGGCGCTCTTTATAGGATTGGGCAGAAAAGGGGAACTCTGGGTAATTATGAATATGGCAGCCGTCTAATCCTATCGCGAAGCTGAAGCGACTCCTTAGCTGAGCTTTTGGGAGAGAGAGAGAGACACAGAGATCAGGCAGTGGGTTAGACAATGCCCTTATGGATCAGAAATGCCGGCTATAGTCCATCGCCCGAAAGCCCGGCAGGTGGTCCCAAACCTCGCTTTGCTTGTGTAATTTTTTTAATCCCCTTCCCCAATGATCCCGGAGCCCGACCTCACGCTGGGATGAAGTTATCACAGAATACAGCTTTACTCCCCCCACTGAAGCTGGCCAAGATGCCCATTATTCCAAGGCAGATCAAAAACACACACACATGGCATTCATCGGCCATTCCTACATGCATAAAAGGCAGCCAGTCCCCCAGTAATTTCTGCTCCCGAAAAGCGTCATTCAGTGGAGGGAATCGTTTGGGCCCCTTCATTCGTCCAGTACACAATGAGTGTCAAATCGTTAGAGTAAGGCTGCAGAGATGGTGTCCTTTCACCCCCAGGCCCCTCCTGCCCCGCCCCCCCTTTGGAGGACACAATGTCAAGGTTGGGGAGCCCCAAGACCAATTCAGAGACGTACACACGTGCACACACACACACAGGCAGACAGACACACAGGCAGACAGACAGACACACATACAGACAGACACGCACTAGCCCTCCTGTTTACCACCAGGCTAAAATTCTAAATTAAAGCAAAATATGGTCACGTACCAAAAAATTGGAGCACCCCACACCCTCAGGGGCAGGGTTCTCTCACGGGCCGCCCGTCACAGGGTTCCAAGAGCTCTGAGTGTTTTTACCCCCCCACTCTGAAGAGGCTGTGCACACAGCCTGGACAACAGAATGGGTTTCCATCACGCCGGCATGGCATGCCTTTGATTTCGGACACCTACTGTCAGGTCTCTCCTGATTCGCCCATTTGGAATAGATCGGCCTCTTGGTTTTTCAAGGGTCTACGATCCAAAGAGGATGTGCAAGCACATTCTCTCTCTCTCTCTCTCTCTCTCTCTCTCTCACACACACACACACTCTCTCTTTCACACACACGGACACACACACATGGACACACACACACACACACTTTTACTTGGACTCTTTTACTTTTTTTGACTGGATTCACACATTTTTATAAAATTGGGGTTTCTATTGTGGTGGCCTGATAAATGTCCTCACAAGCTAAAACATAGGAGGTTTTACCACATTGTGGGGACATTTGGTGGTAAATATAAGTAAATATAAGTGCAGACACACACACACAGACACTCACAAGGATAGAAGCACGGATATAAAAACACACACGAACACACGCACATGCCTATTTTACACTAAACGTCAAGGTCAAATTATCGTTCCTGTGGTTTGCATTTTACAGATTACAATTTAAGTCAGTTGTGTCCTATACAACATGGTAAAATGCACGTGACACATGCATGATTCATTCTGCCTTATTCTCGTTCCTGCGTATTTCACCTGCTACCAACTTCGGCAGCTTTTATTCCTTCGCTCATTTCTTCGCTGATGAAACAGCTTGTGTGAGCATGTCAAGGTTCAGTTTTGGGAAAGTTCTCTTCCAAGTCTTCTGTCACGTCTCTGGTCTGCTAACCACCTGTTACAACTTGGTGCTGAAAAGCTTCCCAGAAGCGAGATTCGGACGGTGTGGTGACGCTTGGCCGCCCCACTGAGCCTGGGTCGCTTTTCCAGGCTCGCCCAAAATGGGTCACGTGATCGAGAGGATCTGTGGCCTTTGGGAAGTCGAAGTGGCAAGCAAAACTAATTCACTGGCATGGCTCACTCCCACGGTGTACTCAAATCCATTGTGTGGGGTTAAACTGAGAGGAAACGGACAAACAAGACAAAAAGGGCTAGGAAAGAAAGAGATGGAGGGAGAACGACAGAGAGAGAGAGAAAGAGTGATATAATCAGCTCTGTCCTGTCTGAGATCGGAAACCAAATATCTTCCATGTCCTCTTTCATATTTGTTTTGGATTTATTTATTAATTTCTTTTTTTTGCTTTTTTTTCAGCGCAATCAAGGAAACGCAGCCTGTGATTATCTCCCCTCCACATCCCACGAGGACTCGCTCGTTAGCAAGGATGCACAAGACTTTTTGTTTGGCATAATTAACTAAGAGGAAATTCTAATTTGGCGGAAAGCGGCCACCATACCTTAATCAAAGGCACCGGTGTGGCTCCCGGCGTGACTGAGCTCTTGGCCCTGGTGGAAATAAGCCGCTGCATCTCCTCGGCACTCCCTGTCTGACCTCCACGCACATGACCAATGACACTGCTTACGCTACCCTGAACTCACACTCAATACGCAATATACACATACATACATAAACGGGCTCTCAGACTGAATGGGCTGGTTCATTTTTCTCACTTTCCTGCATGGCGAATGGGCCCAGCTCACTCTGTCCATTTATCCCAAAACAAATGTGGCCTTGAGGGAGCAGCCGTGCGGGTCGCGGGGAGCACGCAGTGAGGAAGCCGCAACGAGTGGGTTGGCCGGGGGCTCGGAATAGCAGTTGCCCATGGCGACAAGATTAAGGCGGCCGGGAAGAGCAGGTGGAGGATTTGGGGTTGGAGTGGGAGTAGGGGACCCCCTGCCAGGTCATGGTGGGTGGGGGGGAGAGTCAGCCTGCCATATAACCAAGGAAAAAGTGTCTTAGACGCAGAAAAACACGAGCTTCCTGTGCTCCGTTTAGTGACTAGAGCCAAAGGGCAACCCTTTAGGGTTTGGGATTCCAATCGAGCACCGACAGCCAGCATGGCACAGGACTGTCACACAGCTCTTGCCTACTACATCACTCTGACCACAAGTTCACGCTCCCTCATACGCAGACATACAAACTCCATGTTTCTAAGCAAGATCCAGACTTTTGGGTCGTGTTTTGGCTAAATGAGATCCAGCTTTTCCACCCTTCGTTCCACAGCATCTGCGATTCGGGACGACACATTGGGCCCTTTGCTGCTTTATCCGACCTTGATCCAGGGAAGCTTACGAGAGCAGTACCAGCCACCGCTGTATAATTATAACAATTTCAAATGCTGACAGATGTTGTAGGGTTAAATCCCCACACTGACAGTGAAGGCACACGGAGTCCAGTTTATTTCAGACACATCCCAGTTGCTCATCAAAGCAGCTAAATGCAACCCAGCAGAGTAAGCAGAAATCAAGCTGGTTGGAGGGAGCCTGCTCTTGGAGAAAGCATGATGATCACATGTGGGTTAGGCATGACATACCACCTCAGCTAAATCCAGACTCTCCGCAGTGCAGAATTGGGTAATTCAAGTCCAGAGAGTAAAAGTCCAGACCGGAATTTTGTTTCAACCAAAAGGTTGAATACTCTGTGACTGTGACTCTTTATGCTCAACTGGTTGGTTGAAACAAAATCTTGGTCTGGACTTTTACTCTCTGGGCCTGAGTTACCCAACTCTGCTGCAGTGTGTGCTCAGCCATGCCTGGGGGTGTCCAATATCAACTGCTGTCTCTTGTCCATCTCGCACTTTGTATACTCAGGGACGCCAGGCCGCCCAGAACGCGCTGGGGGCACGATGCGACTGTTTGTGGTTTACTCCTAATGCTTGGCCGGCCTGCTTAAGCTGTACTTGCACGGCACAGTCGTCCAGCTCCTCAAACAGGCTCTAAGAGCCTCTGAACATGGATGTGTGTGGACACGCGAAGCGCCTCTTATCGCCAGTGAGGCAGACTGCCGCCCGGCGTGCTAAAATCACATTTGCTCAGAACGCCGCTCCGTGAAACGCCTCTAATATTTGGCCGCCCACCTCCGGAATAATTCCTGTTCACTCTCAATTGTCGAGATGTAGCCTTTATTGCGTTTTCGCGGGAGGCAAAAGGGATGTTCCATTCGGTACAGCGGTCACGGTATTATACAGAGCATCCTGCATATTTATCAGGAAAATCACATCTGAAAAGAAGTACTTCAGGCCGCCCAGAGTCAAATCCAATGGGAGAGCCTGGAATCCCAGGAAACCGTGGGACCCGTGTCAATCACGTAGCTAAACAAACACGCAACCCCCCCCCCCCAATCCGCTCCTGCTTTTATTAAAGGGCCTCTCCATCTTTAAATAAACCAACGCTTGTCAGAGGTAGGAAACACACCCCGGGGGAAATGGCAGGCCGGTTCAGGAGCCTTACAGAAACACGGGCATCGACTGAGATAATCTGTAAGGCACGCAGCCCCCCTCATCTGTCACCAAATGCAGGGAACCCCCACCCCTTTCCAAATAAAAACTGTTTCCATGTCCACCCAATCCTCTCAGAGAACGTCTGGGTGGTCAGATACATCTCACAGCCTAACCAGCTCAACTTAATGAATGAAAATAATGCTACGAGGGACTGCTCCGCGCATCACACAATATTTCCTGTGGATACTTTCATTTCATTTCGGCACGCAGGTATATTTGCCGCGAGGGTGTGAGGTATACAGGCCGCGGACTGTAACTGTACCTGTCTAAATTTCATGACAAATGCCTGTTCACTTAGATGTCTAATTAGAAAATGTGAAACAGAAAATAAACCATTAGAGGACTCTCCACTGTAGCACTGCCAAGGTTACCAAGTCCATATATAAGAATACATATGATATATCTCAAGCTCACAATAATGGTTTCTTTAAAACACTCTGTCTTGTGTAAAATTCCCATTAACCACAACCACTCTTTTTTCATATGTAATGTCATAAAAATGGTTTTATAATGTCCATTCCATAACTTTTAAGAAAATTTTAATTACATATGTGATTATCCTGCCATTTAATTACTGTCTACTAGCAGAGCACATTCTCTTTACCAGTATAAATATTCTGAAATGAGCTTTGCAGCCTTTCTGGAAATTTATCTGCTAATACCTTTAGGACAGTCAGAAAGATCAATTCCTCAAATAAATGGACTTAACGGTGAACTCATTATCCTCCCTGAAAACACGCTTTTTCATTAAAATAAAATAAAATGCAATAAAATAAGTGGTCTGACAGCAGTAGGCTGCCCAGCTTTGTCTTGTGAAGTGTGGAGTTGAGATAAACACACTCATGTGTCAAGTTCCCTGTCCTGAAGACAGAGGTGACTATTCACTTGCTCACGTTTAACATGGAGGTATCATTACATGTCAAGAAGGAACAGAGAGAGACCAAGTCCAGAAATCAAAGTGGAGACGGTGTGAGGTGTAGAGGAGGGGAAGGATGGCAGCCAAGTGCCCAGGTAACATCAAACCAAAGCATGATGTGGGGGGGGGGGGGGGGGGGGGCCTGTGACACCATCCTGTCACAGCGTCCTCTGGAATTATGCAAGATTACTGCCCGCTGCCCTCCACCCAGCCCCCTACACCACCCTCTGCCCCCCCGCTCCCTGTACCACACCCTTCCATCATCCTCTGCCCCACCCTCTGTTCCACTCACTTCTACTACCCTCTGCCCCAGAAAACAGAGCAAAGTACAGATATAGGAAAAGAACAGGGTGTTTATGTGGGGGGATGGAGGGGTTCTAGCTAATATGAACCCCCCACGTGCAAGCAGGTTGTCCCAGAGGTCCACTTTCCTGGGACGGGGGGTAATCGTGTGTGTGTGGGGGGGGAGGGGGGGTTGAAAGTGACCAAAAGCTTTTCCAAGGACAATAAAAGCAAAAGGAAAAGGTAAGCCGTCAATTTGTCAGCAATTTGTGGATTCAAGTGTCTCCTGGGGGGAGGAGTGCGGCGTAAAGCAAGAGCGTCTGTGCGGGGCTCTCAGTGAGTGTGTATCTATTCTGTGTGAGTGTGCTGCTGTATGTAGGTAAGCAGGTGCGTCTGTGTGGGGCCCTCAGTGAGTGTGTATCTATTCTGTGTGAGTGTGCTGCTGTATGTAGGTAAGCAGGTGCGTCTGTGTGGGGCCCTCAGTGAGTGTGTATCTATTCTGTGTGAGTGTGCTGCTCTATGTAGGTAAGCAAGAGCGTCCGTGTGGGGCCCTCAGTGAGTGTGTATCTATTCTGTGTGAGTGTGCTGCTGTATGTAGGTAAGCAGGTGCGTCTGTGTGGGGCCCTCAGTGAGTGTGTATCTATTCTGTGTGAGTGTGCTGCTCTATGTAGGTAAGCAAGAGCGTCCGTGTGGGGCCCTCAGTGAGTGTGTATCTATTCTGTGTGAGTGTGCTGCTGTATGTAGGTAAGCAGGTGCGTCTGTGTGGGGCCCTCAGTGAGTGTGTATCTATTCTGTGTGAGTGTGCTGCTGTATGTAGGTAAGCAGGTGCGTCTGTGTGGGGCCCTCAGTGAGTGTGTATCTATTCTGTGTGAGTGTGCTGCTCTATGTAGGTAAGCAAGAGCGTCCGTGTGGGGCCCTCAGTGAGTGTGTATCTATTCTGTGTGAGTGTGCTGCTGTATGTAGGTAAGCAGGTGCGTCTGTGTGGGGCCCTCAGTGAGTGTGTATCTATTCTGTGTGAGTGTGCTGCTGTATGTAGGTAAGCAGGTGCGTCTGTGTGGGGCTCTCAGTGAGTGTGTATCTATTCTGTGTGAGTGTGCTGCTGTATGTAGGTAAGCAGGTGCGTCTGTGTGGGGCCCTCAGTGAGTGTGTATCTATTCTGTGTGAGTGTGCTGCTGTATGTAGGTAAGCAGGTGCGTCTGTGTGGGGCCCTCAGTGAGTGTGTATCTATTCTGTGTGAGTGTGCTGCTGTATGTAGGTAAGCAGGTGCGTCTGTGTGGGGCTCTCAGTGAGTGTGTATCTATTCTGTGTGAGTGTGCTGCTGTATGTAGGTAAGCAGGTGCGTCTGTGTGGGGCTCTCAGTGAGTGTGTATCTATTCTGTGTGAGTGTGCTGCTCTATGTAGGTAAGCAGGTGCGTCTGTGTGGGGCTCTCAGTGAGTGTGTATCTATTCTGTGTGAGTGTGCTGCTGTATGTAGGTAAGCAGGTGCGTCTGTGTGGGGCTCTCAGTGAGTGTGTATCTATTCTGTGTGAGTGTGCTGCTGTATGTAGGTAAGCACGTGCGTATGTGCGGGGCTCTCAGTGAGTGTGTATCTATTCTGTGTGAGTGTGCTGCTGTATGTAGGTAAACATGTGCGTCTGTGCGGGGCTCTCAGTGAGTGTGTATCTATTCTGTGTGAGTGTGCTGCTCTATGTAGGTAAGCAAGAGCGTCCGTGTGGGGCTCTCAGTGAGTGTGTATCTATTCTGTGTGAGTGTGCTGCTGTATGTAGGTAAGCAAGAGCGTCTGTGTGGGGCTCTCAGTGAGTGTGTATCTATTCTGTGTGAGTGTGCTGCTGTATGTAGGTAAACATGTGCGTATGTGCGGGGCTCTCAGTGAGTGTGTATCTATTCTGTGTGAGTGTGCTGCTCTATGTAGGTAAGCAAGAGCGTCCGTGTGGGGCTCTCAGTGAGTGTGTATCTATTCTGTGTGAGTGTGCTGCTGTATGTAGGTAAGCAAGAGCGTCTGTGTGGGGCTCTCAGTGAGTGTGTATCTATTCTGTGTGAGTGTGCTGCTGTATGTAGGTAAGCACGTGCGTCTGTGTGGGGCTCTCAGTGAGTGTGTATCTATTCTGTGTGAGTGTGCTGCTGTATGTAGGTAAGCACGTGCGTCTGTGCGGGGCTCTCAGTGAGTGTGTATCTATTCTGTGTGAGTGTGCTGCTGTATGTAGGTAAGCAGGTGCGTATGTGCGGGGCTCTCAGTGAGTGTGTATCTATTCTGTGTGAGTGTGCTGCTGTATGTAGGTAAGCAGGTGCGTATGTGCGGGGCTCTCAGTGAGTGTGTATCTATTCTGTGTGAGTGTGCTGCTGTATGTAGGTAAGCACGTGCGTATGTGCGGGGCTCTCAGTGAGTGTGTATCTATTCTGTGTGAGTGTGCTGCTGTATGTAGGTAAGCAGGTGCGTATGTGCGGGGCTCTCAGTGAGTGTGTATCTATTCTGTGTGAGTGTGCTGCTGTATGTAGGTAAGCACGTGCGTATGTGCGGGGCTCTCAGTGAGTGTGTATCTATTCTGTGTGAGTGTGCTGCTGTATGTAGGTAAGCAGGTGCGTATGTGCGGGGCTCTCAGTGAGTGTGTATCTATTCTGTGTGAGTGTGCTGCTGTATGTAGGTAAGCAGGTGCGTATGTGCGGGGCTCTCAGTGAGTGTGTATCTATTCTGTGTGAGTGTGCTGCTGTATGTAGGTAAGCACGTGCGTATGTGCGGGGCTCTCAGTGAGTGTGTATCTATTCTGTGTGAGTGTGCTGCTGTATGTAGGTAAACATGTGCGTCTGTGCGGGGCTCTCAGTGAGTGTGTATCTATTCTGTGTGAGTGTGCTGCTCTATGTAGGTAAGCAAGAGCGTCCGTGTGGGGCTCTCAGTGAGTGTGTATCTATTCTGTGTGAGTGTGCTGCTGTATGTAGGTAAGCAAGAGCGTCTGTGTGGGGCTCTCAGTGAGTGTGTATCTATTCTGTGTGAGTGTGCTGCTGTATGTAGGTAAGCAAGAGCGTCCGTGTGGGGCTCTCAGTGAGTGTGTATCTATTCTGTGTGAGTGTGCTGCTGTATGTAGGTAAGCAAGAGCGTCTGTGTGGGGCTCTCAGTGAGTGTGTATCTATTCTGTGTGAGTGTGCTGCTGTATGTAGGTAAACATGTGCGTATGTGCGGGGCTCTCAGTGAGTGTGTATCTATTCTGTGTGAGTGTGCTGCTCTATGTAGGTAAGCAAGAGCGTCCGTGTGGGGCTCTCAGTGAGTGTGTATCTATTCTGTGTGAGTGTGCTGCTGTATGTAGGTAAGCAAGAGCGTCTGTGTGGGGCTCTCAGTGAGTGTGTATCTATTCTGTGTGAGTGTGCTGCTGTATGTAGGTAAGCACGTGCGTCTGTGTGGGGCTCTCAGTGAGTGTGTATCTATTCTGTGTGAGTGTGCTGCTGTATGTAGGTAAGCACGTGCGTCTGTGCGGGGCCCTCAGTGAGTGTGTATCTATTCTGCGTGAGTGTGCTGCTGTATGTAGGTAAGCACGTGCGTATGTGCGGGGCTCTCAGTGAGTGTGTATCTATTCTGTGTGAGTGTGCTGCTGTATGTAGGCAAGCAGGTGCGTATGTGCGGGGCTCTCAGTGAGTGTGTATCTATTCTGTGTGAGTGTGCTGCTGTATGTAGGTAAGCAGGTGCGTATGTGCGGGGCTCTCAGTGAGTGTGTATCTATTCTGTGTGAGTGTGTTGCTGTATGTAGGTAAGCACGTGCGTATGTGCGGGGCTCTCAGTGAGTGTGTATCTATTCTGTGTGAGTGTGCTGCTGTATGTAGGTAAGCAGGTGCGTATGTGCGGGGCTCTCAGTGAGTGTGTATCTATTCTGTGTGAGTGTGCTGCTGTATGTAGGTAAGCAGGTGCATCTGTGTGGGGCCCTCAGTGAGTGTGTATCTATTCTGTGTGAGTGTGCTGCTGTATGTAGGTAAGCAGGTGCGTCTGTGTGGGGCTCTCAGTGAGTGTGTATCTATTCTGTGTGAGTGTGCTGCTGAATGTAGGTAAGCAGGTGTGTCTGTGTGGGGCTCTCAGTGAGTGTGTATCTATTCTGTGTGAGTGTGCTGCTGAATGTAGGTAAGCAGGTGTGTCTGTGTGGGGCGCTCAGTGAGTGTGTATCTATTCTGCGTGAGTGTGCTGCTGAATGTAGGTAAGCAGGTGCGTCTGTGTGGGGCCCTCAGTTGGTGTGTATCTATTCTGCGTGAGTGTGCTGCTGAATGTAGGTAAGCAGGTGCGTCTGTGTGGGGCTCTCAGTGAGTGTGTATCTATTCTTTGTGAGTGTGCTGCTGTATGTAGGTAAGCAGGTGCGTCTTTGCGGGGCTCTCAGTGAGTGTGTATCTATTCTGTGTGAGTGTGCTGCTGTATGTAGGTAAGCAGGTGCGTATGTGCGGTGCTCTCAGTGAGTGTGTATCTATTCTGTGTGAGTGTGCTGCTGTATGTAGGTAAGCAGGTGCGTCTGTGTGGGGCCCTCAGTTGGTGTGTATCTATTCTGCGTGAGTGTGCTGCTGAATGTAGGTAAGCAGGTGCGTCTGTGTGGGGCTCTCAGTGAGTGTGTATCTATTCTTTGTGAGTGTGCTGCTGTATGTAGGTAAGCAGGTGCGTCTTTGCGGGGCTCTCAGTGAGTGTGTATCTATTCTGTGTGAGTGTGCTGCTGTATGTAGGTAAGCACGTGTGTCTGTGTGGGGCCCTCAGTGAGTGTGTATCTATTCTGTGTGAGTGTGCCGCTGTATGTAGGTAAGCAGGTGCGTCTTTGCGGGGCTCTCAGTGAGTGTGTATCTATTCTGTGTGAGTGTGCTGCTGTATGTAGGTAAGTAGGTGCGTATGTGCGGGGCTCTCAGTGAGTGTGTATCTATTCTGTGTGAGTGTGCTGTTGAATGTAGGTAAGCAGGTGTGTCTGTGTGGGGCCCTCAGTGAGTGTGTATCTATTCTGTGTGAGTGTGCTGCTGTATGTAGGTAAGCACGTGCGTCTGTGTGGGGCTCTCAGTGAGTGTGTATCTATTCTGTGTGAGTGTGCTGCTGAATGTAGGTAAGTAGGTGCGTCTGTGTGGGGCTCTCAGTGAGTGTGTATCTATTCTTTGTGAGTGTGCTGCTGTATGTAGGTAAGCAGGTGCGTCTTTGCGGGGCTCTCAGTGAGTGTGTATCTATTCTGTGTGAGTGTGCTGCTGTATGTAGGTAAGCAGGTGCGTATGTGCGGGGCTCTCAGTGAGTGTGTATCTATTCTGTGTGAGTGTGCTGCTGTATGTAGGTAAGCAGGTGCGTATGTGCGGGGCTCTCAGTGAGTGTGTATCTATTCTGTGTGAGTGTGCTGCTGTATGTAGGTAAGCACGTGCGTATGTGCGGGGCTCTCAGTGAGTGTGTATCTATTCTGTGTGAGTGTGCTGCTGTATGTAGGTAAACATGTGCGTCTGTGCGGGGCTCTCAGTGAGTGTGTATCTATTCTGTGTGAGTGTGCTGCTCTATGTAGGTAAGCAAGAGCGTCCGTGTGGGGCTCTCAGTGAGTGTGTATCTATTCTGTGTGAGTGTGCTGCTGTATGTAGGTAAGCAAGAGCGTCTGTGTGGGGCTCTCAGTGAGTGTGTATCTATTCTGTGTGAGTGTGCTGCTGTATGTAGGTAAGCAAGAGCGTCCGTGTGGGGCTCTCAGTGAGTGTGTATCTATTCTGTGTGAGTGTGCTGCTGTATGTAGGTAAGCAAGAGCGTCTGTGTGGGGCTCTCAGTGAGTGTGTATCTATTCTGTGTGAGTGTGCTGCTGTATGTAGGTAAACATGTGCGTATGTGCGGGGCTCTCAGTGAGTGTGTATCTATTCTGTGTGAGTGTGCTGCTCTATGTAGGTAAGCAAGAGCGTCCGTGTGGGGCTCTCAGTGAGTGTGTATCTATTCTGTGTGAGTGTGCTGCTGTATGTAGGTAAGCAAGAGCGTCTGTGTGGGGCTCTCAGTGAGTGTGTATCTATTCTGTGTGAGTGTGCTGCTGTATGTAGGTAAGCACGTGCGTCTGTGTGGGGCTCTCAGTGAGTGTGTATCTATTCTGTGTGAGTGTGCTGCTGTATGTAGGTAAGCACGTGCGTCTGTGCGGGGCCCTCAGTGAGTGTGTATCTATTCTGCGTGAGTGTGCTGCTGTATGTAGGTAAGCACGTGCGTATGTGCGGGGCTCTCAGTGAGTGTGTATCTATTCTGTGTGAGTGTGCTGCTGTATGTAGGTAAGCAGGTGCGTATGTGCGGGGCTCTCAGTGAGTGTGTATCTATTCTGTGTGAGTGTGCTGCTGTATGTAGGTAAGCAGGTGCGTATGTGCGGGGCTCTCAGTGAGTGTGTATCTATTCTGTGTGAGTGTGTTGCTGTATGTAGGTAAGCACGTGCGTATGTGCGGGGCTCTCAGTGAGTGTGTATCTATTCTGTGTGAGTGTGCTGCTGTATGTAGGTAAGCAGGTGCGTATGTGCGGGGCTCTCAGTGAGTGTGTATCTATTCTGTGTGAGTGTGCTGCTGTATGTAGGTAAGCAGGTGCATCTGTGTGGGGCCCTCAGTGAGTGTGTATCTATTCTGTGTGAGTGTGCTGCTGTATGTAGGTAAGCAGGTGCGTCTGTGTGGGGCTCTCAGTGAGTGTGTATCTATTCTGTGTGAGTGTGCTGCTGAATGTAGGTAAGCAGGTGTGTCTGTGTGGGGCTCTCAGTGAGTGTGTATCTATTCTGTGTGAGTGTGCTGCTGAATGTAGGTAAGCAGGTGTGTCTGTGTGGGGCGCTCAGTGAGTGTGTATCTATTCTGCGTGAGTGTGCTGCTGAATGTAGGTAAGCAGGTGCGTCTGTGTGGGGCCCTCAGTTGGTGTGTATCTATTCTGCGTGAGTGTGCTGCTGAATGTAGGTAAGCAGGTGCGTCTGTGTGGGGCTCTCAGTGAGTGTGTATCTATTCTTTGTGAGTGTGCTGCTGTATGTAGGTAAGCAGGTGCGTCTTTGCGGGGCTCTCAGTGAGTGTGTATCTATTCTGTGTGAGTGTGCTGCTGTATGTAGGTAAGCAGGTGCGTATGTGCGGTGCTCTCAGTGAGTGTGTATCTATTCTGTGTGAGTGTGCTGCTGTATGTAGGTAAGCAGGTGCGTCTGTGTGGGGCCCTCAGTTGGTGTGTATCTATTCTGCGTGAGTGTGCTGCTGAATGTAGGTAAGCAGGTGCGTCTGTGTGGGGCTCTCAGTGAGTGTGTATCTATTCTTTGTGAGTGTGCTGCTGTATGTAGGTAAGCAGGTGCGTCTTTGCGGGGCTCTCAGTGAGTGTGTATCTATTCTGTGTGAGTGTGCTGCTGTATGTAGGTAAGCACGTGTGTCTGTGTGGGGCCCTCAGTGAGTGTGTATCTATTCTGTGTGAGTGTGCCGCTGTATGTAGGTAAGCAGGTGCGTCTTTGCGGGGCTCTCAGTGAGTGTGTATCTATTCTGTGTGAGTGTGCTGCTGTATGTAGGTAAGTAGGTGCGTATGTGCGGGGCTCTCAGTGAGTGTGTATCTATTCTGTGTGAGTGTGCTGTTGAATGTAGGTAAGCAGGTGTGTCTGTGTGGGGCCCTCAGTGAGTGTGTATCTATTCTGTGTGAGTGTGCTGCTGTATGTAGGTAAGCACGTGCGTCTGTGTGGGGCTCTCAGTGAGTGTGTATCTATTCTGTGTGAGTGTGCTGCTGAATGTAGGTAAGTAGGTGCGTCTGTGTGGGGCTCTCAGTGAGTGTGTATCTATTCTTTGTGAGTGTGCTGCTGTATGTAGGTAAGCAGGTGCGTCTTTGCGGGGCTCTCAGTGAGTGTGTATCTATTCTGTGTGAGTGTGCTGCTGTATGTCGGTAAGCAGGTGCGTCTGTGTGGGGCTCTCAGTGAGTGTGTATCTATTCTGTGTGAGTGTGCTGCTGTATGTCGGTAAGCAGGTGCGTCTGTGTGGGGCCCTCAGTGAGTGTGTATCTATTCTGTGTGAGTGTGCTGCTGTATGTAGGTAAGCAGGTGCGTCTGTGTGGGGCCCTCAGTGAGTGTGTATCTATTCTGTGTGAGTGTGCTGCTGTATGTAGGTGAGCAGGTGCGTCTGTGTGGGGCCCTCAGTGAGTGTGTATCTATTCTGTGTGAGTGTGCTGCTGTATGTCGGTAAGCAGGTGCGTCTGTGTGGGGCTCTCAGTGAGTGTGTATCTATTCTGTGTGAGTGTGCTGCTGTATGTCGGTAAGCAGGTGCGTCTGTGTGGGGCTCTCAGTGAGTGTGTATCTATTCTGTGTGAGTGTGCTGCTGTATGTCGGTAAGCAGGTGCGTCTGTGTGGGGCTCTCAGTGAGTGTGTATCTATTCTGTGTGAGTGTGCTGCTGTATGTCGGTAAGCAGGTGCGTCTGTGTGGGGCTCTCAGTGAGTGTGTATCTATTCTGTGTGAGTGTGCTGCTGTATGTAGGTAAGCAGGTGCGTCTGTGTGGGGCTCTCAGTGAGTGTGTATCTATTCTTTGTGAGTGTGCTGCTGTATGTAGGTAAGCACGTGCGTCTGTGTGGGGCTCTCAGTGAGTGTGTATCTATTCTTTGTGAGTGTGCTGCTGTATGTAGGTAAGCAAGTGTGTCTGTGTGGGGCCCTCAGTGAGTGTGTATATATTCTGTGTGAGTGTGCTGCTGTATGTAGGTAAGCACGTGTGTCTGTGTGGGGCCCTCAGTGAGTGTGTATCTATTCTGTGTGAGTGTGCTGCTGTATGTCGGTAAGCAGGTGCGTCTCTGTGGGGCTCTCAGTGAGTGTGTATCTATTCTGTGTGAGTGTGCTGCTGTATGTAGGTAAGCAGGTGCGTCTGTGTGGGGCCCTCAGTGAGTGTGTATCTATTCTGTGTGAGTGTGCTGCTGTATGTAGGTAAGCAGGTGCGTATGTGTGGGGCCCTCAGTGAGTGTGTATCCATTCTGTGTGAGTGTGCTGCTGTATGTAGGTAAGCAGGTGCGTCTGTGTGGGGCCCTCAGTGAGTGTCTATCTATTCTGTGTGAGTGTGCTGCTGTATGTAGGTAAGCAGGTGCGTCTTTGCGGGGCTCTCAGTGAGTGTGTATCTATTCTGTGTGAGTGTGCTGCTGTATGTAGGTAAGCAGGTGCGTCTTTGCGGGGCTCTCAGTGAGTGTGTATCTATTCTGTGTGAGTGTGCTGCTCTATGTAGGTAAGCAGGTGCGTCTGTGTGGGGCTCTCAGTGAGTGTGTATCTATTCTGTGTGAGTGTGCTGCTGTATGTAGGTAAGCAGGTGCGTCTTCGCGGGGCTCTCAGTGAGTGTGTATCTATTCTGTGTGAGTGTGCTGTTGTATGTAGGTAAGCAGGTGCGTCTGTGTGGGGCTCTCAGTGAGTGTGTATCTAATCTGTGTGAGTGTGCTGCTGTATGTAGGTAAGCAGGTGCGTCTGTGTGGGGCTCTCAGTGAGTGTGTATCTATTCTGTGTGAGTGTGCTGCTGTATGTAGGTAAACACGTGTGTCTGTGCGGGGCTCTCAGTGAGTGTGTATCTATTCTGCGTGAGTGTGCTGCTGAATGTAGGTAAGCAGGTGCATCTGTGTGGGGCTCTCAGTGAGTGTGTATATATTCTTTGTGAGTGTGGTGCTGAATGTAGGTAAGCAGGTGCGTCTGTGTGGGGCTCTCAGTGAGTGTGTATATATTCTTTGTGAGTGTGCTGCTGTATGTAGGTAAGCAGGTGCGTATGTGCGGGGCTCTCAGTGAGTGTGTATCTATTCTGTGTGAGTGTGCTGCTGTATGTAGGTAAGCACGTGCGTCTGTGTGGGGCCCTCAGTGAGTGTGTATCTATTCTGTGTGAGTGTGCTGCTGTATGTAGGTAAGCACGTGCGTATGTGCGGGGCTCTCAGTGAGTGTGTATCTATTCTGTGTGAGTGTGCTGCTGTATGTAGGTAAGCAGAAGCGTCTGTGTGGGGCTCTCAGTGAGTGTGTATCTATTCTGTGTGAGTGTGTTGCTGTATGTAGGTAAACACGTGCGTCTGTGCGGGGCTCTCAGTGAGTGTGTATTCTGTGTGAGTGTGCTGCTGTATGTGGTTAAGCACGTGCGTATGTGCGGGGCTCTATGAGGAATACTCTAATCCCGACATGACGACCTTAACCCCCACCCAGCCCTAATTTTAAGCATAAGTAACCAAACTAAATACAATTTTTAGTTTTTTGATTGCAGTCACAGATATTTGCGGGGACCTGAAAAATGGTCCCCACAACGTCAAAATAACACGTTTTTATCATCATCAAAAAAACATTTGGTCCCCACAACCTAATATAAATATAATCCACACACACACACACACACACACACAGGCTCTCTCAGCCTGCAAACCAACTGTGCCCTCTAATGGCTGTATCTCTGTACCTTGCCTGTTAAACAGCCGCCTGTGTGTCTGAAGCAGTCAGGCACTCACTAAAGATTCCAGCGCCTCTGTTCTTTCTGCAGAAAGAATGTACTGATCAGCTGACCTGGACCTCCCAGGTTATGGCACCTCCTATCCATTCTTTAAGGCAAGTAAGACCAACAGCTTTTTCAGAGTCAATATGAGGCAGAATGGATGGGGGGGGGGAGCTTACTGGAGGGAACCAGAGGGGGGCGTGCAAAGACGACACAAAAAATAAGCTATAGCTAAACAGACTTTGCCAGTGTGTTCCAAGAGCCTGTCAAATTAGTTGGAGGTGTTGCCGCAGGTTGAGCACTTCTTGTTTGCTTTTCTCCCCCTCAATATTCTCACAAACAAACAGCAAAGACAAAGTAAATGATTACAACTTGCTCAGAGAGCGCGTGCAGAGCTCACGCAAAAGTAGCGGCCGTGACCCGGACTTTTTAACATAAACTAGAGAATCTTGAAAAGGAACGATCATCGAAATTGCGAAGGTTGCTAAGTTTTGTTTTCTATGACAGAGTGAACATGTTTCAGTGAAACTTATTGATGGTATCCAGAGGCGTTGGAGGGGCTTGGAAAGCATGGCAGATTCAGGGGGTACAGCACATGACTGGGGGGGCCAAAGTGACATTTTTCCAGGGGGTCCATAATTTCTAGGTATGCCCCTGATGGTCTTAACCCAGCTATTGCGGTCCTTACAGTGTGACACCGGCCCATGCAGAACTTGTGACGTGCATATTAACATCACACTGTGCAGGCCTAATAGCTGTCCTCCGGCTGCAGAAACTGTGTAATAACAGCTTCTGGGGCGCAGACTCCTTTGTAAAACAGAGCAACTGTATGCTCTGCTGTAGATCTATGCCACCTTCTTCATGACCATGTAGCTATTTTTGTGCTTCTACATCCTCGGCAGTCGAGCCTTGGGGCTCCTCTGTGTTAACAGCCTCGATGGGGGACACCGGGCATCTGGCCCTCTGCAGTGGTGGGAAATACCCGCCCTCCCCCCGGCTACCACCATTCTGCCCTCACTGCTGCCCCCTGCTGGCAACCACAGCCACCCATGACAAACTGCCTATTGACGGCCAAAGCTGAAGTGCGTGTGAAGGCCTTCCGACCTCTGCCGAGACCAGCCAAGCTCTGCCAAACTCCACCCATAAAGCAGATCTCTCCAGAAGATCCCTAAGCTTCATGCAGCCCTCTGCCTTTTTAGAACTTACCTGAATTTCCAATATTTATTGTGCAAATGCACAGTGACACGGATAAGTCTCCAGTGCCCCCTAAGTCACAGGGGCAGCCCTGGTTTTCAGCTGGTCGCTTTAAGAGGGGGATGCCTCTCTCCTCAGGACCTGCACACCCCCGGCAGGAGACAGCAGGGCAGGACTTTCCAGACCCCCCCGCCCTGGGGTTATTGTCACTTTGCCGTACGTTTCTGCCTGTCCCCCCCCCCACTGCCCCATCCCAAGCAAATAAATCATTAATGTTGTCCTTCCCTAAGGGTTAGTACCATCAGTTCAGTATTTTCCTGTGAAGGACTATGGGCAAATCTAAATCTATTATACAACTGTTAAAAAAATTGCTAAATATTTCAGTCTAATGAGTTCTGTCTGCATTGGAAATAGTCAACGTTACACAAAATGACAACATTTTCATGAAATAAATAAGCTTTGCTATACTAGAGAGAGTTTTAGCGTAGTGCATGTGCGCTATTATTCCACAGTATGAAATGATGAATTTGTCCCAAATTAGCATCCTTTTTTCATGATGCAAACCACCTGGGGCTGCAGCAGCGAGCCCATGGACAGCGTGTCCACAGCGTGTGGAGTCATGCAGGGCGGCGACAGAGTGTGGGTGCAGAGCGGGCCGCATGTCCACGGGGGAATGAAGGAGCCCCTCCAGCAGAACCAGGGCAAACATACCACAAGTACACAGCGCTAAATGAAACGACAAACCAAAGCGCCCAAACAAAAGGGAAATATGTTTCGTCTTCCTGCCCCAGGGAGAAAACTATCCTTCAGCAGCACGGCTGGCCCTTACGCTCCTGGCATCTCATCATGGAGACGGAAGCCAGCTGGGCCTAATCAGGGAGAGGTTTCCCATCTGCAGGTCATGGGTGTGGCGAGGGCCGGGGGGCCCCACCCGCCCAGGCGCTGTTGCCCAGCCATATGTAAAGTGGCTTTATAATGCCTGATGCAGGCTGCTGGCTTCAGAGGTCCCTGCGACGTCCAAAGCTGCAGCAGTGAGAGCCAAATCGCTCAGAGGCAGTTACTGTCAAAGATGCCGAAATCTGACATGATGAAGAAGGCTAGGCATGCACTAGGGTGAATTGCGCTTCAAATAAAGGGCTGGAATCCTAATGAGGACCAGGTTAGTGGTGAAGAAGATCCCATGATGGGGGGACCACAGTTATTCTGTGAGATAAGAATGGGGCCAAGGCTGTCATCTGGACTTCAGCAATCAGTGTCAGATGGGCTGCCGGGGGTTTGGTTGGTAATCAAAGACAACAGACATGTCTGTGGGACAGGCGACATTCTGAAAGGTTCTACCGTTGCTTGGATGTTCATAATTGGAAACTAAAACACAGAGCGGAGCTTCTGCCCACACTGGCCAACTGGCCTGCAGACAGGAAGACATGGCTCCCTCTCAAAGGCAACCTCACAGGGGCTTTGCAGATCTTTCTAAATGCTGCGTGTTCCGGGCCCTGTCTGTTGAAGCCCCCATTCCTGTCCTTCCTCTCCCAGTATCAATGTGGTTGTTCCACAGTCCCATACACACACCCCCCACCTCCTATTCATTGAAAGTCACAGTTAGAGCTACTAAGCTCAAAGTCAAAGAAAGATGTGGAATGCTGCGATTCACGGAAGCTCTCCGACCCGCACGTCTCCATGCAGCAGCATCTCCCTGGTTATGCCCCACAGGAACGTTTGTTTAGACCAGGACCCAAGATTTTTAAAATATTGGATATATTCCAAAAAGAATTAATGTGCAAGATTCCAGTTTTTTTTTGTTTTGAATGGTCAATAACAGGAAAAGCACTAGAAATAATGACCTAAACATTATTTTTTAAATTAAATATTATACAACAATAATAGTCACATCAACAAAATCACTATTATTTAGAACAAAACAACAAATTAAATATTATTACAGGAAATGTGGTTGGAAGATGGATCATTATTATGATTATTAACATTATAAGAACAGCTGGCACACATCTGGCTCCCTGGCCGCACTGCCCTCCAAGGCCGCGAGCTACCAGGCAGCGTGAGCCACTACCAGGCAGCGAGAGCCACTACCAGGCAGCGTGAGCCACTACCAGGCAGCGTGAGCCACTACCAACCCCACCAAAAAGCAGTGACATCAGAACCTCATCAACATAAATGTGAATTAATAACAGACGGGGTCATCAAGGGATTTGTGGCTACTGGCTGCTGTGGGAGGAGCATCCGCAGCAATGACGGTCGTTATCCCAGGGGGGCCCCGCTTAGTATTGTTGCATGTCACTGACACAGATAATTAATCTCATCACTGTTTGTTTTTGCAGGAGTTCGGAGTGGTGGCCCAGAGGACAGCTCTCGGCACGCTGCGTAATCGAAACGCAGGTCGCTCCACAGGGTGGGCTTCTTGGGAGGTTGGGGGGTGGTCTGGAATTTGAGGATGACGGACCCCCCCCATTCTGATGGGTTGTTGTCTGATCATTGGTCCTTACAGGTGACCCTGCTGTCCCCCAGCAATCGTGGCGAGCACATTCCTCACTTCAGAAGGCTTTATTCCAGCAGCGGATGAACTTTCTGCAAAGGCTGAACTCACGAGGATAAACATGTTTATCCAACAGGCAGGCTTTCCCACATACGTATAAATCTGGCAAACTGCGCACTCCCATTCCTTCTACACGGTTCCCCATCACACCGTAAATGGGGCCCAAAGACATGGAGAAAAGGGATCACCGACAGTAAGGGTCGCTATACGCTCGCGCTGTCTTTGCAGAGGACCGCACATCCAGCCGGGCCCAAAACAGCAGTTCCACGTTGTAAACCCAAACACCAGAAAGCGGTGGCACATGATCCAGCTGGACCGCGGACGAGAGGTGAACTGACATGAAGTGGAGAAAGGTGAAGATCAGCCAGGAGACAGGGCAAAAGATGGTGGTCGGCGGGACGTTCTCCCTCACCACAAGCAAACAGACAGCCCACAAATTACAGCCGTCTAAACCTCAGTCAAGGCTTCAAAGAAGTCAAAACTCACAAATCAGTCACATCACCCATATCACATGGGGTGACACAATCAGTCCCAGTGTTGAGTAATTCTTGCATGTGTGGGCTCCCCTTCACACACTGTTAGGGTAATGAGCCTTTTATTACATATTTGCCTAGCAGACGTCGTTATCCAAAGTGACGTAAATAACATAAGTTTTAACAACATTAAATCGCACTTGCACGTCCAGCCTTCTATCCGCCCTGCCAGCAGACACTAAATGGTTTCCAAATTGCAGGCCGTGTGAATTCATTACATTTCCATGTGCTGGGTATTAAAAATGATTAGCGTCTGCTCAGGATGGAATTTTTTTCATTTTAAATTTCAAACGAGCACAACAATGACCCAAAATGCAATAACGTGAGATAAAACTTCATCAACAGTGACTAAATAAATTTTTAAAAACCTGAAAATTAAGGGGCTAGTTACACATAAGCACATAAACAAGATCTGATATCCATAACGTGCCGAGTGCTGCGAGACAGTAACTAGCCGCCGTTACCTTTTTTTGTTACCAGAAAGCCACTCAAACCCCGAAGAGAACCACAGTTAAACAGCATGTTCACTGTTCACACCAGGATCACTGATGCTTCCTGTCATTGCCACACACAAGGCCCTCCATGCTGTGTGTTTACCAGGATAAATGGTAATGGGTTTCAAGGACTGAGCAGCTTGTTCACTTCATTGTGAGGGGAAAAATCTCATCTTTGATGGCATAAAGACATAATAATTGCTCCAGGCAGTCTTTTGTGTCTATAAATGAATCCCTCAGATTCCTCATTGCACAATGTAAATTGTAATAACTTTTTTTTTTTTTTTTTTTTTAGTTTCGCATCGTTCCAGCCCTAAAGCAGCGGAAGACAGGAAATTTTGCAGATGCCTCAAATGTGTGTTTCTGTTTCCTCCTAAATCACTAGCAAATCTTCCGATGGCAGAGGAATAGCGTTTTGGGAACACTTTCCTTTCACTTCTGACTGATCCGATATGAGATCGAGTTGATCCTGTTCAGACATTATGGAGGGACTATCAAGGAGACAAACAGCTTTATTAATCACAGGGAGTGTGGGGCCTAAGGTGGGGACCTGGGGGGAATGGCAGCCCAACACAGGGCACTCACACACACACACACACACACACACACACACACACACACGCACACACACACACACACACTGACACATACACACACACACACACACATTGACACATACACACACACACACTGACACACACACACACACACACTGACACATATACACACTGGCACATACACACACACACACACACACTGACACATACACACACACACACACTCACACACACACACTGACACATACACACACACACACTGACACATACACACACACTCACACACACACACATACACACACTGATAGACACACACACACACTCACACATACCCACACACACACAAACACATACACACACACATACACACACATACACACACACACATATACACACTGACACACACATACATACACACACATGCACACACACACTGACACATACACACACACACACTGACACACACACATACACTGACACATACACACACACACACACTGACACATACACACACACACACTGACACACACACACATACACTGACACATACACACACTGACACATACACACACTGACACACACACTGACACATACACTCACACATACACACACTGACACATACACACACACACACACACACTCACACACACACACACTGACACATACACACACACTCACACACACACATACACACACTGACAGACACACACACACACTCACACACACATACACACACACACTCACACATACCCACACACACAAACACATACACACACAAACACACACACACATACACACTGACACACACATACACACACACACACATGCACACACACACTGACACATACACACACACACACACACTGACACACACACATACTGACACATACACACACACTCACACATACACACACTCACACATACACACAAACACACATACACACACTGACAGACACACACTCACACACACATACACACACACACTCACACATACCCACACACACACACACATACATACACACACACACACATGCACACTCACACATACACACACTCACATACACACACATACACACACTGACACACACACACACACACACACACACACTCACACATACACACACTCACATACACACACTGACACACGCATACATACACACACACACACACTCACACACACACACACACACAGGTTTGTAATTATATCTTTGTGAGGACTCTCCATTAATTTCTATGGGGAAACTCTAATCCAGATTGACGACCTTAACCCCAACTCAGCCGTAACCTTTAATCAAACTAAATACAATACATGTGCCATTTTTAGTTTTTTTAGTTGCACTCACAGATTTTTGTGGGGACCTGAAAAATGGCCCCCACAATATCAAAACAACAGGCATTGTTCTTTTATCACATTGCGGGGGATATTCGGTTCCCACAATGTAATATAAAAATAACCCACACACACATACATAGATACACACACTGCATGGAGGAACCATCATGCATGTATACAGACGGGTTCTCGCTGGAGCCTGGGACACAGGAGCCAGCAAAGTGACACGCTGGAGCCCTGTGTCACACACGGTGCTTCCGCAGCTGGGAGGTCTAGCCCCAGAGGGAGGGCACCCCTTAACATGAATGCTTCTCTTGAATGCAAGATGATGTTTAACTTGAACCAACTACGTAAAATATTATTTGCAGAGCAGAGTGCTACAATTAAAGTTTATATTTCTGTTTTACTGAAATGATATTTTAAAATAGCTGATATTACAATATCCCCAGTTGGACGTCTCTGTACTTCTGAACGATACACAGGCGCAGGCTGAGCTGAAACTCGGCTAATGAGACTTGAGGCAGCCGAGTGCTTTAATAAAAGAAGAGAGACACGACAGCAGCACCATCGGCAGCGAAGGGACGCTCCGAAAAAAGCCACTTGGAAAGCAGGCGTCCAAGAACAAGCCATAGGCACGACTTGAGAAGAAAAGCCGCTTCTGTCCAGGCAGCAAACAAACCAAGGGGAATTAGAGGATTCTGCCCCTAGCATTCAGCACACAAATGATCCGAGCTGGGATTAAAGTGCTCCGAAGCTGGTTTAATTTCAGTCAATGATGAAAACACACATACTCCCCGCAAGGAACGTGCAGCCATTCGGCAAAGTTCATGGCCCTGCCCACTGAACAAGGTTGTAGCTGAATTGGTGACAGGGAAATACATGGACTCAAGAGGAATTACACTATATTTAACATCAATGACCAGTATGACTAACAGCATCAAAATAGGAGGCTGTAAGTAGAGAGGGACGGAATATTACATCTGAAGAAAATGAGCAAGTAGACAGTGATTGATTCCTAGATATGAAGAATAAGTGATTTGCTTAATTTCATTGTCACAAAGAGCGACACAGTATGTTCAGCCGGTCTGACAATGTCACTGGCTATAGGGCCTCATTACCTGGAGAAAACGGCCACCGCGCGAGAGGAAGTTCATATACAATGACTGGTGCTGCTTGCCAAAATCCAAGCGCATTCAGGTGTGGTCCAGTCCCAATGCATCAGGTTCCAAACATCAGCGCCCTCTAATGGCCGTGAATGATGTGGACATCCCTTAATCATCTTATTAACACTCTTTAGGATCATCAGATGCATACACGACCTCGAGGAGCATTCCAGAGGGCCGCATCTTCTGAGCCTGAGACCATATGGAGGTCCAACAGAGGGCTATTCTGTTCAGTCATGTGACAAAAGGAAACGCAAAAGCAAGGTTCTTTTTCAGCAAGTTAAAGTCAGCAGCCGTACCACCAGAAGTTCACCTGTGTGGTCATGTGGTCACGTACAAATCAGGAAGCGTGGTCATATGGTCACGTACCAATCAGGAAGTATGGTCGTATGGTCACATGCAAATCAGGAAGCGCGGTCGTATGGTCACGTGCCAATCAGGAAGCGCGGTCATATGGTCACGTGCCAATCAGGAAGCATGGTCGTTTGGTCACGTGCCAATCAGGAAGCATGGTCGTTTGGTCACGTGCCAATCAGGAAGCATGGTCGTTTGGTCACGTGCCAATCAGGAAGCGCGGTCGTATGGTCACGTACCAAATAGGAAGCATGGTCGTATGGTCATGTTGCAATCAGGAAGCGTGCTCGTATGGGGTCATATGGTCAAATGCCAATCAGGAAGCATGGTCATATGGCGTTGTATGGTCACGTGTCAATCTGGAAGCATGGTCGTTTGGTCACGTGCCAATCCGGCAGCGCGGTCGTTTGGGGTCATATGGTCACCTCCCAATAAGGAAGCGCGGTCATATGGTCACGTGCCGATCCAGCAGTGCAATCGTATGGTCATGTCTCGATCAGGAAGCGCAGTTGTATGGTCACGTACGGATCAGGAAGCACAGTCGTTTGGTCACGTGCCAATCCGGCAGCGCGGTCATATATGGTCATATGGTTACGTCCTAATAAGAAAGCGCGTCATATGGGCATGTGCCTGAGCATGGTCGTATGGTTATGTGCCAATCTGGAAGTGTGGTCGTACGGTCACATGCTAATCAGGAAGCGCGCTCTTATAGTCACATGCTGATCCGGCAGTACAGTCGTATATTAACATGCCGATCCGGCAGTGCGGTCATATGGTCACGTGCCAATCAGGAAGCGTGGTTGTATGGTCATGTGCCAATCTGGAAGTGTGGTCGTACGGTCACATGCTAATCAGGAAGCGCGGTCTTATAGTCACATGCCGATCCGGCAGTGCAGTCATATGTTAACATGCCGATCCGGCAGTGCGGTCGTATGGTCACGTGCCAATCAGGAAGCGTGGTTGTATGGTCATGTGCCAATCTGAAAGTGCGGTCGTATGGTCACATCCTGATCAGGAAGCGCGTTCGTATGATCATGTGCCAATCCAGAAGCACGGTTGTATGGTCAAATGCTCATCAGGAAGCGCAGTCGTATAGTTATGTGCTGATCAGGAATTGTGGTCGCATGGTCATGTGCTGCTCAGGAATTGCGGTTGCATGGTCACGTGCAGTAAAACCACTGTTTCCCCCTTTTGTAATTCTTAACGGTTCTATAGGCACTGATTGGTCCTGCAAAACTTCCAAAAAAAATCTGCTGTTTTTAGCCTTTCCGCTCAAAGCACTTTTCTAACTCACTAATCGTTGTTCATAATCTTGGATAAAACATAAGGATGATTATAATAATATCATGATAATAAAATGTATAAATAAGGGTTTAATAATTATATTAATAATAATGAAATGGCCAGCGCTCCTGTATTAGGGATATATTTCACATATACTGCACAGTTATGTTTTACTTATAAGGACATGGCTAAAATATGGGCAGACCAGCCAGCCACCTTCCGTTACAGTAAGATCTTAACACGGGCCAGGAGAGACCGGCGCCAGATCGCAGGTCTCAAAGGCTCGGCGGGTTTCACCAGCCATTCTGGCGTCACCTGCACTGGTGGCCGACATGAGAAACCCCAACCTCCCGCATCAATACACGTTAAAAATCATAATAATAAATAAAGTTCGCATATACATTTTTTATTTAAACATTTTCCGAGAACTATCCCAACATATTCCCGGCACGAAAACGGCAAGATCTCTTAGAAGATGATGCACCGAGAAGCTCAGGTCCTTAACTAGCAGGGCACCGTGGCCTTTCTGTTCATGGCGGAGAACTTGCCCCTTCTTAAGACTGAAAGATTTTGGGAAAATATCTAACCGTGATTTGTCCTGGCAGATATTGCGATTGCGATTTGATTGGCCATATAATTTTTATATGTCAAGCTTCAGTTAAATATTCAGTGTGTAATAGATTAAAAACACATGACAGACCATTATATTCTAATGCAAGGATGAGAACTTAAAGATATGAATTACTTCCAACATGTATTTATTAACTTTTTTTTTTAATTAACAGAGAACAATAAAACATAAAATAAACACAAAAGCTGTGATAAGTTAAATAAAGTAATACTGATAAAAATAAAACAATTACAGTAAGATCAAATCAATAGGAATCCTGCTGCTTGGACCCCTAATACTAGGACCTTTCTATAAGTATCTTTGACCATGAAATAGGTAGGTAATTCACTCATACTGTAGCTCAGCAGCGGAATGAATGTTTTTTTTGCACTGTGAATGTGACGCTTTCCTTGGGATTCACGAGTTTGCTGTTTGTGGGTGTAGACGCTGGGCTACGTCTGATTGGTCAGAATGACTGTCACACAAAGAGGACGGCATGAATTTGTAAAATTATTCTCACAGTTTTAAACCCGGGGTCACATGTGTTGTATAATGCATATTCTAAATCGTAGCCTTTACAATTTGCCAATCGCATTGTTTAAAATTGTGATTTCGATTTAAAATCAATAAATCGTTCAGCCTAACCCCGTCTTTTTGAATCCGTTTCCAGTAAGACCTCCTACAAATGTATCCGTCACTCTACACGTCGTTTCTGTCAGCCTATAAAGGCCTGAACTGTTTACTGAGACTCAGGCAAGAGGACAGCAGATGGCAAATTTGCGGAGCTGGACCTGGAACCAATACCATGCTGGATCAGAATGGAGAGGGTCTCGCCATGAGACTCTTACCCGCGAAACACGATACTCGCACAGCTGAGTAAATGGAAGTAAGAGCAAACAAACAACAAACAAATGAAAAACATGCCAAAACATGCAAGGGACTGGACCCGGCCATTCAAGATGCAGCACAGCCGCATTTAGGGAGCGCCAACATCGGTCGAACATACCAGCAGAAACTAACACATTTACACGGATGTCGTACTGGACAGCAAAGCCCTGGACATTCAGCAAGGATCAGCACCTGGCTCAAGTGACGATACCCTGGTCATGCTTTGCCTCGATGCTGGGCCTTCCTGACGGGTGCCAGACGTCTGTCTTCCTCAAGCCCGGAAGGCCGGATTACATACAAAGGGAAAGAAAGCAAATGCCTCTCATCAGGATGCCGACTGAAAACCGGAGTGGCCATGGGCAAACCCAGCAGCCTGGGCCTGGCGCTGGGGTTCAGCCTGAAAGACCGTCTGGGCGGAAACCGGTGAGAAGCAGGTCTGGCATCGCAAGGTCAGCCACACAAGCGAGAGAAACTCGCCGGAAAGCCACGTGCAGGTGGGCGGGAACGTGCGGAGGGGGCCTGATAACAGCAGTTTCATTACACGACCCCCGTTCACTGCCAGATTGGCTTCCTAATAAATTTCCCTGAGGCGTGCTTGATGTATGTGTTTAATATTAAGCGCCTCTTATCCGCATGTCACTCAGTGGACAAAGGGGCGACAGCAGCAGAATGATTATTTTACACATTCCTCCATCATTTACATGGCCCTTCACGTTGCTCCCAGACAGCAGCGTGAAACACACCGCTAGCCAGAAGCGGCGACCTGCGCCGGCCTCTGATGCCTGAAGACTGCGAAGCATCAGAGATCATCCAGCACTTCAGCCCCTAATTATACTCATTACGCGTGTAGGGCTGCCACAAGAGCAGGAGCGTCACTGCTGATCTCCTGTAGGGTCTCCTGGACAGTCTGAAGCTAGGGTACAAGGAGGAGGATGACGAGGACCCAGTCGATGGCATTTTGGAGAGCAGAGAGCAGGCGTCTCTGGGGGAAAACGCCGTTCAGTTACGAGCCCTGCTGCCGGACCATTTACACTCACGTTTCGCGGACTGCATGACAGCTGTATTCCCCCCCTCCCATTAAATGCATCAGACACAAACACCAAGTCACAGCTGGGACTGCGCCCCATCTCTGTGTCCAACAGGGCACTCCCAGCGTACCAGGACAGCATTGCGAGCCTCACCACACAAGCTGCCTACCTCGTTAAGTTATGAAGGTGTCGTGTCTTTACAACCCAGAGGGGTCCGAGGACACACCAATAAAGCAGCCCTACATCCGGCAGTGAAGGTAATTTATGGAGCTTATACGGATTTACACGGATACAGACAGCCACACTGCCGGCTCAATCTCCCGCATGTTCCTGACCCCGCCGTGATTTTTTCCTGTATCTCGGCTACAAGACGTTCCCGAAGGGGAGGGACGGCGGCTAGATAACAAAGGTAACGGGATCGTTGTTTGACAGCATGAAGATATATGAACCTCGGGATGGCGGAGGGAACAGCGGAACGCATCGCAGGGCTGATTGATGCGAGCCGATGGCACGTTGTAAAAACACAGCGGATTAGCACTGCCCACCCCCTCCCACCAACCGGCAAGGACAGCATTCCACGTTATACTGCCAAAATATGCCATACGTCACATATGAATGAGACGCACTTCAGGAATTATTACCAGATGTATGCTTCTCATAAATATGAATTACTTTAAAACACAGAATTTTCATCTAAACTTTGAATGTACAACAGCTCATTCCTGACACGGAGACTGACGGCTGGACACGCATCTTTCCTTATTGAAGAAAGCAGGTTGGAAAGGATTATTACATTTATTAATTAAAAAGTTTTCATGAATGTTAGGGATACACTTGGACAAAGTATTTGCCCCACATAAAGGCATCACCTGCTAAAGTGTGAAATGTTCACGGTGTGTTACACAAGACTGCACGTACACTGACCAGCTGTGCACACGTGTGTGTGTGCACGTGTGCGAGTGTTTGCTCTGGAGAAACGATCACGCGATATGGGGGGGGTGGGTTACCATTAGGGAAAAGTTAGAGAGTGACAACATTTCCTGAACACTAATATGCTAATGGAGTGCCCCCCCTAAAATATGAAAGTCAGCAGTGCTGTCAGGACATGGAAAGGGCGACCAAAGGGTAAAAAGTTGACTTTTCCCCGGATATGTTAACACCCAAATGCTGTCAGCACTTCGAGAAGCAGCAAGATAATCCCAGGCTGGCAGTGGAGCTCTCCGTCCGGGAGGAATAGAGATGCAGGCCCATTTGTTATGAGGAGAAACACAAACACAGCCCTGCACTTTACTAATGAAACGTTTAAAAATAAATATATGTAAAAATAAGTAAAAGGTTGTGTTGAAAGTGGAGCTGAGGCGGGGTGGGGGCCGATGTGCTCGACACCCCCACGTGGCTCGTTTCCAGGTGTTGTGCGCCGTTCCTGAGAGAGTGCCTTGTCAGGAAAGTCGCTCTTTACGCGGCTCCTCGGGGGCTGGACGCGCCGGCTAGGAAAAGCCGCGAGGCAAATGAGAGCGGCGTGGCTCTGGGGAGGCGCCCCCTGCAGGTCAGACACAGGTCACAAGCCTGTTTTTAGAGCCTCACTTTAATACTTTAAAACACTGGAGTGCATGAATTAGGCTAGTGTCGTTATCTCCCCCCCAAAAATATATGACATATAAACGAGATCTACTCCTTCATGACCTCTGGCTGACCTCTGTCACTAGATGTGTCTGACCGCCATGGAACATCTCCGCCTTCCCCCTCCAAACTTGATGGTGTGCCACCATCCGACCGATCTGTAACCAGCACCCCCAGCTGACTAATTAAATAAGTGCAGTGATAACAACCCCCACCTGACAGACTCTCGCAGGCCACAAACCCCGGACACGTTCTGTTCACAGGCTGCCATTGCGCAATCGACCTAGGGTTCACGGTGGATCGATGCTGCTCATGGCCAATGGCACTCTAGGAGAAGATGAAGATTGCTTATCCCCCATCTCACATCATGGATCTCTGATCTCCATGGGTTACTGAGACCAGGATCACGTGACCAACCTGAGCACAGGCACCGCTCAAGTGGGGAGGCCACATCGCCTCCGAAATCGCCATTTGTCACAGCCTGTTACACAGGGCACAGACAGAGTTGAGCCCCCCCCCCCCCCCCATGGCCAATAGAAACGCCCGGTTGCTATGCGAGGAGAGGAAGATGGTGCCACTGGACCTCCCGGGGCAGGTCGCAGTGCAACGACAGCAGCGATTTCCAGCCTCAGCAGGAGGGGGCGTCGCCGAGCACGGGGTAACACACAATTGGACTTGGAAGATGGGGGAATCAGCCCCCACACCCGCACAGAGGTGTACAATTGCCATCGGCCTTTCACCCACAGCCCCTTTCAACAGCACATCACTCTATTCTGCTCTCACCAGTCTGATTTCTGCAGAGCAGGCTCTAGGCTCAGGGTCCCCACCAGCGCCCCAGCTGCCCCATAATCACTCTCCTATTTATCATCACCATTTAATGTTCTCCCTATGATGATAAACTGAACGCAACACAATCCTAAAAGACATAAGAAAACTACATCTGGGAATGTCATTCTATAGAGAGACATGGCAAAGTCTTCCCATAACACAAAGGGAACCATCTACAGCCCAGCTCATCCAGAAGCTTCCTTTCTGAAGGGAGGCCGGAGATCGATGTAATAATTACCAATCCGACCCTCTCGGATGACTGGCACGTGGCGTGGCGGCCGCATGCTGCGGCCAACAGTGAGGCGCTTTGCTTTAGGTGATGCATACTTCTGGGCAAGTCTGAGAACTGCCGGGCAGCCATAAAAGACAGCCTGGGACTCCAGAGCCATAAAAGCAATTACAGCTTCTAGACACTGTAAAAGTATAACTTTAATTGCCATTAATTGCGTTGAGGTGACTGGTTCTAAATGTCTAATGCTATTTCTGTCAGAGAGGGCGATTTATTCAAAGCTATTATCCCCAGAAGCTGAAAATGGGGAATCTATAGACTGTTTCTGGACCCTGAGAGACTTCAGACTGTAAATATACAGTATAGGGGCTACATGGCGGCACAGGAGATTTTACTGTTTATTCTAACTTGACTGAAAACTCGGGGCGGCATGGTGGTGCAGTGGTTAGCACTGTTGCCTCACACCTCCAGGACCCTGGTTCGAGTCTCCGCCTGGGTCACATGTGTGTGGAGTTTGCATGTTCTCCCCATGTCGTCGTGGGGTTTCCTCTGGGTACTCCGTTTTCTCCCCACAGTCCCAAAACATGCTGAGGCTAATTGGACTTGCTAAATTGCCCATTTGCTTCCGGGATAGGCTCCGGACCCCCCGCGACCCGGTAGGATAAGCGGTTTGGAAAATGGATGGATGGATGGACTAAAAACTCTTTTCTGCTCAGGAAGCACAATGTAATCGGAGTTTGCAGCAAAGACTTTCGCTTTAAGCTCTATATTAAGCTCAAGCCAACATTAACGATGGCATTGTTTGGGATGAAGCTCTTCTGTGCTATGCCTCTCCCTCGGCTGTCCTCACAGTCCCACCAGAAACTGTCCCCAGGGACTGTTAGCCACGTCTTCCCGAATGTCCATGTGAATGGCAGAGGTGTTTAAAGCAGAGCCACACGGACCCTCCCCGGGCCACGATCCTGCCCACGTCCCTGCCAGTGCATGTACACACAAAGCCGATGCGAGGCATCTCCGGAGGGGCGGGCTGATCTGCGCCTCCACGCGCACGGCTCCCTGCGGCTGGCCGTCGTCCGGCAGGGAGCGTACGATTACAGAGAAAACAGGCCAGAGTCACGCGGCGAGCACGGAGGAATGCGCTGACTGTGCGCGAAGCCCGTGGCGAGGCGCAGATGTGGGTACGCCTTACGACAAATTAAACTGCTCAGGAAGTGGAGGCTGTGAGCAGAGGCTCCGCCCAGGCGGGCCCCGTCGCCGAGCCCGTCCCGCCGCGTCGCAGCCGTTCACTTGGAAGCCAAGCCTTCCGCGCGCCTCGGAAACGCCGCGGCCTGCCGCGAGGCCTTACGGAGGGATGCGCATCGGCAGCTAATTGTGCTACGGGACAGAATGGCGCCGGACGGGCTCACAGGAGCTGAGCAAGGAGAGAAGAACCTTCAAGAAACTCCAGAGAAGCCTGCACGAGCCGATGGGCGTTATTCCATTTCCGTAGCCAGAATGACACAGAACACACCAACTTATATTTTATGTGTGGAGGCCTGGGCTAGACAACAGAGAGAGCAGACGTCTCAAAAGAAACACACACACACACACACACATGCTGAAGCTAGGAAGAACAGAACAAGGCCTGGATCTCCACGCAGTCCAAAGCATTACAGAAAGAGTTCTAACAGTAAACATTGTCATACCTGTTGGGGTCTATCCCTCTGCTCTCTGTCCATCGGATGAAACTGTTCAGTGGGTTGGCATCAGAGACATCTACAGCTCCTTTAAACAGCAGAGATATGGGGGGGGGGACAGGAGAAAGACACCAATTAAAACATTCATTTCCATGAACACGACGCGCACACAGCCTCTGAGCCGGGTGGGATTCTCACTGGAGCACGCAGTTTGATGATTTTGGCAACCGCGTCCTGCCTGTGGGGGGCAGAATCCCAGAGGGTGGACATAACTCTTGTGGAACATGGGGGGTGGCGGGGGGCGTATTCTGCAGAAAACAGATGTTTGCTGTTTAGGACGGAGGAGATAATCTCCATCGGATCACATACATCAGCCTCCATAAGAACATCTTTATAACCGTGCCCGGAGAAATCAAGAAGATAAGAGGATGAGAACATAAGAAATTTACAAACAAGAGGCGGCCATTCGGCCCATCAAGCTCGTTTGGGGAGAACTTAACTAATAGCTTAAAAGATGCCGGAAGGGCCTGGGTGCAGCCTTACCCTCATGTGCTAATAGGAGGTGGGGCTCTCCACAGCCCAGGCTCCTAATCTTGAATTGTTAATGCTGTGGCAAGACTGTTTTCTGCCTCCTCGTGGAAGGGGCATCTCTGGTTGTTTCTCAATATCAAGAACGCAAAGCAACTGATGTATCCTTGATATTTGGGATAGGGCAAGAACCACATCCAGAGATCCTTACCCTCCTCTGTACTTCTGTTCTGAAGTACTTTAACCGGCCTTTAACCGACCAGTAGAAGAAGACGTAAAATGGGTACACGAGAACACAAGTGCGGACAAGTATGTATGCTGAGAAACACCCTCCGTGTCCAAGGGCTGGAGCCCCTTGGATGATGCCGTCTCCAGGACACGACACGTTGTGGAGGGTTTCATCTACTCCCCTGTGATGCCTCCCGGGGTGGTTCCAGCTTATCTGGGCTGTGTCCCGAATCGCATGGGCGCTGGGGGGGGGACAAGCATGTGAACATCGCAGGTCCCCTGAGCGTGTTGGCGGATGACAGACCCACCTCCCCCCACGTGTGTCCCACCTAGGATATCCTCCTGTTTTACTGCTGAAATGTATTCCATGATCCCCTGGACAGGGGTGGAGATGACAGCCAGGAAGCAGGGCCGAAAACAATGCGGCATGCGCATGGGCTCTGCTCGCAGGACAGGCCGCACTGCGGCTCTCGCTCTCCAAAAGAAGAGGAAAAAGACAAAGAAGACAAAGAAACACCCAACTCTATAAATTAGTAAAATGCAAGGAAAATGTGAGTTTGCTTTGGAGAGAAGTTAACTAACTAATTAAATAAGAAATAAAGTCACGGGTGGCAGCGGTGGGGGTGCCCTGACGTCTGCATGAAGATGGAGTGCAGTGAAAATATGCCAACCTTTCAGGTGAGGATATTGCACTTCGCATATTATCTTGGCTAATGTTCCGTTTTCATGCTGATGTTTATGGTCTGTACTTGGACCTGTGATTATCACCACCGGAGCCCTGTGCCTGGGAAGGAGCAGGAGGAGGGAGAGGGGAAGGAGGAAACGCAGCGCCGGAGCTGGGCAGTCCTTTAACGGCGAGGCCCCACAAGGAGCCATGAAGGGCGCTACCACAAATGACCAGCGCTGGGTGGGGCAGCAGTGTAACCAAGCTGTTTGGGAAGAAACAGCAGGATTTTACCTGGAAGCTGGGGCACAGGTTGTGGGGTCACCAGGAGCTCCGGTCCTGGCAGTCTGCATCAAAGCTTGCTACTGCTCTTAAAGATGATTTGGGATGGAAAGGCAAACGAGAGCAACGTGTCACTGGGGATGGGTGCCCTGCATACAGCGATAATAACCCGATCCATTAGGACGCTGTCCTAGAAGGAGCCTCCTAGTTAAGAACAAAGCTGAAACCAAAGGACTGCCGTGGCCCTGAGCAGATAAGCAGTTAGAAGTTGGATGGATAGTTGGACAGATAGATGGCTGGATGAAGGGATGGATGAATGGATCAAACCAAAGGATGGTTTTGCAGGGATGTCCTGACTAACCTGGTTTTTGATGACTGGAACTATAATCATCACCTCATGCCGCCTGAACATGACTAATGTGCATCCAGAGTGATTAATTTATACACTTAGAAATATAAAAATGATCAAAACACATGAACAGATTGGGCATATGAATGCATGTCAGTTTGCTGACAGGCTAGAAATTTAACTACCAAGAGTGAAAGAGGGTTATACGTATAACAAGTAACGAAATAAATCCTTTCACTAACATGAGTCTTTCACAGACAGCGATTAAAATATTTATGAATGTATTCAAGTGCTCCTTTTTAACCTTCCCCTGACCCCATTTAAGCGTCAGATGCCTTTTAGAATGTTTTGGAGGTCAGGATGAAGAAAACAGATTTAAACGATGATGACAGCTGGCCCCCATCATGCCGCCACCCGCCCCAGCACAGCCTCCTTCGGTGCGGGTTAAATCGCTCGGAGACCTTGCAGGCAGGAGCCCAGGAGCACACCACGCCGCGTGACACAGCGACCAGACCGAACAGAGCGGCCGGGCAGAAAACACCAGCCAGAGAATAAAGTCGTCGTGCGCATTTACACCTGGTTTCTTCTCAGAAATACATGTCACAGGATACACTGGATGTGACTGGATGTGACTGGATGTGGAAGGACAGAGAAAAGTGCCGGAAAACAGCACGTGAAAGTGAATGCAGGGGCCCACATTTCCACTTCTGCGGTCTCTCTTGTTTGGTCGTAAGACAAAGAGCGTGCAGGCGGTTTTATTCACTGAAAATATCACACTTTTCACATTCAAAGGGAATTCGGTGCCACGAAACACAAAAACACAATTACTCTGAGAAGCAATATGCTAATATCTGTTGTTTATGAATGCCGGGAGGGTGGGGTGCGAGGCCGACGTGGAGGATGGCCGTTCCGTACCAATGCTCGCACGTAGGAGGTTGAGGCGCGAGGACACCAACGCCAGCAGAAGAATTCAAAACGACTCTCCGGGATTTAATTCCCTTTTCTTTAATAAATGACGGCCATTCAGAAGCGGAGCTGATATCCATCTTAAGCACATGCGCATCTATATCGCCTCAGAAGTTCCCTGGAATTTCTTATCGCACATCGCACTCCCCGAGAACATGTCCACGGAGGTCTGCGCAGACGTTTGCCGAGGCCGTGCAGTTAACCTTCGCAGGCCCTTCCAAACGGGGGCATGTTTCACACACACAGAAGGCGAGGGACATGTCAGTGCATCAGAGCCGCCCCCTGCACATGTCTCACTAGAGTGCCCCACGAAGGGATGACCGGCGTGGGTGCAGCAGCAGGGTGACAGGTGGCCGAAAGCCCACGCGGGAACATTAAGATCAGGCAGAGATTAGAACACGGAGGACAAAGACGGGCGGATTCCTACCACAGCAACCCGCAAGCTTTTCCTGCAAGCTATCAACTTGCACCAAAAACTACAATTAAATCTTGGTGATTAGAGCCAGAACACTAACAGTGGCACACACTGGTGACAAGTGCTCCAAAAAAAAACTGCACCACCTGTCAAATCGCATCCATTAAGATGCCCCAGAAAATACCAGTGTTCTTTCCACTGAAGCCCCCCCGGGCAGCTAGCCCGTGATCATGGCGGCGGTCAGCACACAGCTCCGCAGCCCAGAACAGAACCGCTGCGCTCTGGCCCCTGACGGCAGCAGTGTGGCTCTGGTCGGCACAGAGCTCAGAGGGTTTTGACTCCAGGTGCCCCGGAAAGGTGCCGCCTTTTTCGGAACGCTGGCCGAACGCCGAAGGCCCGAGACCCCAGGCTTTTAATAATGGATCGCGGACGGCGGAGTGCGCTTCCAGGCTGGGCCGGCGGGAATGCGGGGATGAGGACAGGAACGTGACAGGCCGCTGGCCTGAGGCTGTCTTTTGTTGTTTTGGAGTACAGCTGTCTGTCAGGCCCGTGCTCGCACCTCGCAGCCGGCCGCGCCGCACGCACTCCCCAGCTCATGAAACATGCATGCGGGCCGCTGCCTCTCTCTCAATCCCCATCTTCACAGTGATCATTTCATTCGCTTCCAAATGGCTACGGTTAATTCATAAACATTCCTGTTCAGGTTTGACACCTTTCGGTTGTTTTAGTAACTAAAAATGCATTTTTGTGGATGTAGAAGGAGCAGAGATGTTTGCGGCATTAAGCCCTGCTGTTGAACCCTTGAGCGAGCAATGAATTTTTTATCGAATTGCTTCGGCAAAACATCCAAACAGACGGCTTTAAATCGGCACAGAAAAAAAAAGAATTAGGCTGCAATGTTGTTCTGGGTGTCCAAGCTTAACGTGATGATCAATATTAAAAGGCTGCCAGTAAAAGCTATTATTGAGGAGGTGTCCTGTTCACCTGGGAGGACGCAACCAGAGGTGATTCCTGCCATCCTGTACCTGTTCCTGATACACAGTCGCCTGTCTCTACTGCTGAGACATCCTAAGAATAAATCCGCCTTGAGTCTGATGGTTCTAGCACCAGTGCCAGGTATCCATCATGCTGCCTGTTCAGACACTCCTTTCCAAGATCCATGCGACATAGGCGGCCCTCCGGCAGCCCAGGTGTTGGGCAAACCGCCATGTGGCAAAGACACTAGACTAGCCTCACCCTCATTATTCAGGCAGGGCTCCAAGCGGGGGCTCACCCCCACCCCCCAATCCTCCCAAGTGACATGCTGAGCAGCCTGAGAGGCTGAGGAGTGACTCTTTAGCACGGCGCAAGCATGACCTCTGCCAGGCAGGACACACCCAGCCTACTGGGAGCTTAAGGTCTTCATGAGGGCGTGGGGGGGGGCAAAAGGACGATCAGTGTGCGGGTAAACAGCACATGGTGGCACTTTGGGAGGACATCTCGGCATATCTGACGAGGACCATCCTCACTGGGCCTGGAGGGCCACTCGTAGCCTTGTCAGGACGGAGCCGTACTTGGGCACATGAAGCCCCTGGTACAGAAAGTAGTGAAAGGGAGGAACTCAATATAACGACCGTCGAAATTATGCATCTTCACTTTAGCCTGACACACCCCCCCCCCCCCCACCTCCAAGCTATGATCAACCCACAACGAAATGTAACATTTCCCAGGTGCTGCGAGGCACCGGTGATGAGGTGGGGGGCTGAAACGCGTGATGGCGGCGGAGCCCCGGCCTGGCGCCGAGGTGGGGGTGGGGGATGGGGTGGGCACATGTCAGTCGCGTCCCGAGGAGATATCCTGGGCAGTTTAATAGCTGAAAAGTGCCACGGAGGAGCTCTTAAAGCTGATTCTCTTCAATTATGCAGCAGAGTTTTTGACCCGGTGCTGAGATCTCTCCTCTCCTGAATAATGAAGGAGGCAGCTTGATTGACTTGGGTTTCCCCACACTCAATTTCAGAGACACGCCGCCTCGTCGGGACAGTGCGGCGAGGCTGCTGGCTGCAGCCCCCAAAGGCTTCTCCTAAACCCATATATTATATATACACCGCATGTATAAACTTTTATAGTTCAGCGTTTTTAGATAAGCTAAATTTTTAAGCATGCCACTGAACAGAAATGAAAGGGCCATAAATCCAAATGGAAAAAAAGAAAATATTAAGAAGAATGACACTTTGTGGGAATGATATTGATACAGATGACGCAGCGCTGAATGACATTAGGCTGGTACACTCAGCAAATCCGCAACAACGAAACATTTTTATATTTAAACTCTCTACTTTTTAAGTAATGATGTGAGAATGCAATGCAGTTCATAATTTTCCTTAAATTTACTGAAGAATACTGAAGAAACAAAATGGACCAATACAGAGTACCGTGCTAAAGTCTTGGGCAGTCAAAGGAAAAGGCTCATTATCTGGGCTGCAAGTGTATGTTTGCTCGGGGAACAGAGAAGGCAATTTAACATCAAAACATATGCAAATTAAAAGTAACACAATAAAAAAGTCAACAAGAATGTCTTCTGTTCTCCAAAGGTTACTGACAGCTTCTGGTTGGAGAGCTAGATGAGCACCGCTTCAGTTCCCAAACCCCCTCTTCGGGGCGCCCCAGCCATTCCAAGTATTTGTAAAATTTCACCGCCAGTTCACTTTATTCATTTATTAAATTAGTTTAAAAAGTCAATAAGGTATTGATTAGCTATACAAGATGTGCTCCTGGTCGAGTGAAAAAAAAAAAATCATGAATGTGTTGGACAGTCGCTGCGAGTGCTGGGGTGACTTTAGGGGAGGTTTTGAAACTACAAAGCTGACATACTTTGACAGACACAATATCATACTTTAAGACCAACATGAATATCCTTTAAACATTGTTAACTCTGACTGCCTGAGGTTTTTGCACAATACTGTATATAAATATAAAAAATTATTACTCTAACAATTATATAGTATTTTTATTTCTATAAATTAGTAACAACAATAATGAGAATAGCAATGACAGTATATTGGCTATGATTCCATATTCCATAGCAATTAATAACAGGCACGGCTACCAAATTTTCTCCGGTAAAAAACACCAGGTTAACCAAGTGACCCAGGCGGAGCGGGCACCCCGAGGGGAGGCAGTGATTCCCGGCTGGCTGCGCCGAGCTTCGGGGGGAGGAGCGGGACCTCACATGCCACCAGCCACACAGGTGGGCTTCACCACCTGCCTATTTTTAGCTGCTTGTGAGCCTCCTCCAAGACCCCAACCTTTGATTACTGACAAGTCTCACATTTACGTGGCGTAAACGCTGCTCTCCCAGGGCCAGGTGAGCAAACGCTGTGCGCTGATTTATAGGGCCATTCCCCTTGTGATTTATCGGTCGGCTGCCTCGCGGGCCCTCGCCCATAATCGCAGGCAGTGGCATTAATTGGGTCAATTGGCTTATTTTCATTTAAAAGACTTTGCAGCAACAAAATCCAGTGACCTACATGATTGCGTTCTCAGGTGTGCCAGCCTTCAGAGGGATAAGCTAGTTATAAAGATCAAGCCAGGTGAGTGGGACTTGCAGGAAGGAAGCCGGCGACTTAGTGAAGGAACCCACAGTAATACCTTACTCACTGCCAGCTGCGGGTCTGAGGGAGCTTCACAGAAAGCACTAGGGCATGGACCCAGAAAACGGCCTGCAGCACGGAATGAGAACCTCCTGGGCACATCAAACAAAACATGCATGAACAGAGACACACACAAGATACTTGGAGAGGTGTAGGTACTAGAATCGTCACCTGTCCCATCGGTAAAACTGGATGCGATTTTGCCATTTTTTCTTACTTATTGTGAAATACAATTTAATATTAGAATAATATTAGGGGGGGGGGGGGGCTTGCCTTATTTCTTCAGACTGAAAGTGGGAACATTAGCAAGTAAACAAAATACATAATAGACATATACACACACATGAAAAGACAGGGTGGGGCAGAATATTTTTATTAATAATAATTCAGAAGGGAGTGCATGGAAGCCGAGATGCAGACCAGACCATTTAAAAAGGCATCTCACTCTCAGGTCATTCTCAGCGGTGGGGGGCTATGGTCTCCGGATTTATCTCCTGGCATTTTCTCCTTCTTATTCATTTTTTAAAATGTGAGACACGTGTATAAAGAGCCCCCCCCCCCAACACGTGTGCAGGCGTGTGAGCCTCCGTTTCCATGTGGGTTCACCTTATACTATACACATGACAGCCCACACCTATCCCCAGCCCCCACCTCAGATAGGATCCAGGGCCCAGGAGATGCAACATACAGCTGAACCTCTGATAAGATTGTTGTTGGGGCTACGAACTCTCGACATTGATTCAAAATAAATTGAGACTGATGATCAGTCGATGACAATTCCCATGATCATTAAGCCTTGAGTGATTCATCAAGGTAACGATATCCGTGGCCCTAATGTCACATTCATCCCATTCGAGGGGAGCAGAGTGCATGCTGGGACTTTTAAAAGGATTGATTACACACTTTCCGCATTTGCCTCGGCCCCTAAGTGTGGGATAATCAGGTATTTAGCGGAGGAAAAACGGAAGGCAGAAGGGGGGAAACGGGAGGGAAAACATCATTTCTTGGGTAAAAGTTTGCTTCTCTGCAGCTTTTATGTAAGACGCTATATCGGCAGAAAATGGTTTTTCAGAATTGCATTTTCCTCCTAACCGCCCCCCAGCACAGCGGGGGATGCTTTCAGCCAGAAGATTCTTTCCAGATTTTCCCAAACTCACATGGCAACGATGGTTTGGCTGTCGCGACTAACTAATGATTCATTTGGATGAAAACTAAAGACATATGATGAAAATGGTCAAAGTCTGGGTGTGTGTTTGTGTGTGTGTGTGAGAGAGAGAGAGATCAAATGTCTCCACAATGTGATAAAAACCTGTTATTTCCCCACAAGAGAAAATGCTCTCTTAAAGAAATCTGTGACTGCAATCAAAAACCTAAAAATGGCAAAAGACTTATATTTGTTTGGCTACATATGCTATATGGTTAAGGTTAGGGCTGGATTAGGGTTAAGGTCGTCATTGCCGGATTAGAGTTTTGCCCATAGAAATTAATGGACGGCTCCCACAATATTAATACAGATGTGTATGTGTGTGTGTAGAAATATACACTGAAATATTTGCAGCGTTATACAAATATTTGTTGAAATTTTTGGTAAAAAAAATTCTAAGTATGCAGGAAATGCAAAGCGAAGGGAAGCGCTTTCTCTGAGAGGCTATTAGACTACAGGATAACTTGGCTCTCCCTCATTTCAGACGACAGTCCTCATGTAATCGACAGTAGGGCTCACAATTAAGCAGCGTAATCTGAAAGTGTCATTTACAAACTCGCAACGCGATATGCAACCACAGTAAAACCACCATCCTTGGAATGTAATTATCCAGCTTGCTTAGAATTATAATTATGAAACTGGCATAATGGGGAAACACCTCTGCCTGTCATTGCCTCTAATTGTATTTATAAGTAGCATGCTTGTGCTGAGACAGGCAGAAGCTGTTGCATTAAAATAACACAGGAAAGGGCAATGTGCAAACACCCAAAGGGGCAACTTCGTCTGTCTCTATCAGGGCCTCCCCTGTGTCGGCAGCTGAGCATTTTCGGGTATTTATCAAGGGAGACCCTTCTCTCTGCACCCTGGAGCTGAGGATCGCAGCACAAAAAAGCCAAGAGCAACAGGATAACACTTATAACATTTTTCGGTCTTTCTCTGAATTCCTTAAATGTCACCTGGTGTTGTGTCTGGTGTAAAACAGAGCGATCAGATGTTGCCCTCCCTGACCACGTACTGTAGTATGCCAGCCAAAGGTGCACACTGGAAACACACATTCAGTTCAGCTGTTTGAACCATTTAAACAATCTACTCTTATAGATATCCAGTCTCCACCAAAAACTGGAAATAAGCCACTGCTGTGCTGATTGTGCCGCTACTGACTGGATAAGTTGATCATTTCACATTTGACCACAATCTGCAGGAAGTTCATTCTCCTGACACTCCCTTGAGCATGTCTGCTGAATGTCCAGGAGCTGCTCCTTTGCCCCAGTGTGAGCTTCGCTTTGCTCCCTCCGGTCCCAAATTTCATCACAGAAGTGCACACTTTCTCAAAGCAGCGTGAATGGCGTGTCCCACCCCGCCAGGCTTCTCCCTGCTCTGAAGCATGGCGATTTGTGTGTTAACACCCCACCACTACTGGAAGCACTTAAATCCCAGTTTCCCCATTTACTGGGTCAGAGTGGGGACTGATAGAAATGGTGCACATAGCACACACTGGCCCTCTCTTACAGGCACACGTACATAGACACCAGGTCCACTCAGAATCCGGGGACGAGGTGTGAGCTGATTTCAGGGCACGTCCTGCACTCCCACCGAAAGGATCTCACGCTCTTTCCCTTAAATGACACTTGTCACGTGGTCAAGGGTGATGAGCACAACAGGCCAAAAGGTTTATTAAAACATGCAGAAATGCTATGTAGAGCTCGACTCCTCACATAAGGGGCTCATATCATTACCCTCGTTTACGAAGAGCTAATAGGATCCAGATTTATGCAAAGGTGTGAGCTGATAAAACAGCATAAACCAGTCATCAGATTCTCAGTCACTTCACACGCACGCTAAGACACATGTTTTTGGGGAACAGAGTCACAAGATATCTTTCAGTTTATGTTTTTAATTACATTTTTGCTGTAAAAACAACAGGGAGAATCAAAGCGAAGGAAACGAGGGCTGCCTGCCACCGGGTTTTCAAGAAGGGAAGCGGAACAGAGCACGGTCCGGCCCGAGGACGACGCCGACCTGACTCCGGAAGCAATGGGGAGTCAGAAAGCTGCGCAGCTGTCCTCAGGGTCACCCGCTAACTAGTGTGACACAAAGACCGTAACACAAGGAGCAGCTGGCAAAGGGCCACGGATCTCGCTGTGCCATTTCTCTGACCATCAGTGCGCAGTCTGAGGTCTTTCATAAGCACAAAGCACCTTTGCTTTATTACACATCTTGTTCTCTTTGATGCCTCAGATCCAGCTTGTTTCATTTGCAAACATGTGTTTTAGATGGATAAGGCAGGCTCATCGTAATGGCTGATCATACTGAATTTATATATTATTTGTATCAGGCAGGCACATCGGCTTCCACGCTCTCTAACGTCCAGGCCTTTTTAGCTGTTCTGGTGTCACTTGGCCACCATCTCATTGGCCTTTTGCATATACAAAACCTGAGACTTGTTTTCCTAATTGGGTCCTCATTTCATCTAGGAAAGCCACTTGACTCTGTACAACAGTGTGCTGCTGTTCACATAGGGACACATGGGTCCTGCCGGCCTGTCTGCAGCCGATCTTCAATATAAACCTGCTTTTACCGTGAGCTACACAGCAGCTCCTGGGTTCTGGGAACAGACATGCCTGTTCCTCCTTCTGGAGTCAAATGAATAACAGCACATCAGGAAACTACCATTTGGCCTATTACTTATACTGCACCAAAAAGGCACCACTGGGTGCAAAGGCCAGAAGCTCTGCTACTTTCATTTGCATGTCAAATTCTCCGCCCACCCTTCAGTTACCCACCTGCACACCTCACAGTTCATCAGCAACAGGCCTAACAGGTCACTGAAAGCATCCCACTGCTCAGAAAGCAAACGGAAGCAGCAGAAGAGGCCCCCACACAGCCCATTCACAGGCTCAGGCTCAAGCTGGACATGACTAACCATTACAATCGTCAATTTTCTTAGCAAACGGCTGTTTGGAGGACCCCCCCCCCCCCCAACCCTGAAACTAAAACATCAAATAAAACAGGTCAGGTGACCGTTGACATCCAAGTATCACCTAAAGGATCCGTCACTGGATGGGTCCGTCACCAGATAGGTCTGTTGCGGAAATCCGCCAGATGTTTCCTGATATAATTTCTGTAGGAATCCAAGGACTCTGTAACCCTAACGGTTCTGCGTATGGCTTTCACAAGATCTATTTTGAGGTTTTAAGCTTGACTTCCAAACCATCATGCCTGTTGCGAGTCAGACTCCTTCCTTACAGTCTTTCACCCTCAGCATAGATGTTCCAAGCTACCATTTCAAGGTCGTAAACAGCTCAACATTAAAGTGAACATCTCATTTAGCCAAGATTCCCCCCAGTCTAATTCTCAACAGCTGCCTGCAAGATCAGCTCCCCAAGATATTTGTTTTGCTTGACTTTTGAGGGAAATACCTCCAGCAATTAAACACTGAGCTTAGGAGAGTGTGTAGAGAAAGCACCATTCTCAGCAAGCTTCACACGCATTTATACTCACTGTCTTTAAAAGATGCTTAAACCTTTACTATGAACTGTGAAAAGTTCAACCTGAAGAAATAAAAAATACAATGGCTTCATATGGGTGTAAAAAACACTTCGATGTTTTTCACCATTTACATTTACTGGTGCCTACGTACATTAAAAAACCTGCATGCAAAATCCAATGAACATTACTTTGATTTGGAATATCACCAAAACCAAAGATGACTACCTCTTCAATTTTTCATTAAGTAGAAGCTTTCTGTAAATTTCATGAGTGGGGGGTAACCCATAAAAAAGACATTAAGCCCCACCCACATTTGTAAGTCCCACACCATAATCGGTGGAGGGCAGTGGTTGTTATTCTGTCAACTTTACTTGGCAAGCACTTCATTACTAACGGCCCTATATGGACATGTTACCCAGAATGCATCTGCTCAGTGGGACCCCATACCATTGTTGTGCCACTGATCCACTAAGCCCTCCACCTCTGCCTTTCTTCTGTCAGCTTCTCCTTAAAGGGGGTGAGGGGTACCATGTGCCATTAAACGAAGGCTCCACCTCCACATCCCATTGGACTGCACCCCCGAGGTGGACGACCAAAAGCCCCCCCACCCCTAGTCAAACATCAACATCTAAAGTCAACAAGCTCCACAAAGCAGGAGGAAATCCCTTGGGGGGGACAGAGGAACTAAATTCCAGAAGATTCTACCAGAACCAAACACTAGGAGGTCCCCACACCCAGAGAGCACCTGCAGCACCATTACACAACTATACGCCATGTATCTCACTAAGTATAAAATTGTAAAATAATATTGTATACCATATGTCACACATTACACACAAAATATAATCTACACATTCCACGCGGGACAGGTGTATTAATAAACATGGTTTAAAAAATCAGTTTGTACCTAAACATTTAACAAATGTAATTGTCTTCTTTATATTAACGCAGTCTGACCAGCATCATGTGTCACTTTGCCTAATTATGTTTTATTTTACCTAATTAGGTTTCATTTCTCTTTTTGCTACCTGAGACCCATCTATTATTTCAAAGTATCACATATAAAATTTTCTAAGTGATTTACACTTAGAAACCCTGCAAAGTTCTTATACCGTAACATTCATTCAACCCAAATATAAATTTTGGTATTATTTATTAGGACTGACTGCAATATTTCACAATAAAGCAATAAAATTGTGCGATTTCCCTTGTCTAAAAGGAAAAGGGGATAATGTTAGCTATTGTGCACATGGTGGAGAGTGCAGATGACCCCCCATCTCCTTAAAGATAAATACAAGCAGCACTGAGCACATGGCAGCAAGGTGTCTCCCTTGGAAAGCTGTGAAGGACCCACAGTTGAGCCAATATCCGCACAGGGCACCAGAGAAAGCAGCCTCCTCACCGGGACACCTGCCTTTATGAGCCACAAGCCCCAGAACAGCGCGGCTTGCAGATGGAGAAGAGGAGCAGCCCCGATCTCAAGGCTCCACGGAGGCTTTACGGTACCAGGATAATTATATCTCTGAGACGTGCAGGATTAAGGGGGGCGTGTAATGGTGCTTAGCATCATTAGTAAGTGTACAAAACAGGAATTATAGCAATACAATAGCAAATTCCATTGAAGCAAGTGGCTACCTTGAGGAATATTTCATATTTTGTTCCATAGCTGGTACATTTTCGAGTACGTTAGCAACTCGTGAAACATTATGGTACATAGTCATAGCAAAGACAAGACTGATGAGCGGCTTTACCGCAGTCTGGCTGCTCATTAAAATGTAAAATGTTTTAATTCTGTAAAAATATTATATACAGTTAAAATAATTCAAAATAAAAGAAAACATACAAACATGAAAAAACAAATTACTGACAACTGAGAATTAGTAACAGCGTTTTATACTTTATGTTAGGATATCACGATCGGGGTCTCCAACACACATCTCGCTATAGCATGTCAAAACATGCCCGTCATTTTTATACATAAAAGTGATCAACGGTAAAATGACAAAAGGACAATGTAATAAGGAATATTACATCTGTTTGACATTCAAAAGCCGCCTGGATTTCCCCCTCAATTCCTGTTGCTCCTTCTTTAAAAATGTAATTTAATTAAAATGGAATGGCTGCCTTCATTAAAATTGCTCACCGCATTGGAAATAAATATGACAAGGCCTTAAGAGACTGATCTCGGGGAGTAATTTATATGTTCCGTCTTCCTCCTAATGTCTGAGGAAGCGTACCTTTGTATTACCCTAATAGCAGCTCTGTGCTGCTTCGTGCGCTGCGCTCCAGAGCCGGACCCCCACCATTCCAAACCAACTCCCATACCAACTGGGTCAGACGCAAAAGTCACTGCGAAAAAGTAATATTTAAGGCAGAATCTACTGTATATACACAGGCAATTTACATAAGAACCATGTACATTAAATTAAGGAATAATTGTTTTCCTATACGCATTTTCTGGTAGTCTTCTTGATTATTTATTAAATTAATTATGAAAATTCCACAGCAAGTATTTTTAAGACTTTGAGCTAACCTATTAGTTGAGTTCTGCCCAAACGAGCTCGATGGACCGAATGGCCTTCTCTCCTTTGTAAATTTCTTATGTTCTTTTTTAAAAAAAGGTTGCTTCAAATGCTTTTTAGTTCGCATTTGTTCGGATCCCATCACGCGCACCGGCCACTGGCGGTTCGGGAGCTCTGGGGCCCCGGCAATACGCAACGCCCGTACAGGTGGTCCGCGGAAGGGGAGGCCAACACGCTACACTGGGAATTTATGGAGCGCCAGTCAGCCAGGTTACCGCCGCTACGGTGATGGAAACCGCTGATCCATGTAAAAATAATGATGATAATTATCGACGCATGGCGCTGAAAGGCTGGTAAAATGTGAGTCAGACGCAGCCCCTCTGTTCCCCGGCCCGCTCGGTGCGGAGGCTGAACGAGGCGGCGGCTGCGTCGCTTCCCCTCCCTGTGCGCAATATGGTTTGCGAGCCTGAACAAAGGGATGCTGGGCTCCGCTTCACACCCACGTCCGTTTTGAAGGAAAACAAAACGGGAGGGGGGAGGCAACATGACGCCACCGCTTAATAAACGACTTTGAGAATGAAGGGATTTATTTTAAGACGGAGCCCATTTTTGAACCGGGAGTGGAGACGCACCGGGAGGCGCACTGCCTTCACTTTCCACCCGGCGCAGGAGGTACTCCGACGAGCGGCTGTGGGAGCAGACAGGCGGGCTTCCCGCTGTTCGGCTAACCGGTAATCAGCGCCTTCACCGGCTCTGAGAAACTTTCTCCCGGATGTGTCTTAATTTGCCTTAAGGTCTGGGCCTTTCGTTATAATTTATATATTTATTCATATTATTATTATTCATATTATTTTTTATTATTACCAACATTAATTATATTCATAATAATAATTATGAAAATAATCCTCTTTGTTGGAGTCTAGAACTAAACTCCCCAAGTGGGCTATATTACCGGAAAAAAAATCGGTGAAAAAGTGTCGTTGACCTTTTGATCATTAAAGTGCATATGAATTAATGTCATAATAAACCCTAACAAAGCTCACCCTGCTCTGTATCCTCTGTGTACAACCAATTGTTTTCACAATAACTGAATTGTATTAATTAACAAAAACACACACACATGCAAACACACAATGTGTGTCCAATTTAGCAATATATTAGTCTGAAAGCCTGGTAACCTTCATTCATTCACCTTTTTCCAAAGAGAAAATCCGCCATTTTAACCTTGAACACGGATGACATTTTTTCAGTTACTGAAAGAATAACCCACAATTTTATTCCCACTCACAATTTTAATCCCACTTATAAAATAACCTACAACTTTATTTCCATTCATAACATAAATAATTTAATAAAAGACACGTCTTTTGATAATATATACTGCCAATCCCTTTAAAATATTAACTGCATTTACCGAATACATGAAATATTTCAGAGGAACTTTCCCTTCCTGTTTGTACAGTGCAAGATGAGGAATTTTACCAGGACAATGTGATGCAGAGACTCTGGAATGAATTGAATTTTAGCTTTTGAAACAGTTCACAAATAAATCTGACAAGAATTCACGTGGATTATCTATGCAGCTTCTCTCAGCACAGTTATGGGACTTCCTGCTGGGAAACCCAATCTGGACCATGTCTCGCTCCCTTCAAAACAGCACCTATTTGTTGGATGTTGGTTTTTGTGTGTGGGGTGTAAATATTGTGTTACGCAAACACGCTGGGCAATGCCTTAGGGCAAACCATGCGTGTGCGGCCCCCACCCCCTTGTGGGTGCAGTAGCCGGACCGGGGACGGCCTTAGAAGCCACGTTCCTGAGGCCTCTTGGCGCGCACCTCAATTTAGCTTCCCAGTCATTAGAGGAGCTCCGACCTTGAGAAAGGGGCTGGCGGTGTGCAGGGACTCACACAGGTGTGGAGGGGGAGAGAATACTTGGGGGGGTTAAATGCCTAAAGCGCTGTGCCTGCCCCCTCTGTGGCCGCAATGGGTGAAGTGGCATTCCTCAGGTCAGACCGATTAATGTGTAGTGACTAACAAAGTTGGCTCGGCAGCCAGGTTGCCAGGGTGATTGCGTCTCCATGGCGGTGCGGCCTGTCCGGGTCCCCATTGTCTCCCATGATGCGAATCGCCGCTCCAGCGTAGCGTGGCTAGAAGCCCCCCTCAGGAAGCCTAACAAAAACAGCATTAGGAGGCTCCTGGTTCCTCTGAACACAGAAATTAACAGTGCAACGGTTTACCAAAGGGTGTCGATGCCGAGAAAACAAAGCGAAAATGTCAAATGTCGCTAATAGTTGGTAAAGTCAGAAAGTTCAGGCCTGCAAGTTTATAAACCAGCATGGGGCATACTTTTAAAACGCACATCAGAGTGTGTCTGGAATTTTCCCTTTTAATTCTGATTAAAAACAAGCCCTTAATGAAGCATGAACAGACTAATTGGTGCTGTCATCAAGGCGACAGGAGACAAAGCACTTGACATTTGGAACAAACTACGAAGGGGTGACATCAGAGAGAAGCACAAAAACGGGGGACATTTTGGGGACTTCCCCCTGCTGCTGGGCCAAGGGCGATCAGAGCTTGGTGAGAACATCTCCGAAGGAGGAGATGCCACAACTGCCAGCTGAGCGGTACCCGTGACCTATCACGAACTGAAGGCACGCGTCAGGTGCACGCTCTGCTGTGTTTATCACCTGTGTGTGTGGTTATAGATACAATAAGTGCTTTACAACATATAAATGCAATACGCACATGCATGGCATATTTCCGTTGTGTGGCACATGCGAGCAGAAGCTTTCTGCAGACTAATGAGGGAAGCACACTGAAACGTATCAGCATGATCACTAAACTCCATCAGATTACATCGTTATTATTCTGTCTAATGTTGAAAGCTACCCGAGTCCTCCACTGTTATCCAGTGTTATTTTCTAAGCAAACATAAGACCTCGGTACGTACATTTCTAAGGTACTCAGAACTTGGTGGAGTGGGGGTGGTGGTACTCCTGCGTTCTTCATTAACAAAACCATCCCTGCAGTTCCCTTCTAAGTGGCTTTCGGACACGGGCGGCAGAAAGGCTCTACTGCCTAATGGCACATCTGAAGAAGACATACTTCATTATTTCTTGTTTTCGCCACTTGCAGCGTGGAAAACATACGGTGCTTCCAGGACCCCATGCTGCAAGCTGACATTCTTCATATAGCCCACTTCAAATCCTATGCCTGACTTTCCCCGAGCCAAAGCTCTCCCTAAACAGCTCAATACGTTTCTTCGATATTAAGGATATAAATAAGTTACACATCCAGATTAATGGAACAAGGAGTTTGTTTTCTTCATCTAGTGATCAGACATTCAATTTAGGCTAAATTGTTAGACAATTTACCATTGTCTTGTGTAGATTAAGACGACACTGATTAACACTTATGAAAGTACATACTGTGCCATAGAAATATGCCCTACACTGGTTGAGCAGGAGAGCACTTCAATGTGGTAAGGATGGGGCCTGGCCCTACGCCTTCTGGTAGCTGAGCAGGTCTGCACATTGCATACACGGTAACCATCACAAGTGCCCCTCCTACTTTATGGGACAATGGGGACCTCAATGTGAGTGACACCCGTTTCATGCATGTGATCATGTGGGTTGTTTTTGGCTTAAACAGCTAAAACTCCACGCTGGTTTGCACATTAATCAGGTGCGGCTTTTCCCAGTAAGGAGATCGCCAGGAGTGAGAAAGCTCTTGATAAGCAGGATTTGACTGTCATGTTGAGCTCCACCTGCTTTTTTTGGCTGTTGTAAACTTTGCATGATTGTTGTGATAAAGTACATATTTACACATTGTGGGGTCTGATTTATAGTAATGTGCCGAACCTGAGGTCAAGGTGGTTTCTGCCCCAAATAAATGTAAATGTAAATTTCTTTCTGCTGGACACATAAGCAGGGCGGACAAGGGGCCCGCGAGCTGGCAGTTCTAGTCAAAATCTTTATTGTCAATCCTGCCGTATGTACAGGACTTACAGAGGATTGAAATTACGTTACTCTCAGACCCCACCGTCAGTGCACTAACAACGACAAGCAAGACAGACACACAAGACAGATGCAAGTTTGTCTTGTCTCCATGAACGTTGTCTCCATGAACGTTATGCAGAAGGGTGGGCTGGAACCAGTGGGCATCAGCTGGGAAGAAGTAAGTGGCATCTCCTTGTTCTTCAGCGGGAGATATGGTACACGTCTCACATCTGAATAAAGCACTGCCCTCACCTTCACAGAGGGACAGCCATCTAGGTGCCTCACTGATGAGACACCTGGCATCCTGCCGCTCCCAGTCAGCCTGGGCGCTATGTGACACGGCACGACATCCGGTAAGCAGGGAGCGATACGCGGAGCCCCACCAGCGAGATCCCCCCTCTCTCGTTAGAAATGCCTCCAAGACCTGATTAAATTGCTGTAAGTGGTCTTAATTAAGTGGACATTCCAAAACAGCGAGACGTGCTTTGCTCTTATTGGAATGTGGCCGTTCACGATCTCCTTATCCTGCAAGGCTCATTGCAGTTAATGGGAAAAGCTGGGGAAATGTTTTAACGCCTTATCTCACTCCCACACAGAAACAATACCCCCCCGGCCGGCATAGCAGGAGCAGACAGCCCAGGAGGGTGCGGGTAAAGACTGAATCGCACAGTCTACGCATGTGAAAACGGGAGACCTGCCTGAATCGGCAAGAACTGCCATGAAGTTATAGCAGCCAAAGCAAAGCAAGACCTGAGGTGGAGGCCGTTTTGAAGTTTCTACGCTGAGGGATAGACATTCCTCTCTTAAAAAAAACAAGCATTAGGGAGGCAGCTTCTTTGCTCTCCAAAAACTCTGAGATGATGTCACCCATTACAGACTGGGCCACTTCATTATTCAGTGATGAGACAGAAGGAACGAGCTCTCCATTGCACACACTATCTCCCATCTCAATCTGCTTGGAGAGGGTGGGGGAGGGAGTGAGTGAAATCTACCCCCTTCCCTAAATAAAATGTAATATTTCACGCTAGGTGATTATTTGTTGATCTTATTGAGGTTCACTGAGTCGCTCCTTAATCAGGGGCTACAGCGCAAATTATAAAATTAAATAAACCAGGGATTCTTACTGTAAGAGAGAAGACAGATACCCTGCTTTCTAACAAAAAGTCACATCTATAACATCAGCATCATTAAGGATATTGTGGACTATAGACACAGTCAGAAACAAGGCCTGCATCACACCACACAGTGTCGCCCGTCCAGGCCTGTGGCGCAGTGAAGTGTGCTGGACCCGTCTCCCCACATCACAACGAGTCCACCTGATTGAACAAATTACCCTGATTAAGTCCGCACCCGTCAGCCGGGAAGGAGGCCCCCACGGGCATGGAAATGGCACTCCACAGCGAGGCCCAACCGTGCCCTCGCACAGTCTGTTGCATTTGATCGCACTTGAGGCTCTGGTTATATTCCCTACAATGGCTCTTACCACTGCCTGGATGAGGCCCTGTTACGATGGCAGAGTGGTGCATTCTGGGATGGGTAATTTTAAACACTGGTTTTCAAATTTAATTGGAAGTTGTTTGTTCGGATGCGACGAAGAAGAATAGCGTGGGTTAATTTTTATCACTGAGGACTACTTTATCAGTACCTGCAGGCTTTAAGACCTTTTAACAGGTAGTACGTACTGACAATTTACGCCTGGCACGGCAGGTCGAAGGTCACACAGAACAGCCACCTTTGACCTGGACCTTCTTTCTACAGTCTCCATTAATTTCCTGTTTCAGGTATCAATCCAACAGAACAAGCGTCCCTGTGCGATGAGCATGGATCTGCTGTTACCCACGTCTGTCTCTCCGGCCCGGACAAGCTTTGCAAGACACGTTAGAGAATTCAACTCTATAAATCACAGCATCACTATAAAAATACAGTATGGATCTTAAAAGAATATAGCTTGCTTATGATCACTGTGTTTCTTTCTCTTACCATTTGCAAGTAAAAGTAAAAGCCGCATATGAGGACTGATGCACAGACTTAATGTATAATATAATGGAAAACCACTGTGACATTTGTACACAAAACACCATCACCACAGAGACCACCACCACCATCATCATCATCATCAGGCCCAGCTAATATCCCTTAATTCACTGCAGCTGAAATGTAATTTCAGCACAAATAAGACGGTAAAATAGCTCACATTTTAAAGTTTGCTGCTATAAATCATGCCAAAATGTATGACTTAATTGACCGTGGTAATTGGCTGATTGCTTGACAAAAAAGATAAAAAAAAACACACTGTATTACAGTATGTTAAAGTGAGATCGGCATCTACGTGTGACAGGATGACAAAGACTCAGGACGAAGTTGGACCCTGAAAATTGATGGAGCGCAATTAATGATGTATGCAAAATTAAACAGCCGTTCCGTTATTCAGAGAAAGGTCAAAGAAAGATGGTAATGATTTTTTAATGGAATTTTCAAAGGATCCTATTTACACTGTTTGGCTGTTATCAGTTATATTATGGGTATAGGTTCATGAAGCCTGTGCAGTCTTCATGAGGAATAAATGATGCTTTCGCTTTTTTTCTGTTGGTAAGGACCCGCTGTGTCATGCTCAATCAAACTCCAGAGATAAGACAGATGTTTTTCATATTCATGGTTTAATCTCAGGGAATCTAAAAAGCTTGTTATGCCTCAGATAGAGTTACACATTTCAGACAGAATCGCTGTTTTACACGTGTCATTGAAGGAATCACAGAAGTTGTACATAGGAACTGATGGCCATTTCGCAAAGCTGCTCGTATTACTGCAAATTAATGATCATTTTGTTTTAAGTAAATGCCTTAGAAGAGAAAAGAAATGGCTACGAACTCATAGTGCTGAATTAGATCCGATTAAGTGGAATTCAATTCCTACCAGCTAGGTGTGAGATTTTTCAGCAGTCCTGACTGTTCCTTTTCAAAGCCTATTTGTTTTACTGATGTAATTGCTTAGTCAGAAGAGTGCATCACCTGGCATTTAGATGTAAACCGGCCATTAATTGAAAGGCAAACCACAGACATGCAGAATTTCTCTCCCCCATTCTACAACACGGTACAGCCCTAGAATCATGTAGCCACTAAGTAAAATTGCAGGTCTGAACCCCCTGGTCAGTCAGCAAAATCTTCCAAGGGGGACCTATGCTGGACACCCCGTAAAATATATTCCTGGATATGGGCCTGCCTGTAATTGCTGAATTTGATTGGTAAAAGCTGACCTATTGACTCCAGAATGAATGTTTCACACTCCAGATGTATGGGATCAGGAATCCATCACCCCGAATGACCCACAGCATTCCTGCCAAAAAAAAAGAACACAATGCAGGAATAGCGACAGCGAAGGCGTGAAGTGCTACAAGCGTAGTTTCGGGGGCTGGTGATACACCAGGCGCCAGCTGTGTCCATCTTGGTGCCCGGAGGCCCCTCCCCCCGGTCCTTCAGCACCCAACGGCCGGGCCCCGTGATAAAGTGCTTCACCACACCCATATAATTGAAGGTGACACAGCGTCTGCGTGTTCAGCAGAGCATCTTAATAAGAGTTTCCTTCCGCTAATCTGTCCGTTATATCGGATTATCGCACATCGCCGAGGCCTTAACGCACCGAGCGGACTCCTTAAAAAGAGGAGGCAGAGGAGGAGTGCAAGAAAAAAAAACTAAGTTCCATTCAACGCCAACCATGCAGAAACACTCCAGCTGCTGTCCTTGGCGGGAGGTGCAGTTACTGCTACCTAGAGAGCTTCCCAGAAAATATTAAAATAATTAAAACAAACACATTTAGATAAATACAAGGATAAAGACACACGCTCCTTAGCAGACAAGGTGACCCAGAAGAGGCTGGGTCAGAGCATGCACACCTCCAAACAAACAGGCCCTGTGCTGCCACTTCTCGAGCGTACAGAGTGGCACTTTAGTTTTCCTCATCTATCCTTTCTATAATTAGAGGCTGTTTTTGGGTTAAAAGGGCTGAATGCAAAGAAACATTTTAAATGCTCCCGTCCCACATCTTCTGCCTCCCCCAGGTGATAAACTGCAGCCCCTGCCTACAGTAAGTAACCCCCCCATTTACTATCCCCACCTGTCACAGGCCAATGGACGAGGCTGGGAGTGTGCGATCATCCCAGGAAGTGTCAGCTTTTGGACCTTTGTGAAAGAATCTTAACATAAAAAGCTACAAGCTGCAGCTGTGTAGCCAGAGAAACTGGCTTTGGGATTTCTGCACCAGAGTATTTTAACATAAATTAATGGGTTATGAATAATAATAACGACCAATAATAATAGTGACCTCTGCATTCATCCAACCTCGTAGCGCTTGCGAACATCGGCCGGCTCTTTGTCATCTTGCCAGCGCCCCTGAGGCCACTGCAGGTGTATTGCGGGCCCTCCCCGAGGAGGCTGCGCCAGGGGTGGCCGCTGCAGCCGAATCCATGGCACAATAAAGGTGAGTTAAAACAATAGATTTGAAAGGGAGAACTGCATTATTGATGCGGATGGAGACAGCCCCAGGGTAACAGAGGCAACCGCGTCGCATTTAAATGCAATATCGTCCACACCACGGCTCCTGCCAGCCTTAGTACTGTGACGGCACTTCATTCAGGCCCTACTTATTTACTGGGTCAAGGGTGAATGGGCAAAAACGGAGGCTTTCTGGGTTTTCTGGATTTTAAGGGGGTAAGGTGATCTGGTATCGTTATTAGATCGGCCGTGTACAGCTGGGGAGCAGAATGCGCTGATATCGTGGGCATTGCGGTCGTCGCCTCCCGCAGCTGACACTCCTTCATTAAATGAAAATTAATCAAAGCAAGGGATCATTTGTATGATAAGTCTATTTGAAATTAGTCTGCTGCATTATTTACCATAGTGTCATAAAAACCAAAAATGAAATTGGAGCAAAAAATACTATTTTCTATATTTTTTCCTAGGAAAAGAATAAGTTATAAACTTTTGGCTCTGCAATAAGCAAACTGGCGGCCTCAGGTCTGGCTGGGCTGTAAATATCTATGGGTGGCAAGTTGGCCGGCCGTCTTTCTGCGGTGACCCTGGCCCCCTGCACACGTGCTGGGTCTGTCTCCCGGGCCCTTCCCCTGGCTCAGCCGTGGTAATGCAGAGCTGGTGTACAATCAGGGGGTGGTAGGGCGTGTCACTGAGGCACCTGAGAGCACCAGCTCTGAATGGCCGGTGTGTGTTGGGGGGGGGGGGGGGGGAGTGTCCGCATGCACAAAAGCCAGAACCTTTTTATTTTCCTTCACTGAGGGGCAGCAGAACGCTGTGCTGCTTACAGTCTGTCCACCATCCCGCTCCCCCTTTTCTTTTCCCGCTCCTGGCAAATCACAGCAGACGTCTGTGAATAACATGGGACATCTTTAGGCCCTAAAGGTGTGGCTGAGGGGGCGGCTGGAAGGTGGGGAGCCATTTGCATCCATCAATCCCGGTTACGTCTCCAAACAGCGGAGGCCACAGACGCCAGCACAGAAATCATCCAAAGCCCACAGTAATGTCCTCGCCCAAAACGGCGGCTATGGCCAATCAATCAATCCCATCATGACGTGGGGGGGTGTCCCCTGAGCAAGCCACTTCCTGACGCTGTGGGCTTCCTGTTCACTCGGGGGGCAAGCAGACCTGATCCGACATCCAGCATTAAAATAAGAACATCTGCATCAGCACTAAATAAGCTTAAATACATCAATCATACAAATTATACCCATTATATTTCATGTCCACATAAATAAATTTAATATAATACGCATAATTTGTGACCTGAATAAGACTCATCATATGTCAAAGAATAGCAGTATAATTTCCTGAGAGCTAAGTATATATTTCATAACAAAGGTATAATACTGGGAACTCATCAAAGTTTGTACATTAAGCAATGCAAACAGAATTTCCTTACATTTAATTTTTCCGTTATTAAGAACTTCAAAGCAATGCAAACATTCTACATTATAGAATAAAACATCTGCTATAAAATAAAAATACATCCTGCAGATTAGCAATCAAAACACTATCAGTCTCAAACCACTGAGCAATTAGACACGCTATACAGCTCTTTAATAAGACCAACCGGCTTTACGGCTGGAACAGGCGGGACAACCGCAGATTGTTTTCCGTACGGCTGCTGTTGATATGGCTGCGTGGCGAATGAAGCCACGAATGAAGTTTACCACGGTAAGAAAAGCTCTTGCCAGTAATTGCGTTTGTCCCAGGCCAAGTGGTTAAGTACAAATAACGGTGCAGGAAAAGCCTTACAGTGACATCTTCTAATGACTACTTAGCCAGACGTTACAAGAACACTGATAACTAAAACATGGTAAAAAAAAAAAAAAAAAAAAAAAAAACAAGAGTCACAAAACAAGTAAATAACAACACAGAACAGCTTCACTGGAGAAGATTTCAGATGAGAGAACACAGGCTGCCCTCTGTGGTATCAGTCATTTTTTTTCCAAACAAAGATATCATCAAGCGTAATCCGGCATTAGGTCTGGCGCATTATGGATCCACGCCACTGTTCAATCAGTGAAAAACAAACAGAAAGGGGGGAAAAACAAAGCACTTCACAGGAGGACGGATACCCCACGATGAATAATGCATTTAAAGCACTCTTCTGTAATAATGTTCACCATCTGTTATTTTAATTCACTCTGGAACAATTAAGAAAGCATGACTTGAGCCCCCTGACCTTTAGCTGCCTGCTTTTTTTTTTGAGAGGAAACATCAGCTTTTCCTCAAAAACAAAAATGTCTGCCTAACCTTTCGCCAGCTATGAGCATGTGACTGGCAGGCGGCATCGATCCGAGCCTCCGAATCGAAGCGGGCCCTCACTAGCATCTCCAAATGACACCAGCCAGTCGTGGGTGTTGGAGATGCACGTAGCAATGAATGGGGAACGGGGGGGGCAGGGGGCGCCTGAATCTAGGACATGCCATAGACGACAAATATTTTCTTTAAACACACACGATTTACATTTTTTAGATGAAAGGCGCCTTGTGGGTCTACTTGATGGACTGCAGGGCATTAGCAGCGGGGAGCCGCCATAATTGAGTAAAAATTGCTTCCCCATCACAATGAAACTTTGTTCCCGAGAAGGTTCACTACGGTCTGAAAGGCACTTTGCATCTCGTGCCAAACGAAAGGCCTGCTCGTTTGGCTTCCTACCATTACAGCTTTGCCACGGCTTGAGCTCATTCCCGCGGACGCGGAGGTTCGGCTCCCTTCTCCCTGACGGAGTGTTTCAAGCCGCTTCGTTACCTCCCAGCTGGTGCCGGTTATAAACATCTCTTTCCCTGACTACTAATCTTGTTATTCTCTGCTCATCCTTTAAAATAATAAGCGGCAGAACAGTGCATATTTTTAATGCCAGTGTAATCAATTTTTAAAGGTACAAATTCATAGAATTGCACATTCGCTGACACTTGAGAAAGGCTCACCCTGGAGCTCGCCAGTGCTGTAGCTGGCCCACCTGGCCGTGACGAGTCTCAACACCTTTGCAGAGTCGGCCAGATGTGACACGCCCGGATCACAGGGCACAAACGAACCATTCAGATATATATATAATAAATATTTGAAATACGACAGTAATGAAACTCGTCTAATTGGCAGGTTTCTACAAGGCACTTTAAGTGGCAGGAATATGTTACTAAGACCAGATGGGTAGAAGCTGGCAATACAGGGAATAAACAATAATCTATTAACCATTATTATTCACAACAATGCTGCTGATCATTAATAAGGATGGTAATATATGTGTTATTTAGTGGTACCGATTTGGTTATTGCCATAAAACACACAGTCCGCAAGGGTTACAGCAATTAAAGTAAGAGAACATAACTAACAGGGAGTACCTATGATGTTCTGGCAGAGTGTAGCAAAGCAGGAAATAAAGATGAAGAGAAGACCAAAAACAGCTGCTTGGACACAGTTTAGGTGCTCCTTCCCAAAGGTTACATTTTAATGTGAGTACATCAGCCTGCCATCTTATTTCTAAATGCGTTGCTGCACATTTCTCAGCCCGGACTGCCTGCCCTGTGTATAATCTGCACTTTAAGCTACGGCATTGTTCACATTTTATGCAGGCATCGCCTCCACATAACCAATCAGTACAGCTCCGGTCCTGTTGCTAGGAGAGAGGGGAAAGCAGGAAGGGGTACTATGTGGGAACAGCGGATAGGCCATGCGTGGCTGGGCGGGACTTCCTGTGGTACCCAGATGAGAGAATGCACAATGCTCCCGGCAGCATCACTCGAACATGATGCAAGTTTGACGCTGGTCATGGATCTGGACCAGTCTGACACACCCCAAGTCTCTTGGGTTCCTTGGTGGATGGTGACCGATCGATTTCTTTTATGGTATTTAAACAAAATGCAGAATCAAATGTACAAACGTCGCAAAGGAATACAGGGACACGCAGATAGCTAAAGAGCACAAAGAGAAGCATGAGAAACAGGGGTGTGGCTACCTGCGCGTTGCACCCCGCACCACAATCAGGTTACTGATACAACTGATGCCCCCTTCCCAACGCAATCGCCTGACCCAATTTTAAACGTTTCTGAAATAGGAGTAATATTAACATAATTGATTTTTTATGCATTCCTCATTAATTAATATCACATCTGCACACGTTGAGGGAGAGTCACTGTGCCACTCTAGGGGGTCCAATCAGACCTACAACAATAGGCGGAGAGAGAGAAAGAGAGAGAGAGAGAGAGAGAGAGAGATGTGCAAAGAGTCAACAATAGTAATGAAAACAAGGACCCTGGCATGTTTCTGGGTGAGTCGCTCTTTGGTGTGATGGGTTCAGTCGGAGCCCAGAGAGGCCTGCTGGTCTCTCAGATGCCCGCAGGCCTCCAGCTCCACCGTTCTCATGTCTCACCACTGTGACGCCATGTTTGTCTCTGTACTTGCCTGGAAAGACAGCTTCGCACAAAAAGCAAAGACCACAATTACTCTGGATTCCCTGACGGGAGTCAAGCATGCAATCGAATAATGGATCCCTCTCCAGCTATATCTGCATGGTCATAATAATATCACTTCCTTACATGAGCTGCCGAGGAGGCCGTCTCCCTCCAGTACTGATGATGGGCTCCATAGCTGACTGCTGCGTCGCACCACCGTGTCCGGGGAGCTGTAAGCCCTGTCCCCAGCCACATGCCTTGCAGAAAGCCCGCTCCATACAGCGGTTCTCTGATAATTACGGTTCCTATTCAGAGGGAGGCATTATGGTCTGGAAATAGCGTCTCCGCCCCCATCCACGTACACACCCGTCTCCTGAGTGTCGGGGGAGTTTGCGAAAGCAAACCAGGGGTTTAGGAACTGATCTTGTGACCTGGCACATGTTGGTTCTAGACATATGCTGGATCTGCTTATGGGGGAGGGGGGCATACTGTGAACTGGATCAGTGGAAGAAAAAACAGCCCCAGTGTAAAACAGAACATCGGGCAAATTGTGTCCAAATAACCAAATACGGCTGAAGACAGGAAAGCCCAAGAGACGGGAGGCATCGGCATTGGGAGGCACGGAGCACATCTTCTTTTTCCCACCGTGATGGATGAGGCTGCGAAGAGGCTCTCATGAGGGACCAGCTGACTGATTGGACGGACAGGTATCCCCTGGAAACAGGGTGAAGTTCTTATGGTGGCCTCCTCCAACTAGGGCTCCCACCCCGCAGGTGCGTCTCAGATATACCTGTGAGCCCGACGCCTGCCACACTTGGACCAGGGCTGGACTGGACATGAGGCATATTGGGCATTTTCCTTGTAGGCAAAATCGTATCGGCAAAATTCATTGTACCCCACCCCCCCCCCCCGCACAATTTTATTGTAGCTGTTTATTCGTGGTGGGCCTATAAGGGTGACAGTGCAGGGCCAATTTTTTTACCCAGTCCGGCCCTGCTTTGGGCTCAGGTCTCACACACAGGACGTGAAACATTAAGAACACGTTCAATACTGGATACTCACCGCAAATAGACATCAGGAAGTCCATTTATGAACACTGATATTTACATTATTTGCAGTATGTGTAAAAATAATCAACTTTAATAATGTCATTATAGTGCAATTATGTATCATAATGCAGTAAGTAAAGCCCACAGGCAAGCTGGTCACATGATTCCCTCCACTTTAAACGTGTAAATGGACAGCTAGTTAACAGACTGAACACCTGGCCAGCTAAAGCCTTCAACGGAAACTATTCAACGGAAACTCAAAAGACTAGATCTGAATTAAAAGACTTTAAGAGTGGTACTGCTGCTTTTCCTCAGGCTGCTCACTTCCCATTTACCTAAAAGTCAACCCTGTGACATTTGATGAAGGCAGTAATGTTCCTCACATGAAAAAAAAAGCCTTCAGTTCCTATCCAGCCACCACGTTGGTTCGTAATGCCTTTGGGACAGAGGTCGCTGGGCGTGTATGCGGGGGCACATGACTCTCCCAGAGGGACTCTGAATGAGTCAGTACTCACGACTATGTGGCGATAACAGGAGATTCCACACACTCTACATATTCTATACACCCTGCTGCACACTCTGCTCCCGGTGAGCAGCACCACTTCCACTTCCTTTGTGTTTACCATGTCATCCTGCAAGACGTGACAGCTGCTCAGGGACCCGGAACTGGACCCCTGGTGGCATCCTGCTGCACTGGAGCCAAGCATGAGCAAGTACAGAAGCTCACCTGGATCCAGGCAGTGAGACCTCCAGCTGTTGCTCCGGACAAAAGGTTTAGGGGCTGATTGTACACGCGACGTGGCGAGCTGTACCGACATACAACTGATCTGCTAATGTCTGGAACATTAACCCTAATAACTGTAGACGCAACCTTGTCCCGGTCAACAGACCCAGACACGAGGACAGCCATGATTTCCGCCACCCCCCTCCCCATCTCTACTCTCTGGAGAGCTGCTGTTGTGATCCCTGGGGTCCCGAAAGCCCAAAGCTGCCCATTTCTCCCTCGTGCCTCCGGGATCTTTAAAATGCTAACGAGATAATGACTTCAAAGGCCGGAGAGCTTGGTCCACAGCTCCAGCTTCACGCTTCAAACGGTTGAAATAATCCCGGTAATGAACCGGCCGCACCTGCTTCACTGCAAAAGGCCCCTGTTTGATCTGCCAGCAGGAGGGGAGGCCCCCAAAGTGTGGATGTTAGCGACGTGCGTCGCCGTCTCACTGCTGATGCTTTGCATTAAAGAGCCATTACAATGAACATCCAGAGTCTGGATGGACTCCTCAGGAGAAGATAACGGGCAGGGGGGTGGAAGGAAAAACAAAAACCTGTTATTCAGAGCATCAGGCCAAGGCAGTGCATCATGGGAACTAGGATCGCTAATCAGGAGAGAGTAACAAAAAGGAAGGAAGGCTAGGAGCACATGGCAGCGGATGCTAAGAACTGAGGTTCAGGCAAACCTGACGACCCGACAACCTGCTCATGTTAGAGCAGCTCCCTTTTCCTGGAAAGGGGAGGACTAGACCCAATGGGGAAAGTCGATGGGAAAGTGCATGTCACTCCCAATGTGTCTGATACCAACAAACAGGAGGCAGAGTGGTTAAGGACAGAGACCAGGAGGATGGTGCACCAGCGAGTGAGGTACCTCACCTCATTATCTTTAAATCTGCACTAAACGAAAGACGATTAGTATTGGCAGTTGAACCAACCAATGGAAATATCAAGCTCAAAAATGTTATAGGGAAGAATTTTGAGAAACAGAAATTTGCTTATTGCATCTTCACACTCCCATCATCAGACCCTAGCATTGATTCAATGCCACGAGGCAGCTGCCGGCAACTCAAATCAGGATATATATGGTAAGATGTCAGGTAGCTTTCCTGTCCTCTGAAGCCCCTTTTCTCTAAGAAAATACATCTATAAAACATAAATGCTAATCCATGGGAACTACATCGCATGACGTGTTTATCTGCACTGTTGACAATGTGTGTCATTTGGTCTGAATATTTCAAAGATGATTTGTCTCACAGCCAATTACCATTTTGGTTACAAATAAGACGATGGGCCCCGGTCGACAGCCCGGTCCAGGAATTACACAAATGGGAACAAATGGGGACACGCGATTTCGCTGCTTCTAACAAGAATTAGAAATGATTACACTGCATTGTCATCCCGGGTGTCAGCCAGCTGCAGTGCATCGTGGGAAGCGGGGACACACAAGAGAGCGGAGAGCGCATCACGCTATGCCGCCTGCCAGGAGCCAAAGGAGTTGGTGGCCGTAATTTTATTTTCACTCTGACTCGGAGCTGCCAAATCACCCCCCTCCTCCATTCCAGATGAAACCGTTAAGATGTCATGCTTTCCAATTCACACTCCAGCCGCAAAGGGACAATTACACCCAGGCTAACATGTGATTTAGCCCACCTATACTGGGCAGAGAGCTGCAACACCAAGAATGCAGTTCTTTTCATCGAGCATTAAGACCATGTAGGTGCACAAGTCAGACAAAGGCGCGCAGCCTGCACTCACACTCCAGTCCGCGAGCTGTTTGGGAAGGGCACCTTCCACCCTATTATGTCACTCAGGGCTCACACGCACTCAGAAAGATGATGATAGTGCAAGAGAGTGAGCAAGAAGAAGAGACACAGAGTGACTGTTGGGGGGGGGGGGTCACCCCATGGCAAAATCCTAGTGGTGGTCAGACCAATCCTGCTGATTAGCCTTTTGGTGTCACCCACAAAGTGACAAAGGTCACCTGACCCTTTTATCATCAATCCACCTCAATCTGGGAAAGGCGGCGAGCAAGAGACGCAGTTAAAGCAGTTCAGGATGCATGTATCATTAAATTTCCTAGGCGCTTGTGGAGGGGTGGGGGGGCGGAAGACTCACTCCAACTCACAGGTATGAAGGGGCTGCTGGGAAGACGTGTGCAACCCGGGCGGGAGAGAGGGCTATGCCACTCCCACTTGACTGTAGTCAGCTATTTTAGCTGCTAAGAGACACTTTTTTCTGGGAGGACGGTTTACACACCGCCCACTATGTAACATGTAGTAAAACTGGTGCGATTTCAGCCATATCTCCTGAGGGTGACCTCGAGGACATCCTCTTACCACTGAATGACTGCCTGCCGCCTTGTGCTAAACGTGATGGAAACACAAGGAAACAGAACAAGCGCAGGTCGTGGAGAAGGATCCAGTACGGTACAGCGGGAATGAGACACGGGTGATGAGAGTGAACGGGCTGGTCACCTGACTCGGAAAGCCACACCCCCATCTTACCACACCTTCTCTGGCCTAACAGATGACATGTCCAGCTGCTCACAATGCCCTTCAAGGCTATAACTTAGACACATGGAATGTCAGGAAAAGCGACTTAGACTTATACAACATTCAAGATGACAAGTCAAATTCCACATGGTGCTTACAGCCAACCGATGGGTCAAACTACATAACATGCCTGAATCCTTTGGAAATCAATGCTGGGTAACTGAATTCCTCTACTACATTTTGGACTCAAAAAGAGCTTGTAGGATGGAGCAGTCCTGCGCGTCACCCACACGGGAAACTTATCCGCCTTTGTGGGCGATTAAGAACGCGTGTGAAAATACTGACAGAGCAGGGCAAAAAACAGCAGGATTTATCTGGCCGAAGAAATGGGGCTTTAAAACACCCCGGCTGAGACGATGCATGAGGATCCCCACCCAGGGCAGGTTATGTAGTGCAGATCAAAATGCTCATCGTTTGCATCGGACAGAGCCCCTGATTCAAAGGGCAGTGACCTGGGGGGGGGCAGTTAACCTAAAACAGATCCAGCTCCTACACACAAATACAGAATACTTTTAACACTGCAAAATAAGTAAAGCAGCCCCCTGAACTCGACCTCCCATTTCCAACCAGCCACGATGACCTGAATGCAGCAGACACGCCTTCCTGAGGATGCAGCCTCCCTAGAGGAGATTGTAGGCTCTGCTGGGACATGGCCGGCAGACAGGTCTGCATGGGATGCGGTGGAGCAGCTGAGGGAAGTGTGATGCCTCCTGTGATAAATGATCGGGAGGAGTGACAGCCCCAGGTCGCCCAGGGTGATGGGTGCATGCTGACCGGGGGGGAGGGTGCAGGGGGGGCAAGTCATGAAATTTTCATGCGACTACGGTCGTAGGGCAGGCCAGCGTGACACGGTGCCTTGCCATTCACCATGGCGGGGAGGGTCCTGGGGGCTGTCAAGCACAGAAATGCCAGGAGACCCTCCCTTACAAGAATGCTGGGACGAGTGGCATGGATAGCCAGGGGCGGGGACACAGGGCCGTATCTGTCTCCCGCCACTAAATAGTAACAGCAATAAGAATAACCACAATTTGTACATCAAGAAAAAGATTGTAAATGAATTCATAATGAGCACTAAATCTCTAAGGTAAACAAGGTCAGATGGCTTCTCAAACCACGTGGCGTGCATTTCCAGCAGCGTGCAGTCCTGAGATCTCAGACACTCTGCATTTCACAGAGCCCCCATGTCGCGAACGCACCCCGTTTACTGAAGCAATACTCTCTAATGGAGCTGGGAGAGAAGGACTTTAACGATATTGTGCACAGGGGGTGGTGGTGGGAGAATTAATCAAGGCATCTGCTAACACTGCATTTTCAATTAAACAGATTGATCAATAATTGAGTAGGAGTACGAGCCAGAACGCAGAGGGATGCCCGGGTCCCAGGCTGGGGGCCGAGCCTGGCAGCCGGCTCCCCAACACGCATGTTTACCCAGATGACTTTCCGAGTCTCTCCTGATCGCTCTCGTGCCCCCACTCGTCATGCTTGACACTTACAGGTTCACAAATGCGATCTTCTGCAACAATGCAGCGTCTCTGAATCAAAGTAAGATGGCAGGCCAGAGAGCCAGAGGTCTTCAGTTGTGGTCATGGGTTGGTAGCAATGGGGCACGCATGCGCAGATTTGCATCACTGATTGCATTTTCACAACAAACTCTGAGAGGTACACTACAGAAGTCGAGAAAGGCCATTAAATATTTTTTACATAGTTGTCTCGAAATACTGGAATGATTTTCTCGTTATCACAAGAAAACAAACTATTTTCTGATGATAATCATTTTCTCTTAATCTTGAGAAAATGAACAGTGTTTTCGCATGACAATGGAATAATTTAGTAGCGTGTCAACATAGGCTATGTGTTTGCAAAATCACTGTAACTTCTATACAGTTTAAATTTACATTGAAGAATAAAGCTAACATTTGACATCTTAACATCAAAGCCATTATTTAATTTCAGATCCATTTTGGTGGGATACAGAAAATAAAACACAAAAACATGATTCCATGTCCAGATTTGAATGTGAATGAGGAGGTTTGTTTGTTTATAACAAATAACTGAATTTTATTGTTATATCATCTATACATATCATGTATACAGTGATATGAAATGAAGTGCTTTCCAGGACCATGGTGCAACATAGAGAAAGCATATATTTTCTAATGCAAGGCATAAAGCTATTTTAGCCTGCATCAGCCCTTGATTAAATAAAAATGTGACAAGCTGATCAATACCTTCCTGCTCTCCTGCCATTTCTAACAGGACACCTCCATCAATGACACGTTGTGGCAGTGATATACTAAATGATATGTTACAGGCTATGTGTTCATCCTTGCAATTATTCTGTTATCTTGTTATCACAAGAAAATGACACAATAGAATAATAATATCTCACGGCCTTCCTCGGCTTCCGTAGAATAGGAGAATTCACTCTGTTTTTGCTGATCCCACATGACCACACATACACATGCAGGTACACACATGTGCACATACATACATAGACACACACATATGTGACGATACAGGGAGTGGTAAAGTGCCAAAATCTCTCTCTCCTGCTGTTTTCCTGCCATTTCACAGAGAGCTGGAATGACAATGGAGGCAGATCACACACACACACCTGACAATCAGTAGAAGCACCTCGCACTCGAGCCTCACTGACAGACAGGCCTGGAACAAGCAAACACACACACATGCGCTACAACACAGGGGATAAAATAAAGACCACATATGCCATCATGCCACCGTCCAACACGGGGGGCTCTGGAGTCGATAATGAGTATAAGGAACTGAGCTGGGACCTTGTGGAGCGAGAGAGTGCCAAGCAGAGCACGGCCAGCACATGCTCACGTTAAAGGCCTATACGGAAACGGGTGTGTAACTTTGCCAGGGGAGAACCAGCTCAAGCCGGATGTATCTATGCCTTTTCAAGTTAAAAAGGGAAAAAAAACATAGAGCCTGGGTTCCCCGTGGGGCAGGTGACCTACATTTACACAAACACGCTGGCTAATGAGGAGGAGGAGAGCAGGGTCAAGCCAGAGCGACCAGCACCGCTGAGACAGTGACCTCAAAACATAGGTCAAATGTTACACACGCTGCCTCCTCCCTACAGCCATGATACAGACACACAGAATCACATGCAGCTCATTGGATGACTCCCTGGGGGGGGGGGGGGTATTTATCTCAGATTGAAATAAATCCCTGATACTCTAAGGCATAGAAAAGGGTGGCTAACAGCTGTTAGCGCTCACTAACCACACTGGCAGGCCCATGGTGTACACGTTAGCGTCGAGACCTCGCACCAGTGCACACTGACGGTTCCCAAGACAAAAGGGGGTGACGTCACAGTCAGCAAGGGTGGCAGGGGCATTACCACAGCACGTCTCTCTGAGATGGCCATTATCCCAGGCTAAGCAGCAAAGGCAGAGCAGGCCGGTACCAGCGGACAAGTCACTAGGGAACATTCCGGCAGCTGCTGCAGGATCTGCATCCAGCCATATGGCAGCCAAGGGGCCTCACGGGAAGAACACGGTGCAAATTGCAGACATTCTGGGGAGCGCGAGAGAGGATGCGAGGGGGATCTGCCCTGAGATCAAATCATTTACCTCAGGGCTATCAGCATCTACAACATGAGGGGTCTAAGGAACGCCTGCCAAAATGGTGCTGAAGTTAGGGAGACCCAATCATCAAGCTCCTCGGTGAACAGACACACAGCATGTCAGGGGCGTGTCACGGATGTCATCTCTTTGGTAATCAGCGACTAAATTCACTATATCTACGTGCCATGTCTGCACTGTCTTTAAATCGATATGAAGATCGTACGACCGAAGCGATGACAGACAGACCTACGGAGAGAGATAGATCGATATCCTATTTTAGGTTACTGTTCCAAATCCTAACAGATTTCGGAACGAGTTGGATTCGATACCTTCCGCCTGAAGGTGACGGCCCATACTGGGAGTACAGAACATGGGATGCATAACTGAGGATTCTCTCTACCTGTTTGATTACACATTGTTCAGAAAGACTGAAGATTATATTGATCCTTCTGCCCAATGGTCTTCACAGCAGTCTGGACCAGAGACATTAACTTTGATTTTTAAGGTAGCAGGAAGATTCCTAAATCATGCAGTCATTCCATGCCTAATAACACTAAAACAGCCTGATAAAAACAGAAACATGATTTTTTTTTAACTCCATAATCTGCATAAGAACATACCTAGTCAACATGAACATTCCAGGTCAAAGTGCTGTCATTGTGCACACAGAGATACTTACAGGACTGAACTTGTGTGATTGGTTGGATAAGTATGATCACAGGACTATGATCACCCACTTCCTTAGGATCAAATATGATCTCCTCAGTTTATTTAACATTTAGGACAAGGTGATATGTGTCACACCCATCAACAAATTCCCATACTTCTAAATGATAAGTGCATGTATCATCATGCCTGTAGAGCATACTTAACATAGCAGACTCATCAAAATATTGAAAAATATAATTCTGTGAGTGCCTGGATGAGGACTCATTGGTGTACAGAGTACAGAGAATTGGTGAGCTGACACAGCCTTGTGGGATACCAGTACAAAACTGTCACTGACTTTAACCCACTGTGTTCTGTTTGTGAAAAATGAGAGATAGCACTTGATGACTGAAGAGTTGACATCCAGCTAAGATTCTGAATTTAAAAATATGGCTGAAGAGTATTAAAAGCAGAGCTAAAATCAATAAAAATCAGTGGAACATAAGCTGTACTGTCCTCAAGGTGTTTTACAATCAAATGCAAAATGGCAGCAACAGCATCATCTGTACTCCGTCCCTGTCTGTAAGCAAACCGGCGTGGGTCTAATTAGTTATTTATGTCAGCTTTCAACATAGGGACCTTGTGAGTGCTGGTTCTTCAGCACATGTCTTTAAAAGGAAAGGTAAAATGCCACTGAGTCCTGCAGCCTTCCTTAAAGAAAAATGCTTATAAAGATACCGGACATATCGTGGATCAATCCATGGCCTGAACTCAGCATGCTCAATTGGGCGTAAGGAGACTAACCCCTTCATACAGTGAGCTGTACAATCATGAGACTCAAATCTCATAAAAATTATTTGGATCATCAGCCGTTTTCAGATCATCAGTTGTAAGCACACACTTCTTGGACTCCCATAGTTTCTTCAAATTAAAAGCTATCCTTTTCCGGCTAATGCAGTCTTTTATCTGTTTTGTAATGTAACGTTTGTTATTTGGATAGATAACATCTTTTTTGTGACCACATTGTATTTACAAACGGTATCTGTGTCATTGCCCCAGTTGCTGTGTCTATAAGCTAGCTATGGAATACATTCCAATCAGCGCAAAGGAAACAACCTTTCAGAGATTCCACGCTGTCATTAGACCATGCAACTACCGTTTCATTCTTCAGTTTACAGCTTTTCAAAACTGTCTTATAAGTTGGAATTAAGTGCACCATACTGTGATCTGAAGTTGCAACAGGCGGCCTCGTTCTAGCACCACAGCCTCCTTCTACATTCCCATACCACTTGTCCAGAATTCTATTATTCCGTGTGCAACATTTAACATGTTGTTCATAGCCAGGTAGTTCTAGCTTACAGTGATTAAAATCTCTGAGTATAAAACCCAGGACTCATGTGCATTGTGGTTGATCATGGGTACAGTCAGTTACGTGTCCAGCAGCTCTTAAAGCATTTGCACGGGGAGGTACATAGGCTGCACAGAGGATTATATTCCCAAACTCTCTTTGCAGATAAAAGGCTCTTAAAGATAAGCAAAGAAGTTCAGCGTCAGGGTTACATACAGTCGCTCTTCCTATAACCTACTGGCACCATTTGTCGTTTATAAAGACCCAGACGGCACCACCTCAGTTCTTCCCCGACGTCTGCCCAGGTAAGGGAAAAACCTTGCACTTCCACCAAAGAGTTGACAATATTCAAGTGAAGCCAGGTCTCAGTAAGCACCAAGATGATGCCTGTTTCCTGGTACTCGTTGCAGACCAGCACCCCCTGATTTTATTTTGTAGCGATCTGATGTCGCTCAATATCATTACTGACCAGGGAGGCCAATGTCTGCACCATTGGGCTCGGAGTCTGATCCCCCCTCTCAGACCTCTTCTCGGCCAGCATCTACACTGGGCCTGCTCCGCTCTGATGGATTCCAACAGGTTTGCAGAAGCTGTAGAACCAGCTGCAAAACGGAGCAACAAACGTGCGACTCGTGTATGACAATGACGAGCCTTCAATGGTGCCTTGAATTATCCAGAGGGGTCGTAACCAAATCTGCTACCAGCAGTACCAGGAAAAAGAATTTCAAACAAGAGTCTACTGTCTTATCATTGCTATAACACATAAACATTATGAAGGGACAACATATAAGATTAAGGAAAAATTAAAAGAAGAAGAATCCCCACTGGGTCACAGCAGCAACAGTCGGAAGCATGGCATTCTACTGAAATTCATGAATTAAAGACACAATACTTAAGTGTGATAGGCTGTGATTTTTAGATGAAAAACCTGGGTCAAACTCAAGAGAGTAAGAATGTACCACATTAAGACTGAACTGCCAGGGTCAAGAGGGGTGAAGAACTACAGCCCAATGATACGGCTGCCCTCCCCGAGGAAAGGGCAACATGTTAAATGTTAATGTTTATTTATTTATAGAGCACTTTTAAAAAACAGGAGTTGAACCCAAAGTGCTGTACAGACAACATACCATTAAAAACAATGCAAAATGACAAAATAATGCAACAAAGGGAGTGAAGCCAGGTCTCAGTAAGCACCAAGATGATGCCTGCTTCCTGCCCCTTGGAGCAGACCAAGCCATTGCTGTGGAGTTCCTTTATTTTATTCTGTAGCAATCCGATATCGCTCAATATCATTGCTGGCCAGGGGGGGCTATGTCCGTGCTGTTGGGCTCACTGTCAGATCCCCCCTCTCCGACATGCGTTTATTTCATCTTCGGCTTGATTACTGTAACGCCCTGTATTCAGGGGTCTGCCAAGCTTCCCCCTCCCGCCTATAGCTGGTACAGAATGCTGCAGTATGTCTCTTAACAGGCACTAAAAAGCGTGACCACACCACAGCAGTACTTGGATCCCTCCATTGGCTTCCTATACAGTTTAGGATAAACTACATGGTACTCCTGTTTACCTTTAAAGCTATAAGAGGACTTGCTACCTACCTTACTGACCTGATTACTCCTTATACCCAACTAGGCCTCTCAGGCATGCTGATCTGTTTTTGTTTACTCCCAGAAAGTCTAGGCTAAACCAGAGAGGTGACGGGCCTTTTCTGTCCAGGCCCCTAAACTGTGGAATAGTTTCCCCCTGAACGTTAGAATGGCTCCCTAACTGCCTGTTTTTAATTCTACTCTAAAAACATACTTTTATTCCTTAGCTTCTAATTCAGTTTGAGAGTTGCTTGATTATCAGTTGTCACTAAGTCTCTTAGTGTTTTTGTTTAATCAGTTGTTTCTTTTATCGTCTTTTAAATTTCTCTTGTGTTTTAAATGGTAATGGTAGGACCAGCTGGCATTCCAGCTATGACCATGGTGGAGGCTAAATGAAGGTCTGTATTCATACCATGAGTGGTACCCCTCTCTCCATCTCCTATTCAGCCATTTGCTAACTGCCGGACACAGACAGAGATGGAGTCGAACGACCACAACCTACAGCGGAGACAGTGGGCTGTTCCATCGACGGCGCGGCAGGGGGCATTAATGGGTGTCCTTGCCTTAATACACAAACCAATCGATACATGCATTTTATAGCAGAAGAGCTCATTTCATAATTGAACCCCCCCCCACCCCATCTAAATTTGGTCGCAGTAAGCTGCAGTGTGAATATGGCTGAGATGATTGGCTACAGCAGGACGACTCGTTTTTCAGATGAAAGGCACATGGGGGAGCCATAGGTAAGCTGGGGGCTTTGGTCTAATCCTTCGCTTAGGATGGAAGGCGCGCATGGAGACTGCTGCCACCACGCACACGGCGGCCGGTAAGCACCGAGCCGCACGATCATTGGCTCCTGCTCTGTGTTTTAAAATGCATGCAATGATGTGAGTGCAGGGATAGAGGACAGATGGGCAATGAGGGATGTTCGAGCTACGGCATCCCCTGCCTGGGTCAGGATGTCACCTGAGTTCTCTGCACGCCGTCAACTGGACAAATAAAAAAGAATTGGGGGAAAAAATGAAGGGAGAGATATGAGAGCATTACCCAGCCAGTCTGCGCATCATCCCTCCCAACGGGGCATGGAATTGAGGCGGAGAACATTAAAAATATGGCTTGATGGGGCCCCCTGCGTGCGGCACTCCGCCACATCAAGCTGTCCTCAGCAGGTCTCGTGCAACCTCTTTCCTGGCCACTCCCACAGCAGCACCTCATCCGCAGTCGCCAAGGAGATGCACACTCAAGCCTCCACCGTGTGCACGTTCCCCTTCCGCAGATTTGGCTCGCTCCTAATTAAAGCCGCTCCTCCTTTCACTTGTGAAGATAATTAGACTTTCATCTCTCCAGGAAGCTTCAGCCAAATCCATTCCTCTTCAACAGGGGGGCTACATTTTTAAAAAATAGCCTTTCTTTAGGGCAGAAGTCAATAATTAAAGATATCTTGGGTTACGAAAATCTCTTCGAGAAGATTTTTTTGTTTCATTCATTCTTGAAGATGACACAACACGGAAATAGGTTGGACTGGAGGGTGGCTTTGTGGTCATCAGAGGAAAGGTTTAATTAGGTGTTAAACCCCATGAGAAATAACAGGAAACCTAGAGAGATTAGTGTCATTGTACTCAAATCTTCAGGTTGCCCAACTCAACAAATACCTGAATAATAAATCAGTTTCTTATTTTATTCAAATAGGTTTTTACATAGTATGTTTCACGTTGAGGACATCACATGCCTTATCACCAGGGAATTGTGGGTAGGCTCAGACTGCTTCACTCATTCTAAAAATATGCATGGCTCTGGGTCTCCTCTCCTTAGCTATGCTGAATGTTACTCTATTACAGTTCAGTGCCAGTCGCCATTGGGACACAGATTAATCTGGATCCCTGCAAAGCAGACGGCTTGGTGGAGCGATACTTTCAATGACTTTAAATGAGATTTTCTTGTTCTTCATGTAGTTACACATATTATACATAATTATTTTAACTGGGCTGCGTCTTAGGAACGTTTAGAGAGGCTCAGCTTAGTATTCCTTAAGTGACGTTCTTGAGATATACTTTCCCCATTTCCATCTGCCTTTGCCCAAAGATCAGGCCAGATTTCCAGCTCCCCAGATCCCCTAGGAGCTGAAAGCAGAAAATAAGACCATGTTGCAAATACAAGCACCAGTGCAACAGAGAAGCCAAACAGAAGCTGAGTAAAACATCACATAAGGTATACAGGCGAACCAACCACATGGATATATGTAGACAGAGCTGTGGGTGGCAATCCACAACACTTAAGAGGGGCGGGGGCTTGCAATGTCCAAGGAGCAATCTCATGAGAGAGCCCTGTCCTGCCCTACAGGGGGCGTATGTTCCCAATCTGCACCAAGCTCTCATCTTTTAATGGGGCCTTTACACAGACCCGCCAGCGGAGCTTCTGGGTATTGTAGGCCTAAATCATTGCCTAATTGGAGAGTGGCAGTAAAATCTGCAGGTGTCCAGACTCTTAGCGACTATAACGTGCTGCCCACAGTGAGAGGGGAACCGGTGCTCTTTTAATAAGGCTGCGCCAACAGGTGGCAGAGTCGAGCCAGTAAGCTCTGTGCTCGTAATAAAACCGAAACGAACCACAAGCAACAGACGAGTGGCAATCCGGGGCATTACAGTTCAAAAATCCACCTTATCAACTGCCACCCATTCCATTCTGTCCATTGGATGGAATCTCACAATGCACCATATTAACCAATCAGATAATCAGTCAAATCTACCCCAGCAGTCTAATGGCTCAGCCTCTCATGACAATCCCAGCCCCCAAGTTTTACCTGTTCCCTGTTTAACTTATAATAATGAGGAAACTAACTGCTTTTGCCAACAGCCAACACAAACACAATGGGCTAACATGGACAATGATCACTAGACAATGTAAAGGTTAAAACCGGTGCAGCTCATCAGTCATGTGATGGGAGTCAGAAAATGGCCATTTGACTGCCCTTGGTGGCTTCATAGGTTTTTCAGAAGGAGATAACCAAAATCTAGGATGCTGTTTTACCAGATGTGAACACTGTGTCAGTTTCACATTTGAGCTCAAAACCTTTTCACCATCACGAGGACCGTAAGCAAACATTTGACAAACAAGGGTTACCAGAGAGATTCTGAGTTTTCTAAGGATTAATTCACAGTTAAGAAGCTCCATTCATATTATGACTGCTCCCCCCCCACCGCCGAGGAGCCTGTAGACACCTTCTCATTCAGTGGTCGGCCATGTTCAAAGTCCTGAGGTTTCCATGAATAAATTGCGAGCACAGGAACATCGATTGGCATGATAAAAGCTGTCCGTTCTCAGATTCCTCCCAACTTGGCAACACCTGTGGCTTCGGTGGAGGCTTAAAGATCAATACAGTACTCAATTAAAGGCGTAATGTTTTCATCAATGCACCACTAAAGCATGATGACATGCTGTCCTTACAGTGTTGGGAATTCATGAGCAGACTAATGTATAAACACCATATATGATGAAAAAAGAGGGATTTGAATCAATAGCATTGACTGAGAAGTGCATTAAACAAACCACCAAGAGTATTTAAAAAATATAACACCTACTGTACAGTAACATCCACGTGATTTCTGACAAAGATGAAAAGTAATTTATGGGATTATCTTCACGGTAAACAATTCACCACATAGAAACTATTTAATATAAACGCCAATGATTGCAATTAATGTTTAATATCGTTCATGATGTTAATCATCACGTATATACAGAAGGCATCAGTAGCATGACAGTTAGTTGTGAACATTATATGATTAGTGGGTACACCGGCCACTCGACATTGTGCAATGTATAGGCCATGGGATGGGGGGATGGACAAAACCCATGCTGGGACAACAGCAGCCCAGCAGGGGGCAGCGTGTGAACAGAAAGCATGCAATCTGAATCAGGGCTGGGCTCTAGGTAATTCTTTGAAAGACCCATGGTGACACGGTAGCAAAAAGCCCTAGTGGTGGCATGAAAGAGACCATTGGATGGCCCTGTTATTGTTTCCTGCCCCTGCCCTTTATGAATCAGGAAAAAATACAAACAAAAATACTTCAGGTCTTAATGAATTCTACTTAACATATCCCTGTCAGAAGTCACCTTAAGGTGCACGGGACACCAAAATGCCTGGGAAGGACACAGCAGAGAGTAGATGGGCGAGACACCTCTCAGTCCAGTGCATCAACCCAATCAATCAAGACCAGGTCAAAGAGGTGGGCACCCCCCTGGGGGGGGGGGGGGGTTCATGCGAAGGGTGTCACTGTCGCTCAGTGTAAAGCCCTGCCGCCCCACACCTCCAGTGCTGTGGGTTAATTACTCACTCCCCAGGGCCGTGTGTCTGGTGCACATTCTATCTGCATTCATAAAGGTTCCCTCCAGGTTCTCTGGAAGGAGTTCAGAGTAAGCCCAGTGCTCATGGACACCCCCACGGGATCCTACTTGGAGGCCTGTGTACTGAGAGTCCCTGGCCGCTGTGCTTGCCTGGATTTTAACAAGATATTTATTCATTGCTACAACCCATTAAATATGAAAAGGACTGAAATATGAACTTTTCCAAAATCTACATTTAATAATCACTTATATTGTACACTTAATTCATACTTATACATTTAATATCTGGTCTGTACATTTAGTAGAAAATTCTACATTATTAAAGATTCAAACATTTAACAAAAAGTTCTGTGTTTAATAAATAATTGATTGATTTGAATAGTCTAATAGGTAACTGGCAGAAAAAGGCATTATTTCACCAGCTGCTTTTAACAGTTGATCAATACAGTGGATTTCTCAAATAATTCAGCACAATAACGTTTATTTAAACCATACCAGACACAATGAGCAGGTCAAGTGGAACATGCATCTGTGGGATGGCAGAAAACGTAGTCAGCATAGTCAGTTTCAGGTGCTCCTGGAACCCCTTAGTTTATTATTTAATATGCATGCTGGTCTTCAGCCTAACTGCAATTACAAGCGTCTCAATGTAAGCATCGTCATCATCATTATCTTGTAAAAAGGAGTACGCAGGTTGATACACTGATGGAGAAACCAGGTGCTAATTCACTCTGATGGGAAGGATATCCACTCAGATTCCTAAACAAACCTTGTCGCTACTCCAAAAAGTGACTGATTTCCATAGGAATGGAACATTTTTAGGAAGGTAATACCTCACAGAAGTGCAGGTTTTCACAGAACACCTAACGTGAGACACTTTAAAACAAAGCAGCTGTTCAAGTGACGGCATTTTCATTTCCCACAGCAATGGCATTGCAGGAATGAAACGGACCGGCGAAGTCTCAGCAAACGGCAAACTAAAGGTTTAAGAACAAAAGCGATAGCTATCCACCGATTTCTGGAGTCAGCAACTGCATCCCAAGTTCCGGATCACCGCCTAATCCTAGGGACAGCAATCATCAATGGGTTTCCTGTGCCAACTTTATGCTCAGCCCCCTCCAGATAAAACCCCACATTTAAAGATCTGCGAGGTGGGAAAATCTGAGGCTAAAAAGCCGCTTCATCTTATTTCTGGCTTGAGGGTAAGAAATTAACTCCTGCAGTTAAACTCAGCGTGGCTCCCTGGTCGCTCAGGCTGTAAGACTGCAAAACAAAATTCAAAGTTAAAAAAAGTACATGCAAAAAGGGGAAACATTAAGCTTTTTCCCTCTTTTGGCCTCAGAGCTTGCACTTAAACCTCTCAAGAGTTTTGAGCCATTAAGATAAGCCGTCCTCTCACTGAAGTGGACACTCACACAGCAGTCATTAAAGACCCAAGGAAATAACCCGCTGCCGAGTGGACATCTCTGAAAGCATCTCCATCAGCACCCTCCATCGTATTGATTTCTACTCCGCTCCAGGCTCCACCATGTCTCCTCGCATGACCCTGTCCACCAGCACGTGACTTACCCCCCCCGGCCCAGCCCCAATCCCACCCCAACCCCCACCCACCGGCAACCCCCCGACAGTCCATCCAGTCCAGTAAAAAAAATTGGGTCCAGTAAGTTCTGCTCTCGATTAACTAGTCACACATCCAGATAATCTGTGGTTAGCTGCAGGAGTTCAGGCATAGAAGCAGAAATCCATGGCTTTCACGCCCCCGTACACGCGAGTCCTCGGCAGGACAGGAGGAGGGAGGGTTTGCGTCAGTCGGTCATCACCAAGCGAACCGTCCGGCAAATTATTCCGCTTAATACTCTCACTGCTGCTGCCACCATCCCTGCACCTCCCTCGTCTCGCTTGTTTCAAGTGTCACTCCTTCTGTTGGTTGCTCTTGTCGTCGAGGACAGAGATGGCGGCATTCCGCCAGCGGCTCCAGTGAGCTGGCAGGACGTGTCAGGAACAGGCTGAGGAGAACGACGCGGCAGGAGGGCCGAGGCTGACCTTCCCTGTTGGCACTGATGTGTGGGCTGTGGGCAGCTTGCAGGAGAGTGGAGGCCCCGACTTTGTTCTCACCTCCAGAAAAGGGTGTGCTTACATATCACTGAGATTGCGGGATGCTTCATAACACGAACAGGCATGATGCGTGACAAGAGACCGCAGGACCGAGACCACCTGGTTACTGCATAACGGCATCAAGGGCCTGAGCAGGAACTCTGTCCCTCTGAACGAACAAGACTACAGGTAACAAAAAAACAGTAAGCTATGAAATCTGAAACATCCCAGGGCAGCAGGAATGTACGAGTCACACACCCTGTCAGACAAAAGGGAAAGAGGGTTCACTCTTCAGGGTTCATTTCCATACCTCTAATTTAAATGCCAACAAAAGGGACATGAAAGGGGAACCCATGGTAGCCTTTGCTCTCCTCATGCTGGGGGTGTGGGACAGAAAATGAGACAAATAAGAAAGATACACATTTTACGGCGCATGGGGCTTTTCGGCAGAACCTGTGGAGAATGATCAAAGCTCTCCATAATTAGTACCAACACCCTGTAGTATGGATTTGGATCAGATACACTTCATGGAATAACCTCCATTGGTATGGAGTAGTCAAGCACGAAGGCTAAGCAGCCATTTCAACATGAGTTCCTGTGGCTAAACGCCATCCACTTGAGCAGCACACAGTAGCCAACTTCTTGCTTCCCCCACCATATCCAAGACATTCCTTGGATCTGGAAAAGCAGGCGTCTAAATTCCAGAGGACCGTGACACAAAGCGAATGGGGAAACCGGCAGTGGGCCTGAAGACGGGCCGCTTTCCTGCACGCCTGTCGACAACCAATGAGGAGCATCTTTAGATGTGATAAAAGATATCTGTATCTTCTGTGGATTGGGGTGGGGGTGTGGGGCTTTACTGGACAGGCAGCTATGCACCTCCAGACCTGCGTAATGGTCACATCAGATTATTGGTTAAGTGACTCAGCCTTCAGCATCCAGCACCAGTTCATAACAAACCTGGTTACTCATAAACCCATATTATACTTACTAGCTGTAACCTCTTGATAAAAAGCACCCGTCAGCTCAGCAGAAATTTAAATGCCTATGGCTCCATTTACAGATGGGCACTGAAATAAGGAAAAATATTTTCTGCATCCTTTGTAGGTGGCATGTACAGAGGAGATGAATCACAACCAGCTGACTTCACCGTTCTGGAACCAAAGCAAAAATGCAAGACAACAACAGAAGCTGCCGTTGGGAAACTTTAACAAATACGGCCCTCGGATCTATGCAATCACACTTGTACTTTCCTAGCATTGCTAACATACCACCCCCCCCCCCCCCCCCCCTCGTAGAGACATCACTTTCCTGATGTGCCATTATCCACAGATTCGATGTGGAGCTGTGGCTGCCGGAATGATGAGGAATCCCATTCAGCTCTCTTTTGCTGCTGGCATAAAACGGGCACCTACACAGCCCCCCCCCCCCTCGCTATTTATAAAATCAGCACTTCTTCACATCCCTGGTGACAGGGGGATGACAAGCCGTTACCTCTTTGTCAACGAAATGAATCCGAGAGCCGACGTTGTACGGAGCGGGTGTCAGTGACTGTCACTGCCACATCACGCCCACCACCCAAGATGGTGGCTTCCAAGAAGTGGCTTAATTCACAGGAGTGTTACTTCTGCCACCGCTGCCCCCCCAACACCCCCCTCCCTAGATAAATGCACCCTGTAACACAGTATGAACCTTGAAGCTCATACTGTCTGTGTTTTTGAAAGAAAGAAGAAAACATGGGGGGCAGGGAGAAAAATTAGACTTTACAGCGCCGGCCCCAGAACGTGTGTGTGTGTGTGTGTGTGTATGGGGGGGGCGGGGGCTACCAATTGGTACAAAGGCTCAGAGGTGAAAGATACGATTTTGCCACATTACAAACCGACTGCTGATGAGCCTAACAACCAAACTGTTTTACCAAATCAAATGCAGATCCCATATGAAAGCCAAAAAGGGACACTGACCCCCCCCCACCCCCCCCACCCCCACCGAGTGAAGACAGCAGCCAAAATGGCCACTGTAACTCCTATGCGGGGAGATGGTCAGATAGTCCAAACATGGGCTTCCAAACACAGACCTGATGGAAGCAGCTGCAGCTCCTCCAGAAGGTTAGGGCACCAACTCCCTCTCTCAAAAAACTCCTCAACAAAAGTTCAACAGCTCTGCCCTATGGAGGGGTGATGGGGGCAGAAGATAGTTTGTAAGAAGCAGTCAATATATTATCACGCAGTTCGAGACTGGCATTCACAACTGGGACTTGGCTCAATCGCAAGCTGTCCCCCTGTCCACATCTTCAGAAACACTGCCCAGAAGAAGAGGAAAACAACCTTCAGCATGTTCACACTCATCAGTTCTGGGTTCATAGGACGACATACACATGGCTCTTGTCATGAAACTAGAAAGCACTGGAGTGAAATAGTCAATCGTTAGAGGTTCATTAAAACAGTACCCAGCCCTTCACCCACCCATGTCATGACCTGTAAACACAAACAATGTAAGCAACTGAGGAAGGGTTACAGCTTAACACAAATCCAGTGGCACAAATCCAGTCCCTCATTCGCTAGACCACCTGTTGCCTACGGCTACTGCAGTGTTGTCCCCTGTTACCGCTGTGTTGCCCCATGCAATCAGCACCGCGTGCAAGTGATCCGCCGTGGGCGGGAGTATAACAGTAAATTTCATTTGAAATTGTAGCAGGTAAAATTAACTCCTTCGTAGTGGACTTAACTCTGTGTGCTTCACTGCCAGGGAGGCTTATAAATTTTAACACAAGAAGTGACAAATGCAGGAGCTCCTACATTAGCTAGTTGATGTTTACTTCATCATCTACATAGAAGTTACACAGAAATGTCAGAGCTCATTCCACAAACAGCTGAAACGCATGGACACGCACTAGCACCGCCTTCATAAATAACTCGTAAATCGACTCTAAATGTCAGCTATAACGTCGCCGACTCAGTAAACGATGCGCTTCTGGATGAGAGGACAAAATGGAGACCTTCGCATGAACTACATAATTTGCAGATGGATTTCAGCAGTTAGGAGCAAAATCAAAGTGACAGATTCACGAAGGCCAGGCGAAGCCGATTCAATGATTCACAACGCAGACAAATTAATTGCATCTGCAGTGATAAACGCAGGTAAATAAAGCCTCACTCAAATTTTCTCACCTCCAACCCATAACAGACAGCGAACCACACAGATAAGAAAATTATTTTAATGCAAAATGATTTATTATAATTGTTCTTTCTCAATGAGAGAAAAAAAAAACTTCATCAAGCTGAAACTCCAAACAATAACAAACTACTTACACAGAGAGTTTTCTAAGCATGGTGAGAACAATACAATACATCTAAATAGGGATGCAAAAGTGCCCAAAGGGTATAAGTACTGATGTATAAGTAGAGCCAGGAAACGTCTAAAAAAAGGTGATATTTTAATTGCAAAATATTGAGATAAATGAAAATATCGACACAGAACCACACACTTCTGCACTGATATATGTGTAATTTAGGAAGGGTGTTCTGGACATGTCTGCAGACAATGAAGGATCGGCATGCTAGTTAAGGTTTTAAAATTCTGCTTGCCACTAGCAGTAGTTTACACGCTTTTTACATTGCTTAACACCTCACAGAAGGGTTGGGTGATACACAACAAAATATTGTATCGTGATTACAAATTGATATTGTTATTAATTTGAATATCATGAGTATCATGATATAGCTTAAACACTTGTTTTCTTGCACAATTGGCAGCTAAAATGCACTATTTTTACACAAATTACACCACAGTACGAGTCTGCTGTTGGCGTATGCACCATAAATATTAGTAAAACAATTTGGTCATCATAATGAGAAAAACTAAAACTCCTGTCATATTTTATGGTTTTCTACACTTTCGAATATTGTGGTAAATTCTCTGAAATGGTTGTGATGCAATTTGTAGTCAAATCCAATCCCAGGACTGAACGGCAATCAGAAAAACCCTGGTAACAAAATGTACTGTTGCCATTTTCCTGTGTTACACCCTGTAACAAGAGTTTATTTTCAGATGATTTATTTATTAAAATTAGATTTCAGTTTGCAGTCCCTTCAGTTTGTCACCTTTTCATGTTCTGAATCTGCTTAAGGGCGGTTCTAAGGGAATTTTAAGCAAAAAAGGAGTATTTAAGTAGAGAAATAATGACTTGAGTTACATCATGATAATTGTTAATATCGTATGGTATGAAAAAATTTTTATATTTTGCCTTGTCGCCCCACTCTACCGCACATTATAACATTCTCTGTGGACCACCATTATGATATTTGGTTTTTAAATGTTTAATTAGCTTACATGTGTTTCTGAACTTGCTTTCTTATCTCCTGTTGATATTTTAGCAGTCTGCAGTCTGCTACAATATGCTTTGGTTTTTAGGAAATCCACGGTCATAAGTGCTGCAGGTATCATACCTTTTGTCCGGTATAATTCACCTCTCTGTGTCCTGCTGTGTTGTGTTCACCAGACACCCGCGTTTTCCCAACATAGGTTGCTTATGCAAATGGCATCACTCTTCTGTTTACACCACTGAGGTTAAATGGCTTTTCATGAGGTCGAGGGATGGAGACCGCTGGTTTGGGGGAGTGGCATCAGATCCCAAGAGTCAGACAGTGGGATGTCACAACAGACGTGACGGGCACAATTGCATTAGGACTAACACTGGAGGCTGCTCCATTTTGATTGACTTATTTATTTTATTAAGGAAAACACAGGCCCTAAGCTCGCGGCCTTGTGCTGCAGCACGGTGTCTGTGAGAAACATGACATTCAAAGTCAATCCAAGCCATGAGAGATTGCAGAAAGTCTCCAGCTCGGAATAATTGAATCTGAGGCTTAGGTGATTAGACGACCCTTTCAGACGTTGTCTTCGAAGAACGAAGGCCCTACTCTGCCAGGTGCTCTGAAATCCAGTTCCGAAGCCCGGCGAGAACATGGTTTTGCAGTCCTATTAATGCAATTTAAATGCCAATTTACATAACACAAAAATATGTAAACTGTTGTTCTGCTGAATAACAAAGACGGTGGCAGAATGGAGCCAAGAATGACTCTCAGGGAGCTGACCGCCTTCCAGAGGAATCTGATTTACACCAGAGAAGTAATTCATCAGCACACGCTGTGAGTGCATGCATCCCGATGGTACCTGGGCGCTCACGCACACACACAGACAAAGAAACACACACATACGCATGTATGGACACAGAAACGTGCACACACACCAAGTGGTTTGGTCACTATTCCCAACCTATACATATTACAATGCTGTCAACAGAGAGGCCATATTTCAAAAGGAGTTGGAGATGTGAATGATGTTTTCTTCATGTGTGTAGGATTACAGGACTAAAGCAGTCATTCACAATAGAAGATCCATCCCTGTAATGCCCACAGCAACATGACGAAAGCCTCCGACACCATGGGCATCACCTCAGTTAAATGATAGGCTTTAATTAAACTGAGACCAGCAGTTAGTCTCAGACAACCCATGTGTAAAAAAATCGCTTTCAGAAAATATCAAAAATACTGATAAAAATGTTTAATTTGTTGAAAAAAAAGAAGAAAGAAAGAAGAAAAACTGGGAAGTGAAATATCTAAAATAACTAAAATCGTTAAATATTTAAATGTACTTTTACCTGTTAAATTAACAGAAATAATTCATCATCATAAAACAGCGTAGCGATAAAACTAACAGTGATCATCTTAAGACATCGACACAGTCCAGAAAACCTTCTTTCACAAAAAAAATTGGGAAAACATGAATTTTACACACACACACACACACACACACACACACACACACATATATATATATATATATATATATATATATATATATATATATATATTTTATATATACACATATACACACACACACACATACATACATACACACACACACACAAACATTCAATATAAATAAGCACTTACAGTATCTTATTCAGAAACATTCCTTTTTTCCAGAGGGGAATATTAAATATTGCATTTCAGCATAGATATTGAACAGTTGAAAATTAAGAACCTTTTGGTAATCTATGCATTTGTAGTTATTCACAGAAAGTGTAAAAATACAGGCTGATCAGTTGTTTTGTATATAGTCTTCTGAAAAGGGTACCAAACATGCAGGGATGTACGATAACCATTTCAGGTGGTGACCAAGGTGACCAATGCTGGTCATTTCAGATTTTAGTCAGACCACAGTTAATATTTGAAACACTTTGAACAAAATTAAATTGGATATGAACTGGGGAGGGTGCTAAGCAGCTTTTATACATTAATAATTATTTCTTTTATAAATATTTCACCTTCTATCATTAAGTTTTACATACAGGATGTACAAGCTCTATATTATGTTTTTTTAATACAAGTATGACCAGAGATCTGCATTTAGATTTCATAAAAATTATTTGGCTAGTTAAACCCTATTAGTACACAGAATTGGCATATTCAAATTGTCTTTTATGTAAATGCGTTCTTCTGCGTTTGTAAAGCACTTTGAATTGCCGTGTGTCAGAATTGTGCCGTATAAATAAACTTGCCTTGCCTTGCCTAGAAGAAACTGAGCCATTTTTGAACAGACCTATTGAATAGATGATTTTAGATGATATTCATGTGCTGAAGCCATGAATAGCTTTAGAAAACCACTCACTCGCCAGTTAACAAGCGGGTCAATCCAAGCTGACGAGTGTGTTGGACGAGTCGGAGGCAGATTCCTCCATCTGCTGGAGCGGTCACAGATGTCATCGCAGCTCTGCAGGCCCTCGACGTGACGTGGCCTGTCGGCCATTTTGTTAGCATGTATATCACACCCATGCACTTAATATGGAAGCTCTGGCACAATGACTTAATTGTTATATTGCCATTTTTTCCAATGTTCAAGGACTCTTTTGCTGATTTGAATTATATCTACACAAATCATGGAGGAAATAACCAGAAGTACATACAAGCATAACCTCAGTAATTATAAGGAAAAGAGAAAGCAGATATCCACAGTAATGTCCCTTAGATAAACACAGCCAATGATATACTAAGAAACTAAGTCATTACACCTGCAAGAGCAGAGATATTTAGCATTAACTGATGGGTCACTCAAACATGAACAGCTGCGGGTGAAAAGTACATATGGACGCAGAGCCACGATTTACAGTCACCCGGTAACTTTGCTGAGACACGAGCAGGGATGCCATGCTACCAGATTGATGCCACCGCCTCACAGATATAGCAGGTCCTTATGCCACCCCCCATTAAGTCTTCTTTTAATTGTCACTACATCAGACCTGATATGAAAGACAGAGTTTGCTGTATGAAGTAACAGTATGAATCACTCGAGATGGCGTGCAGACTTCCAGCTCTCACATCACCCCTCCACAAGTAATGCAGATCTGTCCTGGTTCGTTTTTTTTCCATCCTACTTCAGTCCTGATCATTTAGCCCAACCTAGTGGTATATAATTACCACCGTAAGAAGTACAGGCCGCTTGGGCAGATTAGACATGGCTCTCTTCGGGAATTTACTGTATGTAGGCCAGGCACGCCAACCTGAGGCCGCGGCCTGTTATCACACTGCCTCTGAGACACCATACTGTAACCATGGTGCTGAGCGTAAGATTCTGGTCTGGGGTTCTGCTTTAAGCGATGTCATCGGGAAACACAGATTCCCCTTATAAAATAAAAGCTCCAAATGATATAGGTAGCTCTGAGTAGCATTAAGCCCTTTAAGTATTAAGCCCCACAAACACAAAGGAACTGAAATCACGGGATACTGTCCATCCTGAAGAAAAGGCCACTGTGGGCATTGTCTGACTGTCCCTGCGCACTTGTTCCATGACTCTATCGATCTGACAGGCGTGTTTAAAGCGTTTAGCTGCATCTTCTTCACCCTCCACGCTATTGTGGTGCGTGACAGAGTCTTTGTGTCCGTTACAGCTAACGTCCCACAAAAGGCAGTGGACGGGGAGGGATGGATTATCAGCCCTGATATTAATTGCAGGACCAGGCCGGATGAGATCTACCTCAAAGACCAAAGAGCAGGGGGAATGCAGGGTGTTGGCATCTGAAGCATAAACGAGATGGGAGGCTGAGGGCATGGCCACTGTGGCAGAATGTCGCTGTGCACCAAGATGGACACAACCTTAGAGGGTAAATCGAGGAATCACTCCTGTTTCGTGACTGTTTTGTTATGGAAGACACCCTGGATCAAAATGGACAAAATGCAATTTTGTGTAGCTCTTACGCCAGACGCAGTCAACACTCGCCCAGCATTAGCAGGAGAGGTGTCAGAGCACAGCATTCCCGGCCAGCCAGATGTCAAAAGCCATCGCAGCAAGCCCTCGCCAGTTGGCCACAGCTCTGTGCCGCCTCCGTTTGCCCGGATCCCGTCTGCTCTGCTCAGCACAGCAGGTCAGCCCATCTGACGAGGATCTTTGAACTGTGAACTCTGAACCATTAAATAAATAGGAATTTGGTTCTCTGTGAACCTTTAACCTACATTGCAATACAAAGAACCATAAACAGACACACAAACAAATGTAAACTGATGTATTTTTGGAAAGTTTTCTGTAAAAAAAACTTCTTTGAACAACATTTTCAATTAAGACTGAATCCCAAAGTATTAAATAAATGTACAGAGTAATGAACCTGAGAGTGTAAAGGTGTGAATGAACGGCACGCCACTGAAACGAGTCAGTAATTAACACGTTCGAGACAAACATGATGGTCGGCTGAAGGACACGACAACACAAAGAGGCTGGTTTTGATTTCCACCTCAGAAGAGCTTCAGTGGAATGGCAAACGCCTGGAGACGTGGGGACACGCGGCCCGCTGTGAGCCTTCGCATCGGTTTGATGTCAGAGGCAGAAAGAGGAGTTTACTCATTTCTGAGAAATCGCCCGCTTCCTTGGGGAGCAGCCTGCCAATGTACACACAAAGAGAGAGAGAACTTTCCGTCCTTCTTAACAGCATTTGCTTGCTGGACCCTTTCATGAGAAATGACTTGCTGTGCTCTTCACTCTTTTAAACATATGGATACCTGCTGAAAAATAGGTACAGCTCCTCTGAGAAACACAATGGTGGCCCGCTCCCTGGGGTTTCAATCTGCAGCCCTCTAGTCACATGACAAGCGCCCTGACCTGTGGGTCACCTGCGGACCGGGATCTGCCGTTAAATTTTGCCTCGGCTGAATAGCCTTTTAAAAAAAGAGGTCGTCATAAAAGCCCCCCAGCCACAATTAATCGTTTTAAAGTCTGAACATCTCACACGGGCCGTCCTGGCATGTCACACGCAAATGAAGTGACAAACACAGGGTTATAAGACTGCAGCTGCTGAGTCGCGTCTATACACATCATTCTGCCAGTTTACAGGGCTGTGTATGCCGTATGGTGTGGGAGACGTTTAGACATTATGTGACAGGGTAACGGGCTGAGGAGCTCATTAAACAATGTATCTCAACAGGCAAGAATGAAACATGATTCAGTGAAAAGGCATCCTTCAGACATCACTGATCACTGCTGTGCCAATACACAAAATAACATACATGTTCAACCGTTCATTTAAATAGGATTAATGGGAAACAACGTGCAGGTCGCCATGGACGTGGTTTGCTACCATCGACATCGCACCTGACCCCACCCACTGTCGCCTGTTTAAATGCTTCGCACTGGAACGAGCTCAACAAGTTAGCGGAGTGCAATTCCTGGCATTTCAGTGCAATCAAAGCACAGGGGAACAGACATGCAACGCTCATCACCTAAGAATAAAGTGTGTCCGGGTGCTAGTGTTTCCCGTGAAGCTAGCAATGCATCTATCAGCAGCACCTGCTGTAAGGGCGGGGGGGGGGGGGGGGGGGGGGGGGGGCTGTTTCTGGGCACCGTCCATCAACCAGCAAAGTAATAACACGCTCCATACTTTCTCCTTCAAGCAATGCAAGAAGTTTCTGGATTCAGGCCTTGTATCCACTCACGTTTGTGCTGAATCTTTGAATTGTTCCGGCAACATGTGAAATTTCGTGAACGCAGTTATATCTATGGGATTTTACTGCTCGACTCTGACAGAGAAGGGGAACACTCAGGTGTTATAAAACCTCTCTACAGTGACGCCACGGACAACGCGGCACATTCCCACAGCCACATCTGACGCAGCGCACACTCCGAGAAGGGGTAAACTGGATGAATTGGGGCAGAGTGCGTACCTCAGTGTGTCACCTTTTAATTTACAGCCAGATGTAGGGTTTTACCTCCTGGTTGTACCGCAAGATCGATTCAGAAAATTGCCCCTGCGAAGCAGAAAGTTCAGAGTCTCACTGAATGACATTTTGAAGCTTTCTTTTGGTCCCACAACGGGGAAGTCGTTCGGCGTTTGACTCTGTCCGCTATCAAGCTTTTCTCCATGTGTCCCCACATATGACCCCTGAAAGGCCCAATTTCTTACTGATAACAGGAAATCCTATTTCAAGACATAAAAAAGATCTGCGCGCTCCATTTTTTTTCCTGTCGGCTCAAGGCATTAAGTTGAGAATTTCATAAACATCGCCGTCTGGGAACAGTGCAGGCGCCTCAGCAGTGGTTCTGCAAATATGTTTAAACACGGCGATTATGTTCTGCTGTCTTGTGTAGTACTACTCGTTTGCGGAGAAGAAACCAGATTGCGAAGGTCCCAGGGAGACGCAAAGCGAGAGAACATGAAAAAGGAACAGACAAAGGATACCGAAATGAGAGACAGGAACCAGGCCCGGTTCACGAATCAACTCCGATAACGTTAAGCTCAGATACCTAATAGTGCAACAGCATCTTTCCACACAACTCATGCATTGAACTACAAGGTTGTAAGCTACATTTTTGAATTACTGTGCTTGTCTTACACACACCTGATATCAGTCCACAATCTGTCACGTTTAGGGTTAGCAGCACACCTGACAACAAATTGGCTTGTTTATCTTTTAATTATTCTATTTCACATTTTCAAGAGGTTTAAGACGTTTGCCTTTGCTTTGTAATAGAGTGGAAGATGAAAAAGACTGTGCGGTGTGAATCCATCTGCACTGGAAAAGATGGAACCCGGTGACATACAAAGACTTAGATATGTATCCAGGCATGTATAACTAGCAGTGTGGATAGAAAACACCATGTATTTGCTCTTCTTATCTCATCATGAGCTCTGACAGAGAATAAATGGAGGAAGTAGAGGATAAATACGTCTAAGCATTTTAATTCAAATGAACATAACTTGGTAAAGTTTTATATACCTTTGCAGAATAGTCAAGACAAAAAAAAATGTTCTATTAAAGAAAATGGACCTGAATCTATCTTGCGCGCGCACACACACACACATACACACACACACACACACACACACACACACACGCACTGTAATGTGTATTATCCGCCTCATTTATATGTCATTTTGAACAAATATACCATCTAAAAATAAACATAAGGGATACATACACACTAGGGATAGGCTGATCCACATTTTTTCAGTCCCAATACAATTCAGATACACTACTGCCGATACTGATACAAGAACTCTTTTTACTTTACTATTATCATTAGAGGTGCATCAATCGCACATTTTCAGTGCCAATACGATCCTGATACCTGAACAGAGGGTATCGGCCAATATAAGTACTGAAAAAGCAGTTAGTTAGGCTACTAGAAAAAACATAACATTTCACGTCAGTTGTACGTCTTGTTTTAAGCATTTTTGAGGCATTTGCAATTCAATTTGACTATCTTCCAAGAGAGGATACGCAAGTGCCGAATGCTTAAAATGCCCCACAATTTTTCTCCCTCTGGCAACAGCATCACTTACACTTCGTTGTGATAGCAGCCCCTCATGTATCACAATCTGTAGCGAGTGCGCTAAACAGCTCAAGCTAGTGACTCCCAAGTCATCAATAGCTTTTTTCATATCACTCACGCTGTCTCACACAATTGTGTGTGCTTTGTTTAGTGGGACTTTCCACTAAACGCTACCTCCACCTCTCAAGTTTTTACAAATATTGCAAATTGTGCTACTAAGTTGTTGTTTCAACAATAAAATACTTCTATATCGTCACCATCTCATGTGATGTTCTTACACTCCACCTACTGCAAAGGGTATGCACATGATGTCACAGTAGGCAGAAGTCACTGCGCTGACATCCACTGAGTGGCAAAAAACTGAGTGGCAGTGTTAGCATTCAGCTTGCGTGCAGCAAAAAACACATCTAAAATGGGAAAGAGCTGACGTGCAACTGATGGTACAAATCGATGTTACAAGAAATAGGAGCTCTCTTATTACAGACTGGTGAAAACTAAATGTGCACCTCTGAGTCCTGGGTTCAAATCTCTGCCAGGGTTCCATGTGTGTGCATGTTCTCCCCATGTTGTCGTGGGGTTTCCTCTTGGTACTCCGGTTTCCCCCCACAGTCCAAAAACATGCTGAGGCTAATTGTAATGTGCGTCTGTGAGTGTGCCCTGTGATGGGTTGGTGCCCCATCCTAGGTTGTTCCCCGCCAGATCCCCTGCGACCCTGAATACACCACAGTTTCAGAAAAAATAAAAAAATTATATATCACACACACCCCAAATACACTGTTTATGTACACATATACTGTAGGTATATACTCAAATATATTTATACATTCATACAAAAAAAAAGGTTGAGCTGGACTACTGTGTTGTAAATTCCTGCACCACAAATACATTTGCACTAACACTTTAGTTCATATTTGCTAACATCAGTCTAATATTCAGTCATTGTAAACATATCCAGCCTAACCTTCACATTTAAGCACCATGACAGGCAAAATCATTATGATCAACCATGTATATATAAAAAGTAGTATTTTGTACTAAAAAACGCTCTACAGCATACATTATATCACATATAAAATAATCAGACATTTAAGAAGACTTACGTTCACAAATGAATATTTTATTTTAACCTGCTTAACTAGTAGACGTTCTAAGTTAATTGTCGAATCACATTTTATACCGGCTTTACGACGAACATAAAAAGCAAATTACAGTTAACGGCTACCAGGCAGATATCTGATACAACGCATATATTTTGTTAAACCAAAAATACTTCATGTTTACTGGAACAACGTTCCCCTTTTTTAAAGTAATGAAATGGGAGAAATCCGATTTTTTTTTTGAGTGCTGCACATACAAAATCCTGTTTTGCTCTAATGAAATATTTCATTTCGCCTTTCTTAAATCTAACACGACGTCACGTTGGAATGACATCTCATCGTACTTTGCTCTTGAACGGTCAGCTTAGGGTGTGTGCACGACGCGTGGGCACGGCGAGCCCACCTAACATCTGGGCACGTGCACGGACCATGAGCGGGCGGACGCACGCCTCACAGAATGGGGATTTTACCTTTTATGGTCACTCGTTTATTTCCCATCATCCTATACACACTCGCGTTTTCGCGCTTATTCGGATTTCAAGTAAGACAGCAGAGCCAAACGAAGCTTTTCAGTATTGCACATACGCGTGGATGGAGGAGCTATATGCATGTATTTATGGGGGGCCACAATCCACTGGTCACTTTTATGAATCAACAATAAAACTGATCCTTGGTGCCTATTAGGGGACTCGCAGTAAGCTATCTGGGGAGGGCGGGGGGCCCACTTCTTAAGGCTGACAATGTACCACTGTATGAATACACGGTCGTATATTTAGAAGGTTGCGCTCCAATGAAGCAAAAATCGCTTGATAAGCTAAAAAAAAAAAAAAAAAAAAAAGGAAAAGGTGAAGATTCTGCAATTTCCAGCATCCCCTCCTCCCGTCCTTTGATAAACTACCTTCAAGATTTCTGATATATCCAGATATAACAAGGACGAATAAATAAACGGCTCTAGAAATGTTCTGTGGGATGCGGTACCTCGTAGGGCACGTTATCCCAGGCTTTTGATAGCAGATCGGCTATGGGGAGAGATTTTCAAAGCTTGCAGTGCAGAGGACGCTGCCAAGCTCTCAAAGACCCCCCGCCGCGCGTGTCAAACTAAAAAATCTCTCTGAACTGGCAGAATTAAATTCATCTCCCAGACTCCTCGCTCTCTCCTTGTGGTGGGAAGCTTCGCCCTTGTTTCTTAAGAGCCCTGATGATGGGGGCAAAAAGGGGTCGGGGAAAAAGGCAAAACAATACCGCACATCCATCTTCACCTAGAACCTAATTAGATTCAGTACGGTATATTTATGCAACGCACAAATATATTCATATAAATAACGGTGGACATTTGAATGCTGGGACCCTTTCCCCATCTTAAGCGCTAAAAAAGATATCACGTCTTCTCTGGATCGGGTGTTGCGTTTTGAATTATTTTGCATTATTTGTACAAAAAGATCTGCACTCGTACTTTACATAAACAGATCTACAGCGGTCTCTAGATACATCGCTTCTACTGTAAGCAAAATAAAAAATGATTATGCAGCGAAATTACAACAAAATGTTTAGATGAGGTAGATTCAAAACAATAAATGATAGGCCTATCGTTATTAATAATAAACTTGATCACCTAATGAGAGGTTAAATTCAACTTAGTCCCTCATCATTCTCTCCCCCCCCCACACACACATATATATATATATATATATATATATATATATATATATATATATATATATATATATATATTCTCTCTCTTTCTCTCTCTCTCTCTCTCTCTCTCTCTCTCTCTCTCTCTCTCTCTCAAAAATTACAGCATGGGCAAATCGCTTAGTATTGATAAATTATGCATTTCATAAAAGAGTTGTGGTGGCGGAAAACGGACACAGCCCTGACCTGGGTAGTTTCACCTCCCGCTTCTGGCTACCGTCCTCCGCGGGCCAAATACGCTGAGCGCAAGGCGGGGCGACCACCTTAGGAGATGCGGAAAAATTCGCATAACAAGCAAGAGGAAAACTTCGGTATTACTTTGACGGACACCCACTATCACTAAACATTAACTTCTTATAAATACAACTGCGCAAATACTATTCGAATTACTAATGCATTATCAAGGTTATACGACATATACGGTTTAAAATATATACATCTGAGATTTTATCATGAATTTCATTACAGCACTTACATCCTACATAAAGAAGTGTAAGTTCCGCAGAAGGTCGTTACTCTTTGCATATAAAACCACACATATTTGATGTCAACAGCAAGGATTTACTGCTGAATGCAGGTTACACAAATGTAAAATTGAAAAAAGAAAGCACATCCACATAATCAAACAATGGATTTAGCCAAACAGACAATATTGTATTAACTAAATATCGAAGTTCTTTCCGTTATTTATTCATAAAGTGTTTAACTGCTAAACACTATACGTTGGTAAAACCAACAAAACTTCTGCTATATAATAGCATAATTATTGGACAGAGAATTGCACCCGGTTCGCGTCATTCTTTTTAATTATTCATTGTCGTTATTGAGAAAGTAAAGCATTACTATGCTTGCGGATTTATTAAATTACCCTGTATATATGGAGGTCCTGACTCATTCTACAGAGCTGGCTCTCGCATATTTTTTTATATGGGGCTCATAAGACTGAACCCTTCACCGGTCCCTTTAGCGCATCAATTTGCTCCTCTGAAGTACAAACTTTACGCGTCAAAGCGAAGCGTGCGCAGTTCAAATACAGCTAATACTTGGGCAAATTGAGCTCCTAGATAATCAAGTTTGTTGAGACCGTGAATAATTGTAATAATCCTACTATGTCAATATCAGAAAACAACATTATCTAGTGCTGTAAATATTTAAAAGCTACGGTCCATTATAAAAAAATCTGGTCTAAGAGAAACAGAAATGCATTACACTTTTAAACGTTAAAATCAGTATTAGCTTCATGACTAACAAATTATGTCTGTCTCTAGCGACCTCTATAATGCAGACAAATGAGATTTAACACGGCATCAATTATGTTTGTCATTATTAGACTTGATAAAACAGTGACTTTCGGCCTTTCAGATCAACTTCTTTACTTTCAAAAAGACCAATTTAAGCTGGAGTCAATAGCGCTTGCTTTCCACTCTTAAAGAAAAAAACAAAACCCATTTAAAGCCCCCTTTTTGTCATTACCATGGGAGAAATTGTCTTTTAATTGGATTCCAGAAGCTGTATCTTAATTGGCTTTTCGATCTCAGTAATGTACGTGTGCATTTTTTCGTGTGTTCACTGCTTTCCAAATTGACCCCAGAGGTCCGAGCTCGACTCTCCCAACAGGACTCGCTGGGAGATATCGCCTGCTAAAAATTCAATTTAGGTTTGGAGATTGACTGTCTAATTCCGTCGCACCTATAATGGGTTTCTACCCTTCGTTTAATTAAGTTTTCACATTAACGCACTGGACGCGCTCCTAAAACCCCTCGCATTTCCCCTGTGGTCAGCGTTCGAGGTGGGGAAGAAGAAATTAAAATTTCTTCTGCTGATGGCCTAAGTAAAACAGCCCCTTGGAAATGCACCTGACAACACAAAAAAAAGCGGGTTTCGGCTTCCACACCTGAGGTCGCATCCCCCCAGCTTTGAAAACGGCTCGGGATAGTACTGGCCATTCCGACAAATTATTCACCGAAACTCCGATCAAAGGGGGCCCGCAGCGGAGAAACGCAGCACATTCGCGGGTTTTCACCAGTTAATCACATAATCAATTAGCTCAGATCATTTGGCGCTTTATAAGCCCCGCCACCGCGCACCTCTGTCATGCGCTTATTGATTAAAACAAAGCACGATTTCAAAGACAGCTGATTTTGTTAAAATAATCATGCTCAAAATAGCTAGGTTTCGATATAAACCAACGTCCCCAATAGCGTTTTGCTTTACTCTGATGCATTTTATAGGCATATTATTTGCACTAAATTCAAGTGAAAAAGTGTCTATACATTTTGGCATAATTATTCCTCAAGTACAAGAGGTATAGGAAGAACCGATTCCCTATACAGGCCATTTAATTAATATATTAAAACATGTCAGCGGAAATTACATTTTGATTTACTAATTAATATCTATTGAGGAAAAAATTAAGATGCCGACCCTACACCGTATGTGCTGTTCTCTGTATGGAGTAAATTATGACATCACGAGTCACATGGGTAGAGGTGTGTGTGGTTGTGTGTGTGTGTGTGTGTGTGTGTGTGTGCGTGCGTGTGTCTGGGGGGGAGGGTGGTCCTCCCATTGACCTACTTTTACGGGCTCGCAGGGTGTTCCGGACCGGCTCACTATTGTAAAAAATGATGCCGCTCCGTTCCTTGCCCATCAAATTCTGAAATCCAAATCTTTATAGCTACAGTGTTCCATGGAAATGTGGGGCGTTTTTTCGTAAGAAAAAGCACTGTGAGGATACTCATTTTTCCCTACTTAACCTCAGGAAAAATGGTACAAACGGAAACCTGCTTTCCCCTAAATAACTGACGTCTCTTTTAAAAAACGAACAAACCTATGAATGTGCCTTGGGAAAAATAACACATATGTAATTGATCAGCATATAGTTAACTGGGCTATTTGGTTACACCCCCCCCCCCAAAAAAAAAAAATGGCTGCAAGTTAATGAATCCCAGATTTAATTTAATTCTTTTTCATGTATCATAACTTGAGAATTCACCCATTTTAAGCTGTAATAAGTAAACCTGGTGAGGGATAATTTATATCTATATGTGGCATACACGTTGATAACTAAATATCCGAATAAAAACGAACACTACTTTCTGACATGTACGGATAAATATTTTGAAAACACTGAAATAAATATTTAAAAAGAAATGAAAGATTCCAGGACATTTGCAAAGAAATGTCGCATAATTTAATTTCGCATTGTTATTCTCCTTCATAGACTCATTAATTACAGTTTCAAAATATCTTCAAATTTACATTTAGTGGGAATTTATGCATTTTTAAAATGACAGTGTTTAACACTTTAAAAAGATCTCCCAGCTTATAATTGTTTTCTTTGCAGACTTCTTTAAAAGCACCACAGAAATACAAGGGGGGGGGGAGGGGGGGCTAAAGTTTAAAAACTTTCAGAGGAATAAGGACTCAAATGATGAGGCACCTGCCGGCCTCTTAAAGTGACGGCGACACGTAAAAACTCACTGACAGTCCTGTCCAGGTACACGTCAAGAAATGCATGCCTGCTACACCGAAGGAGGTAGCCAAGCCTTCAGAGAGCACTATCCAGGGCTCGGGCACGGACTGAACACACATTAAATACAAGGAACTGGCAGCAGAGCTCATGCATCAAGCTAGCTTGCAAGCAGACGTTTGTCTCACAGGGTAACATTTGTTTCAATTTTGTCCATTTAAAAGAAATATATAAAACTGTTATTGTTAAACATATGTGTCTCAAGTAAATATACTGCAGTGAGTTCATTATATAATAATTATATAGCAGTTTCATGCAATTATTTATTGTTCTGAGATGAAGCTGTATTTCAGAAAGATGTTATAATGATAAGCTGCCATTCAGGTCCAAATCGCTCACTATGGCAACGGGTTAAGCGTGGGGGCCGAGGGTTGGAGGGGGGGGGGGGGCACTGGGCCACCAGTGTCATTACACAAAGTGCTAGAATAAAGCGCACAGATAGCAAGAATATAAGATTTATTCCAGCGCAAGAGTAGGAACAAAACCATATAGTAATACAGAGTAATTATAAGAGAGCCGTTCCTGTTTCCATTCCTTTTACAAGGCTTTTGTCATTTCTAAAATGTCAGGTTCTGTCTAAAATATCATTTCCTCCGGTTTACAAGTCCGTCACCCAATGGAGGATGAACAAATCCACCCTGGTGTGTTTTATAAGGTTAAAACAGTGCCTCCAGGCAAGAGGGTCTTCGGTCCAGGTGTAAGCTGACAAGACCACCTGAACAAAGACTATATTTTAAAATGCGACCCCAGATTTCACACTGCTGGACATGGCCCCCAATCCGCTGTCAAGCCCCATCTCCCCATCATGGGTGGGATTCGGTGCAGATACCAGGCACGGCCGCAGCGGTTTGTGGTGTCAGTCACCAGCAGGTTACCTGGCTGCAGACGAGGGGGACTGTCATGGTTAAACAGTAATCAAGAGCTCTCTGCGACATGGTTGCTTACGTTTCATTTTGGGCAAAGTTTCTCTCTTTTTCTCTCACAGCGACTGTAGAGAATGATGGATGGACCTGCACGCCCATCAAAAACTCGGACGCCTGTCAGGGGCCTCAACAAATTATGGAAAAGGTGAAGGACACGAGTGTGACAGACACACTGTGTAAAGACCCCACCCCCCCCATTCACACCACTGTTTCATCACAGCGTTTCCGGCCCCAGAGATCGAAAATGTGTCCAGTCACAAACGTTTTGAAATACAAACATTATAATGAGCGCTGTGACACTCCAAAAGCATACTACTCAGCAAGTACACTGACACACGCATGACACGCTAGCCAGATGTGGCTGGATGCCCCTGTACACGTTTCTCCTGCCTGTAAATGGTCACTCTGTATTTATGGCGATCTCCTGCAGTAGGGATGATTAAAGCAGTGCATGGCTCCTGTCCGGTCCGGCATGCCAAACCAAGATCAGTGTCCAAGCGCAGCTTCTCTATCTAAACTGATCCCTAGAGCATTCTGCAATCTGCCAGCCCCAAAAGCTGTGCTCGTGGGTTTAAAAAGCCACTGGAAAGAGTGTGAAGTTGGCTTGGGGCCGATGGAACAGTGTATGTGGGCATTTGGGGCATTTGCTGTGACAGGGTTCCACCGTTATGAGTGCAAGGACCAGAAAGACCAGCCTACACACATGGTGATAGGAGTCTGAATATCAATATCAGCGTCATTTTCAGGCTCAACAATTTTTTTATTTTTTTTTAATCGAAGATTACAGAAGAAGTTACTCTCATCATGTGAGTGAAGGAGAATGTGTGGCCTAGGATAGGCTGTGGTGGATATGTGATTGGGAAATGGTTACTGGAAATAATAATTAAAATGGACTTCAAAGGTTCAAAGATTTTATACATTGTGTTTTTAAAAAAGTTACTAATTAAAGTCTGTACAGAACTTAATTCTGTTTAATATTCAGGCGGCATTTCTGATGAGTGTTATGAATATACAGTGGTACCTCGACCCACGAACTATCCTGTTCACGAACAAATCGGGTTACGAACCAGATGTTAGAAAATTTTTTGTACCGGTTGGCGAACCTTGTTTCAGACTGCAAAAACACAAACATCCCCCAAAAGGGTCCATTGAAAGCGTCCCAAAGAACCACCCGAAACACAAGGAAGTGTAGCCTACATTATGCCCAAGAACGGCTGTGAAATGTATAAAAAACTTGTTGTAGATGATGTATTTACTATATCTCTTCAGAGGTCGAATATCTGAAAAAAGAAAAAAAAAATAGAGAGAGAGAACGTTCTGTTATAGCGGTACCTTTCAGTGACTGATAAACATGTTTGTGATGGAATTTAAAAGTCACATACTGTATCTATACATAAAATTACAGTACTTCATTAATAAATAGGAGTTACTTAATAATTTGTTAAGTGTCATATTCTCCATTCACGCATACTGGCAACTATGAATTGTTTGTTTACAGTACAGACAAAGAAGTTCATCGCCATACAACATGTGGCATCACGAAATGTACATAAAATTTTAGGCATATGAAAATAATGTACAGTATAATAATAAAAACATTTTTGAAATTGCTGTATTGTTTTTGACTGTTACTCAGTCTGTTAATGTTAATTGTTTTGTTTTTTTTGGGGGGATTTTCCGTGTTTTGGTGTCTTTCAAGCGACCAGCCCACCAACAAGCGTATGCTCAGTTGTGTATTGGTTCGCCTTCCATAAACATATGTTCCCTCTTTACATTTTTTGCTCTTTAAGGTTATTTTAATTTAACTCTATATTCTCGGTCACAGAAAAACATAAAAAAGTGAAAAAATTCAATGTTTCTGAGGTTTGGATGAATTATTTGTATTTATATTATTTTAAATGGGAAAAATTGATTTGGGTCGCAAACTGAGTCCTCGAACAAATTAAACTCGTGAGCCGAGTTATGACTGTATTTTTAAATCCTTTGTCTAGAGAGGGGGCAGGAATCAGCTAAGAGATTCGGACTCCTGGCTGAATGGTGGCCAGCTGTAATCCCAGGGGGGGGGACACTGCTGTTGTACCACTGAATGTGGAATTTAAATGGAAAATCCCAAGCAAATATCTGCCTGTATAAACACAACACTCTCTCAACATGAACGTGAGCACAATGATGAAATCTGAATGTAACTGACAACAATCCAGAAAGATCCTTAGAAACTGTTTGTTTCCACACACATATGATGTCAAAAGTACAGACCCAAGATTGAATGGCATTTATAAACATGGAGTATGCAGGTAAATAGCCAACAACAGCTATCGACAGCCAGCAACATGCATGCGGAAAGCTTCACAGTACATGACCTACACACAGCTTCTCCATAAATCACCAAATGGTGCAACTGTCAGTTATCCACTATGCATAGCGCCAACTACTGGTATCCCCCAAAACTAACGTCACGTAAAAGACCTAAAATATTTTTAAGTCAGGACACTTTTTAAACAAAGCAGCACACAGTATCATCAAGTGACCACAGGGAATGACCACTGGTCGCCCACGTTCAGAGTATATTGGTCATGCTGATTATGAACAAAATCATTAGTTGCCTTTAACCAGGTTGACCTCAGAATCTAATCAACACGAGATCCCAAGTGACAACATAAAGGTCAGCAGGGCTCTTTATGGTTTTAATCTTAGAAGGGGGTGACTGAGAATAAAGTACACAGTCCCTGACATGACCAGTTGTCTGAAAGTTAAAGACCAGTGAGCTGCAAAATCATCTTTTTACCCTGTACACCGATTGTGAAGTGTTTTCCTGACATTGTAGTGTACTTACAAATAAAAACAATAGTTTTGTTCAGATAACTATTTGTCCTCTGCATGATTAAGGTGTTTACTATTAGATGGATTTTCAGCACAGATGTGATTCTGGGAGAACGGGAAGACTAAATTTGGTCCAAAACTCACATTGCCAAGAGAAGCCCGGCATCGTGGTTTTCAAGAGACTGTCAATGACCGGTGAAAAGGAGCTTTATTGACTGTGTCTGACCCCCAGCCCCCCATCTCTTCCGCACCGTGTTTAGATTTTGAGGTCATAAATCTATGGGAAACAAGTTTCACTAGATTAACTGCAGACACAATCAGGATGAGGGGGAGAATGATTAGGCCAGATCTACGCGGCACGGACCCAGGACACACATCCTGTGTGAGGCATCTGTGTTTCATTAAGTAAACTCAGTGTCGTATGATGGCGAGGCCAGCGAGTCCAGAAAACAGACAGCCTACAATAACCATGAAGCAAGCTTCAGTAACCTAACAATTTCCTAGCTTACAGCTGCCTGCGCTGTAATTTACATCCTGTAACTGCAACAGTCTGGAGACTGGGCGAGCGTGTTGACCGGTCGCTTCCAGTGTGGCGTCGTATCCAGCCACCACTGCTTGCTGGATAACTTCCATAGCTGGTTGACTCAGGACAGCAAAATCTGGGCTGGCCCACCTCTAGGCCACTTCAAAAAGAATATTAAGCATTTCAAAGGTCCGAGTGACTATGGAACATTAGATGGCTGGCGAGCAGGCATCACAAATGGTATTCTGGATAACCATGATGTCCAGCTCAGGGTCCTGCAAGCCTTTAGGGGTGGGATCAAAACCAAAGCTCAACACTTTCGTAGGGTGTGCAGCAGGACACACAAGCGAGGTGAAAACATCCCCTGAGCGACGGTATCAGAGCCCCTCCTCAGCTACTTAAGGTGCATCACCGCTCTCCTTACACGCCACAGCCTTATCTACGCAGCTCAGGCCTCTCGTCAGGAGGGACAGGGCACGACATGCCACGTAGCTGCCAGCACTCAAAGCCCTTACAAAGAAAGCCACACACGCATCTGATAACTGGAGCGCGAGCCCTGAGCCAGGGGCCTGGAAAAGCACCCTCCAGCTCACAGTGCTCATCTTATTAACAAGACAGCCGGTTCTGTGGGGATTAAGAACCTGCGACCGCAAGGTTGCAGGTTCAAATCCCAAGAGGGGTTCCAACGTTGTGAGTGAAGTGCTTAACCGAAATCGTCGTAGTAACAATATCCAGTTCCATAAATGACTGAAGTATAATCAGGGATTAAGCTGAAGTGAGTCCACTCTTTTTCCACGTTGAAAAGCCACATACGCTAACAGGGCCATACAGGCTCCTTTATTGCTGTGATTTTTCTAAAGGGATCGGCCTGGCCTTTCCATCTATTGGAGGACCCAACCCTTTTGTGAATTTACAGAGAACAAATAAGAAATTAAAAAAGCATGAATATAAATGAAATATAAAATATGAAAATAAAATGTCAAATAGAGGATAAATAATTGCTTGCAGCTGGCAGTTTTTCCCATTCAGACTAATGAATGTAAACACACACCGAACAAAACATACAGAAACTTGTTTTGTTTGTTATAACCTGATGAAAAAGCGCAATCAAATTTATTTCAGACTAAATATTTATACCTTTATGAATAACATGATGGTATTAGTTTATAATTTTACTCCACCGTGGTGAATTTGATAAAGAAACACATAAGGAATATATACTTAATTTCGATCCTGGCAAATCCATTTTAATTAAAAAAAAATCTTTGTAAACTACTCAGCCTTTACATCTACTTATGATTCAAAATAATTAAGTTGGTAATTAATATGACGGTTAACAATATTTTCTTATGAAGTCAGCCACTTTGCAGTCTTGAAAACATAGTAATTCTAATTAATAACGAAAGAGGTTAATGAGGATGTTGGGAAAGTACTTTGGTGATTGCTTTTCTCCCTTAAGTTTTCTTTTTTTAATTAGAGGACACTATAATACTTTAATTTTTCTCCTAATAAAACTAGCGTGGACAGTATTTAGCAGACAATTAGATAAGGCCCAAATAAATTGGACATTCTCTTACCCATAAGCCCAGAATATTCCCACGAGCTCTTCTGAGAAAGTCACCCTCAGACACCCTCCACCACCCGCGCACTCAGTTTGTTTTATGTATATCAGGTAAGGAACGCGCGCTGATGTATATGCCTGTCATAATATAAACCATAGTCCAGATTTCCAAATGCAGTATGATAATATATACACTTCTTACTCTACGAAAGCACCACGCACATTACAGACAGGAACCGGTGAATTTGAAATTTTGGGTTTCTTCCAAATTTGACATATGTACATAATCATTTTCATGACTTCGATACAGCTATTTCAGGGGAGCATTATGGGAGTAAAACCAGTAACATTTTGATCACAGATACATTCCAACACTGCTATTGTTTACTTTTGCGTGTTGCCAAATCATCCACATTTTCACATAAAAAGACCAACCTCACTCCAATTTGGAGTAAAAAGCTTCGCATGTGAAAATCCAACATCCCTACTTCCCAGGGTTTTTACAGTCAATAACTGCCTGAAATATTGCACTACACACAGCTTAAGAGTTCGGTCCTTACCCCAAATTTTTTTTTATCTCAGAACGGAATTCGGAAACAGATTTATCTAGAGAACTACGTTGTACATCCTTGGAGGGATATAATAAAGTAACATCTCTCCAAAGCTCCATGTCAAGATGTTTATGTTTTACCTGGCCAATCAAATCAGACGCACACCAGGAAAGTTGGCAACGTGCTGGAATTATCGCACTCTCATAGCACTGATTTCACACACCTTGCCTACTTTTATCTCCCTAAACTATTCACACAGGGCTGCTCAGGTGCATTGGACTGTCATAAAAACAGACTGAGACTTTATCACTCCAATTACGTTTTTTTTTTTTTTTTTCCCCCAGCATTTTCTGTGAAAAGGAGGAGGTACAGTTGTAAATGTCAGGACAGGCTCCCTGTCATAACGCACTGCTAAATTTGGAAGATCTTCCAAAATAACAGCAAAAACTGATCACCCACGTAGCCCTCCCTCAGGCACCGTGGAGATTAAAAGCCACCGTACACTGTGCTCATGTTTAAAAAGAACACACACGAAACCCTGCTCTTTCATAAACATATACAGCATATCGACAGATCACAAATCACAAACCATCAGTTAACACGGTGTCTGCATCACATCCACCAATACCACAGACACAGTCTTGCTGTTTGGCTTTCCTTATGTAATCTGTTTCACTGACAATTAATACAAGTATAGCTGAGAAACTAATCAATACTCAAGCCCCTGGAACAGATCAGTATTACAGTTATGTAACCTACCTACTGTAATTTACAGCACTAAGAAGCCAAAAATCCTGTTTTTATTAAGCTAGCACTGAAATTTAGATGCTATTTCGGGATCCGCTGAGGTACGTTTCACCAAAATGACCATTCAAATCCATTTCAACTGGCACTAGCTACCACACCGCCGCCATTTCATGAAACAAAAAATCTTAAGGGTCACAGCAGCGCACAGAAATAAAATGGCCCGATTAAGTGTTTATGTCGCATATTAAGGCAGCTCTAGGACAAGACCAAGCTGACCTTGTTGACGCCACTCCTGCGTGTGTGGAGATGTTTCTCAGGCAATGAAGTCGGTCAGTCCTCCTCAAAAGCTTCAACTCAGAGATGATCCAAGGACATGCAGCCAGTGTGCTGGGCTGACCATACTGGTCCCAAAGCAGTAAAGAATGCCCCCAGCATACCCCCCTTTCACCATCTCTGTTATGTGTTTAATCCTTACACTCATGGTTAGCGCCTGTCCATCCCCCGTTACGTCTTTGAGAAGGGAAATGACACCATCACCCTATGTTGCCGTCCTATCTTAAAGAAAAATTAGGCAAGAGTTGCGGGGGGGGGGGGGGGGGGGGGGGCAGATATATAGAGGAGGCCCCTCACTAGAAAAATCCCAACCTTGAGAACTTCAAGGCAGGTGTGTGTATGGGGGGGGGTCATCTGTTCATCTGAGTCGTGTCGGACGGAGCTGGTGGGAGGGTTATGGTGCCGTTCATGTTTATATGCATGAATTAACAGATGGGCGAGATTCATCGCGAGACCCCGCAGGGCACCGATCAGACGCCGCTGGCCTGGTGTCTTACAGCTCCGTTCTCTCTGTTCTCACTCACAGCGCAACACCTAAATTGTTCTAGACCCGTCTTCTCTTTGTGGGCAAAACACCCCACGCTTGCGAAGGCAGATCGCGACAATGGGAACAAATGCCATTCCTTTTACAACTTATTATTAGAATTACTGGCATAAAACACGCAGAGCTGTATAATGGCCAGGTATAATGAAATAAAACAGGATAATGAGGGACTGGGTGTGTGAATGGGAAGTAAAGGGCTTACTCACGTTTCATTGGCTGATTTCTCTTTCTCCTGTCGGTCGGCCTGGCAACCTGCACAGAAGAATAAAAATGGAGGGTCATCATCCAGCTCAAATACATACTGATGGCCACCAACCTATCCTCACAACAGTGCTGGAGTTGCGTTCAAACAAAGACAAAAGTGCAACAAACAATGTAAAGATAGTATATTTTTTCATATCCTTTGACTGCAAAGGATTGCAATGACAAGTAACAGAGCAAAGGCGAAGGGCCGCAGACTATTTCATCATATGTCACTCATTTCCGACATAAAAAGCTGTTCCACGATAATGTCCAATTCATATGTAAAATGTCAGCCGCTGCACCGCTTGTAGTCTAATTGCTCTCAAGTCCGCTCCAGGCAAAATGGCTTTTCTAGCGCCCGAGCGCATCAACAAGAAGTGAGACTCGAGCGCCATCTACCGGCCTCACCGGAAAAGTCGCATTGCATATTCGATCTGCAGGAACAACGAAACATTTATTATTAAAAAATGGACGAAACTACGGAAAATTATATGAAATAACGAAATATTCGGTAGCATTAATTCCAAACCACTCTCCACGTTTTGCAATTCACCTACAGTGAGGACTGACTTGGGAGAGTTCCAGCGATGCACAGATACACACAGGTCCGGGCTCTGAGAAAGCAGGTTTACCGCTCCAAAAAGCCCGCTCCCGCCGCATCATTTCAGAAATCACCACCATGATCGTCGTGTCTGTTTGACTTGGATCAGCTTTAAACAAACGAGTTGAATAAATGATCCACCGGGCAGATTGGCTAAGAGTATAGTAACGCTATTTAAAACGGCGGTCGATCCTGACATACACTTCAACACACGTTACACTTTCTTTCGATCAGAGCATATCATCACACAAAACATATTCCTTTTGTTTAAATGTAATTCATACAGAAAACGAGTCTTTGTTATTATTATTTACTTTTTTTTGAGGGGGGGCGGTTACGAAGTATTTTTTTCAGGTCGGATACTCGGAGAGACTAGAGTACAGGTCTCTGGGGAGGGAAGCTGATTCTTCCACCTCACACAGGCAGACAATTTATAACATTCCTTACAAATCCTGCCTGAAAGACAGAGCAATCCATACAAACACAAGTAGACACATAAACTCAGCGTGGAAGAAAAATATACATATAGTAACACCAGAGCAGGAGTTACAAGCATCAGCAATTCCTAAAAGAGATGGTAGGGGGATGTAGTGGATACAGCTGGGGGTCCCAAGTCAGCCAATCAGGGCCCTTAGTCTGACCTGGCTGGTTTAACTACCAGGATGAACAAAGAACTTGAAAGGCTGCAACATGTTAACAAACGAGTTCAAGGAAATTGAAAAAAAATATTTCCAGTATTACTTATGTAAATTATCCGTCTGACACAGGGTTTCTAGGGACAGAAAAGGATGAGAGAAGGATTTTGCACACCCAGAGAGCCCAGGATCACAGTGCCGCACTCATCACCCTGCCAGCAGGTAATATCACCCGCTGGTCTGAGGCCACGTGTCTGTCTTGCCATCAGCTCTTATTGTGGATGAAAATGGAATACTGTGTAGCCTGACGGAAGCCTGCACTCCAAAAACAAGCAGATTAACTTCGAAACCACACAAATCAGGAGGTGAAGAACTTACGAAAAATCCCAGAGGTGTGCACCCTCCACTGTGCAGGGGAGTCCGGCTACATGCACAAGTGACATGTACCATAAACCTCCCCACTAACGCATACAGTGCTTTATAGAGACACAGTAACATGTATGGATACTACAGTTACACGTGTATCAGGAAGAGGCTAAATGTCAGTTTGAAAGAAAAGAGGAAGTATCGCCGACAAGTTCCATGCTTGCACAATGCAGCAGGGTCCATCCATCTGCCATTCACCACTGATACCGTACAGTCTGGTCTGCCTCTCTAACATTCTTCCACTCACACTATACAGTAAAGTAATCCATCTCAACGTTACCCGTTCACGGCGCAGAGTTGGGTCTGTTCCCAACCCGTTAGACTGATGCACTAATGGAGACCTGTCTTCCCTGGAAAGGCAAATAGCTCTGCTCTCCATACCCTCTTAATGATGTTGTTTAGAAGGTTCAAGTGTGCAGTACAATCCCTCAACACTCAGCTAGTTCTCCAGACTGCACGTCCTGGATTTTTCTTTCTTTTTTTTTTTCCTCCTGACGTGGGGGCGCCATATTATAAATGCTTTATAAATTATTAACGAACACAGAGAGCCGTACTAAAATTTTTTGCCCGCCCGATGATGGAATTAAGATGTGGTGAAGATCGGTGTCTCTGATAAACTGCTGGATGAATATTTCATTCGTCTCCAGAGGACTTGATTTACTACCCAGGTCTGCCGCTTGCAAAAGCCATCTTTGCACAGCACCAAATTACTTGGGCTGTTTCGGTTTTTGTACGTCCCCCTCCCCCCCGCCTGACTCAGACCACCACAGCCCCTCCCCCAAACTACTGCACGTATTACTTTAGTTTATCATTTCCTCTGCAGTCATATTCGCATTAGAATGAGACTTTTTGACTAACTCACAGGCTTGCAGGATTTGGCCGGCTGGTGGAGGCCAACACGCCCTTGTCGAGTCACCCAAGACTACATGATAACAAAGGAACATCTAAGTAGACAAATTGTTCTGGGCTTTAAATTCCATGAGGTTTTAGAAACTGCACATCAATCTCTCAGGTGACTGGTCTCCTAAAGGCAGCACAAGAACCTGGATCTTCTGGAAGCTGGGGCAGATACCTTGGTAGATTGGCCATTTTGGGGTAAATGGGGGGGGGGGGCAGCAGACCCTTGGTCATCCCAAAGGATGCCCATCCTGACCAGGAGGTCAAGGGAGGACCGCAGTGAGAGCACTGAGCATTGCTTTTGACGAACTGGGTGGGGGGGGGGATCCCTACTCTTCCTGTCGACCGTGACGGTGAATCTTAGCCTCTGCCTCACGTGGCTAATGAGGGTTTCCTCAGTCCAACACTTAAAGAAAGCTTTTGGAACTGGGTGTGCCACACACACATACAGCAGTCTAATAAAGCAGACAGATGAGCCAGAGAGACCTGTGGTGAAGACTCACCGAACATTAAACATCTGAAATGGAATATGTTCCACTTGGATGTGGGCTGCCGTTTTGGGAACACGGGAAAAACAGATTTGCGAGGTCATCTGCCTCAGGTACGGATGAGTTCTTCCTCCTGAGCGAAGGCAAATAACCCATTTTCCGTGTCAATCTGGGAAGCAAAATGAAAATCCATGGAGGAGACCAGGCCATCCGAGAGACTCAAACCGCATCAGGAGCAGCAAAACGAGATTTATCACGAGCCCCCACCCCGGCAGGAACCCATGGCTGCAGTGGCTCGATCTTGGTGCCAGCACGCCGCACATCACACAGCACGGCAGAGTACCATGGATGCCCAATGCCCTGGCTTAGTCACTATCGGAGCAGAGCTGAATCAAAGGCCATTCCACCACAGCAGGAGAGGCATTTCACCCATCCGGGAAGGGGGTACGCAGCGGTAAAAGATAAAAACCACTTCAAACACATGTAAACATATACGTGTAAAAAAAAAAAAAAAAACAACAGAAGAAGAGTGCACTATTTACCTCATACCCAGAATGTGGCGAGGGGGAGTTCACACAGAGGAACTTCAATTTAACCATTGATCATCAGTGCCAATTCTAATGCTAATAATCAGTACTTCACAGGTGGTTGTTAACCAAGCATCTCTTGATGTTACTGTGTTTATTTGTCTCCTCCGGAACCAGAAGTTAAACCTCAGATCCAGTTTCTAAAGCAAGACACAACCCGCCATCCAGAAGCAAAAATATAGGGGGAGCAGCCAAGCCAACACACACGTCGGTAGACTTCCCCTTTTTCTAGCCAGGGACGACGGAATCAAGGCACGAGATGAAAAGAGATCCTATCTGAACTCCCCAGGACCCTGTCTGGTAAAACACGAGCAAGGAGAAAACAGCATGGTGGTGACATGTGCAGATGAAGAATGACGATGATGACTGATGAACGATGATTACCTTAACGGGCTCTTTTGCAACATCTCACAGAGGCAGGTGGAACATTCTTCAGTGTGTGGCCATGGCAGGAGTCATCTCATACACAGACATTACTGACGCAAAACAGTCAATTATTTACAGACGGTAATAGTTGATTTTCTGTCCAATAACAAAGAAAAAAAAAAATCAACCATGCATTTCTGTCAGGAGCTTGTTTACTCATCAGAAGTTCATTGGGTTATTCGTTATACTTATAGCAGGAGAGTGAAACCATCGCCATTAGCCACAGACATACTCCAAGGACCATCAAAGTGGGTTTATTTCCTTGATGGGTTATCATTTAGCGTTCCACATACTACATTCATCAGTTGGGAAAATAATAGTCCATAGCTCATTGTTCCCACTACTGTAGTGATTTCAAAATGGAGTACATTTCACGAAGATCCCTGTTAAAGACAAATACAGCCACCACTTCCCACCTGGTCCAGACAGTTTAAACCCACCCCCCTTTCCACAACACTATGACCTTTTTAAAACCGATAAGCTTCCCCCCTCATTTCAAGAGAGGCTGGTGTGACATATAAAAGTCAGTCTTATTCATTCCGCTTGTGGGGAAAAACACACTGAGGTCCTCTTTCCTTTGTCGCTCCCAGCATGCCGTGGCTGACAGTCCCTGGATGTCTGACAGACCGCGCCCCCCCAGCTCCGGCCCCGGTCAAGCTCCTGTCAGCTCCCGGCCCCGCGGCGGGCTGGGTAATGGAGCAGAGATGGAGGAGCGTGCCGAACGGGTCTGGCAGTGCCAGGGGAGAGTGAGGAGTCCGGCCGGCCACCATGCCTGCAGACACCCTGTTTCATGCTTACAGCCCCTGAGACAGAGGGAAGGACCGGGCTTTCACTTTCTCCACTGGAGTGACCATCAGGTAAAAGCACCACACACACTCACAAATTCTCTCTCTCACTCTCTCTCTCACACACACACACACACACACACACACACACACACACACACCAATGTTCAGTTTGCTCAAGCTGAGAATTCTTCCTCTTATGTGACCCACTTAGTGCCTTCATAACAAACACACACAAAATCGGGACGGTGAGCCCTGCTGAGGTATTTCCAGGATCACGAGGTCAGCATCCACATCTGGGCACACTTGGGAGAGATGGGCATGGCAAATGGCAAGCTGACCAGATCCACATGAGAATGTGCAGTGTGTGCTCTGTTCCAGGAAGGGGGTCCTTGTCAAGTTGATCCCTCCACCTCAGTCTTCCCCATTGCCTAAGTGACTTTCGTAGTAACTGGCAGCCTGTTTCTACACCAGCTTTTAAAATCTTCCCATTCTCATTCTGCAGCCATGACTACAAATCAGGAGCAGGCTGTAGGGAGTGAGGGCAGGGCTACAAGGTCCTCCTCCATCAAGGAAACCCTCTCCATAACTAGGACATGCAAACATAAAGCTGAAACCTTCCTATTTAGCATCTGCATTGTGGGTATTTACATGAGGAAAACTGGTTCTCCCTTAGTCACGCACTTCATGTAAAAATGCCAACAGAATATCTTTCCCACTTAACACTTTAGTAGTATCACATGTAACCTTGCTGGTATTCAATTCCTAATCCAGAGTTGTTATATTACTAAAATAAAAAAGGTCAAATTTAATTATATGTGGCTGGTATGAATAGTAGAGGTACGTATAATATACAAGGTGGCTTTGATATTAGCCCCCCAGATAAAACACACAAGTTCAGCATGCAGGACCTTCTACCATCTCATTCCTGCGAGACTGAAAGGTCACTGTGCAGTGAAGAGGTGCAGGATACAGGTGCAATGAGCTCACAAGCCCCTCCTACAGGCTGGGGTTTGTGGTTAATCATCAGCTACAACAGCTTTCAAGCAACCACATCGCCTACACATGGATGAATGCCATTTCAGGCCTGCATAACCGGCAGCACTAGAAAACATGAAGGGGCCAAACCTCTTGCTCTCTGCTAACTGGCTCCAGCCGTTCGTTGCCATTCGTCGGCTCGAGGTAGGTAATGATGATCCATTTATGAGAAATGGATAGCACCTCCCCCTCAGAAAGCCAGCTTTCTGCGAATAAGCGCCAAATTCCTTCTTTGCGCAGCTGTCAGAGGAGAGTACAGTAAGTACTTCAGAGCAAATTAAAGCAATTTAACATGGCTAGTAGAGGGATGACAAGGAATACGCATCATAAATTAATTGTCCAAATGGCCTTGAATATGTTAAGAAGGCCTTCAGTGCAACTGTATGGAGTATGGTTGATTTATGATGGGGTTCAGTGCCATTGTAATGGAATCATCAAGCTGTCAATTTTAGGTGTTTTATGGCACACATGTTCATAGCAAGAGTGGAATAGTGAACACGTTTCCCAACTTAATATTCACATGGCAGATTCATGGCATATTTGACACTACAGGAGCATGTTGCAAGTCCCCATCACTGTGTTGTAAACAGCATTCTCAGTCTTAATTTTCATACTCAGTCCTATACTTTTGCAGTGGAGTATTTAGGCAATTTATTAAACCAGGTTAGTATCCAATTTAACTCATTTATCCTGTTCTTGCAGCAAACAAACATTTAAAAAAGAGGTGGAGCACTCTTTCACGATGAGACCTGCCAAAAATTTAGTTCTCTGGTGTTAACATTTATGGTGTCTTTATTTAAGCATTTTCAGTGAGCTCAAAAATCCTCTGAGCTCAAATCCTTCAGGAATAGGATTTCTTGGTGTTAACATCTATGGTAAATTCTGGAGAACATTTAGGCATTTTCAGAGAGTTGGACAATCCTCTGAGCTCAGGTCCTCCAGGAATAGGACTGCATGGGGGTAATGTCTACGGTATATTTTGCAGCGCCTTTGGGCATCTTCAGAGAGCTGGACAACCCTCCAAGCTCCTGTCCTCTGGGTCAAGTTGGTGTCTATGGTTGTCTGCTTGGAGAGGGACAGCTGAAGAAAACCAGGCCTGTACATTCAATATGTTTTGATAAATGAGGTTTTTAAAAACCAGACACTGAGGGATGAAGATTGAAAGCTGCTGCAGATCAGGTACAGTATGTGTTTATTTCTGCT